>NW_017971492.1:644-317347 GCF_001883845.1 Diplodia corticola
CTCCCCTATCCGTATTTTAATACTCCTTAGGAAAGCTACTTCTTCTCCGTCGCTTACTTAGATTTATATATAAAATAGTAGGTAAACCCGGAGAACTCGCTAGTATCCCGTCTACTAGCCTTACTACCCACCAGCCTTACCGGCTGCCAGCCCCTCCGGCTACCGGCTATTAGCCTTACCACCCCCCCGGTAGTAGGTATCCTTCTTCGCTAGCTTCTTACGCTGCCCGACGGGCGTTCTCGCCTCTTACGCGGCGGCGGCTGATGGGCGGCGGCGGCTAGTAGGTAGTAAGGTAAGGCTGGTAGCCGGTAGCTAGTAGGGCTGGTAGCCGGTAAGGCTAGTAGGTGGTAAGGCTGGTAGGTGGTAAGGCTAGTAGCCGGTAGGTGGTAAGATACTACGGTAAGTAGTAAGACCGGTAGGTGGTAAGATAATACGGTAAGTAGTAAGACCGGTAGGTGGTAATATAGATATAGAATACTAGCGAGTTCTTCGAGTTTACCTACTATTTTATATATAAATCTAAGTAAGCGACGGAGAAGAAGTAGCTTTTCTAGAGAGAGGAAGGGTTAGGGTTAAATTTATAGCGGCCTTAAAGAAAAAAATTATATAAAAAATTATTTATTTATAGCTATATTATATAACGTTACGTAGATTACTAGATAACTTATAAAGTAAATCGTAGTATAATTAAGTTAATAAAATTATTCTTATCTAACGGGCGCTAGCTATATTTCTTAAAGACTTATTAATTATATTATCTTTTTACGCCTATCTAAACCTTTTATTTATACCTTATATTTTACGCCGAGTTACTTTTATAAATCGTAATTCTTCGATTATCTTACACTTATAACGTATGTTTATTAGGTTAGCCTTTAATATGACGAACTTCCAGCCACGAAACGGAATAAAGAAATAGTAGATAAGATAGAACTGGGTATTGTAAGAATCGTGGTAGTGTAGACTATAACAGTGTGGTATCTATCGAGCGAAACGACTACGCAATGAAGGAGAAAAGCACATGGGCAGATACCGAGAACATGCGCCTAAAGCAACAACAGTCTAACCAAGGGCGAAGCACAATATAGCGCCTGCACGATGACGACAAGATCGACCGAAACCAACCGCCTGCTGTCTTCAACGCGGAACCAATCACGTACCTCAGATTACCGTTTCGTCGAGAATGGTGGATGAGCCAGAGTGACTCGGGAGTTGCAGCCGATGCGGCATATGAGGGACAGCCGAAGGCGGTGGCGGGGGTTGGTACTATGCTGGCAATGCAAAGGCCAAGCCGTAGCAGCGCTGTCGATCGGAGCTCACAAAGTAGGGAGATCAGAACGAGGCCGATGAGACGTGACAGCCAGGATGGACGAGCGTGGACAACGGTGGCTCACAAGTACCGGAAGGGATGATGGTCCGTCGGGATTCCGCAGATTCGTCTGAATCGATGCTTAAGCCGTCGACCTGACCATTGTAATATAGATGAGCCAAGTTGACGGAGTCCATCACCTGCCCTCGTAGTCGCTAAGCGTCTGCTCCCACCCGCTGTTATCATCAAACATCTCACCGCCAGAACTCGCGTCAAAGCTGCTCCGTCCACTGATGGCATCATCCTCGACAAGATCGTCGTTGCTGCTTGCTGGCAATGATTCCCACTGGATGCCGGCGAGGGCGGGGTATTGCTGTAGCAGCGCTTGCGGAAGTCCAAAGGCCATGCCGCCACCCATGCCAGAATTGAAGCCGGCAGGTTGCTGTTGCTGGACGAACGGATTGAATTGCGAGCCCTGCGGGTGTTGGGGCATCATCATGCTCAGCCCTTGCGGCTGCGCTCCAAGAGGGTCGAGTTGGTCCATTGAGTGCGACGACTGTTGCTGCTGCGATGGGCTAGACATGGCTGGGACCTCCCAACCCTTCTCGGCCGCTTCTTCCTCGAGCAAAGGACGAATGCACACGCGACCTGCTTCACTCCTAAAGTGGCGGCCCAAAGCATCGGCGCGCGCGAAGCGGCGACCGCAACCCCAGCCGCTGGAATCTTTCAGGATGCCGCGGCAAACGAATTTCTTCTCACCACTATGCAAACCTTCGTGGCGCTTGCGGTCATGCTGGCGGGCAAAGGCCTTACCACAGACGCTGCACACAAAGGGCCGCTCGTCTGTATGCGTGCGGAGGTGGGAGCGCAAATTGTAAGCACGTGTGAAGCGCTTGGGGCACAGGCTACATTGGAAGGTTGCTGGATGCTTCTGGGTACGCTTCGAGCCGCCGGGGCTAGGGGTGACGAGCTGCTCGGGGATGGCGCCAGGGCTAGATGCAGCAGAAGTGGGGTTGTTTGGATTGGGGCGATTCGGATCAGCGAGCCCGAGCATATAGTCGCGATGGGGGATGCTCGACGTAGAAGACCGGCGCGAGGCGCGGTTCAGGCCATGCGGAGAGGTTGAGCGCGAAGTCGGAACCTTGGCAGCGTTGGGGTGCAGGGAGGAGGCCGGATCAGACGCGTTGCCGCTGGCGGGCGTCGATGCGCGCGTGCTGGCGCCGCTGAATGGGTCGGACCTGGCGCGCATGCGGTTGCGCGACAGGCTCCTATTCGGCGGGCTCAGCGCGTTCTCGGAACCCTCGGGCTTCGGAGGCTCAAAGCTCTGCTGCCTCGAAGGCGGGGCGAAATCGATGTTGATCTCGGGCGGCGACATTTGGTCCGACGCGCCGTACTCTTGGTTCAGTGCCGGAAACGGCTCCTGGCCGCTCCCAGGGAACATGTCCATACCCGACGGATTGCCTGGTTGGTTGCTCACCACAGGCATGAGGCCATAGTTATTGGACGCCGTGAACGGAGGCAAATTGTGCTGCTGAGGGGCAAGGCGAGGGGAGATGTGAGGGCTGTGTCCGGGCGTGATGCCGGCCTGGCTTGGATTGTCAGACAACGAAAATTGGCCAAAGTTCATGACCTCCTGGAACATGGAGTTATCTTGCTGCGCGCCGAGCAAAGGTGACGGGTTTTCGTGATCAAAGCTGTCATTGTTCCCTAGATACGGCGAAGGGTGATTCGACGACACATCCGAGTACGTGTCAGAAGGCGCCCGGCGGTGGCCTCTGAAGGCCATGCCGTTCCAATCGCCACCGTGTCCTTGACCGTACGCGGCGCTGGGGTCAAGCGACTGCTGCCTGGAATGGCCCGCCGAGAACCCGCCCTGATTTATGTTTGGAGAGGCGTGGGGACTGGCGCTGGCATGGCGCGATATGTCGGCCTGCAGGAGGTGGGGAGGGGTGGGGGAATGCGCGGTGGTGGACATTTGGTGACTCATGAGATTGGTAGGATCAATGGACTGCTCTTGAAGTTGCGGGTCGAGAAAGATTGACGGGTCGATGGACGAGCCCTGGTTGCCGGCGCCACCCGTGAGGAACTGGGCATCAAAGGCCTGGTTGTCTGCAGCGGGGTTGTTCTGGGCGAAGAGATCCTGGGAGTAGATGTTGCCGCCTTGGGGGCCGAACTGGGGGCTGGGGTGGTTGGAAGGCAGGCCTTGGGTGTGCAGGAAGGCACCGTTGGCGATGTCGGGCTGGCTGGCGAATTGCTGCTGGTGAGTGGGCGACAGGTAGCCCTGGCCGGTGTTGGACGAGTCGTAGGCGGACGCGAAGGCGCTGTTGTCGGGGGTCAGCGAGCTGGCATCGAGACCGAGACCGGCGATATTCTGGTAGCTCTGATGGGGCGACGGCGAGGCGTGCGGGCTTATATGAGGCTGATGGCCCTGCGAGGGCGAGCGGTCGCGGCGCGCGTTGTCCATGATGACGGTGTTTCTTTTCCTGGAGTCTCGCACGCGCTCAGACCATGGGCTTTGGGTGGAGGAGGCGGCTCTGGGGCGGCGGGAGCGGCGCTGCGCACAGCTGGACGCGAGCTTACGCGCGGCGGGGTGCGGAGGTGGTTCGCGGGCGGAGGGTGAGGATGGCCTTGCGACTCAGCCTGGGGGCGCAGCAGCTGCGGTGTTGGTGACTGGCGACGACACGATATAAGCGGTGGCTCAAGGCCGCTAGGGCAGGATGCACAAGCTTCGGGCCGCGGGGCACCCAAAATAGGAGCGAGAAGCGCGGTGCGGGCGGCGGGCGGCGGGCGGCGGGCTGCGGGCAAGAGGGCGGCGCGCGGTGCAGAGCAGAGGCAGCGCAGGCCAAGAGCAGAAGCAGAGAGCGTGGGACGGCGGCCGGTTGAGTCTTGGGCGTGGGGGCCGGAGCGTAAGATATGCGCGCTGTGGGCTGCAATTAAGCCGAGCGGAGGCCACCCAGCTGCTGGAGCGCTGCGGGAGCGCTGCGGGAGCGCTGCTGGGGCCGGAGCGAGGCAGGCGGCGCGCGCAAATCTCTAGGTGCCGTGGAGCCCGGCGGCCGCAGGTGATGATGGGACGTGGATGTTGTTGTGGTTCAGAGATAGTGTGCGTTGCGATAGGGACCGCAAGCCAGCGTCTGGCTCCGCCTCGCAAGAAGCGCACGGGACAGGCCGGGACGTTCACCTGGCACCTGGCACCTGGCACCTGGCACCTGGCACCTGGCGCCTTTCTCGCACTGCCACAGCGCAATAATTCGGCCAAGGCGCTCCCAAGGCTGACTCCCCAGGGTCTCTCCCGCCCCGCCCACTCACAGCGCGCCCGCCGCGAGCCCGCCACCGCGTTTCGGGCTATTCTTAGCACCACAGCCTGCGTCTACGCAATGCTCTGTCATTCCTGCGTCGTTTCAGCTTTGCTGCCCCGCGTCCGACACGTGCCTGCTACTCTGTCGCTACTCTGTCGCTACTCTATCACGCAAACTTCATTCCCTTGGATGGGTCCCACCGCGCGTCCGCCGCCTGCACCTGCTTGCCCTCCCCGCCCTGCGTTGCCCCGAAGCGAATGGGCATGTCCGGCGTCCACATGCCATTGGTAGGGCCCATGGCCACCGATGCTCGCGTCGGCGTCGGCGCCGGTATTGCCGGCTGGCCCGCGTGTGTCGGCGCTGGGTACGGCCGGCTCTCTTGATCCGCCTGCCGCTGCTCCTGCAGCGCATTGGCTTGCTGCAGGTGCAACGATGACATTGCCGTCGAGAGATCGCTGCCGAGTCAGTCGGGATTCCCCGTCGGGGGCGCTTGACTTACCTCTCGAGCTGCGTGGCCTCCGCCCTTCTCTGGTACGCAAAGGTCCGGCAGTCGTTCCTGAACTTCCCGCATATCTTGGCCAGGTCGTTGTAGAACTTCCGTCCCGTGTCAAGGTTCGAAATGATTTCCTTGTACTTGAAGTACGCGTTCTCCAGCTGCTGCAGTGCTTGCTCGCGCTGCCGAGTCGACGAATCTCCCCGCCGCGCCGTGACAAACGCCGCGTTCGCTTCCTCGAGGCGCTGCGTGATGGCCTGCTGCTCCTGATCTTCCTCGGTGACCATGTCGTCGTCGGCATCGTACTTGTGGAGACGCTGCTCGAAGAGATCCTCAAACTGTACCGCCTCAATGTTTTGCATCGGGTACTCCCGCTCGAGCCGAGAGGTTTCCTTGAGCAGGTCTGGGTCTGTTGACTGCAATCAGCCGACAATTGTTGCTGCGCCATCATCCAGCCAAGCTTACTGATATCGTCCTGCCTAGACTTTGCCCTCAGCGCCTCAATCTTGCGCTTCCTCCTGCTCTCCAGCCTGCTAACCTCGTTGAGGCAGCCCCTGAGATTTGTCGCCTCCCTTTCAACAGCTGCAGTCATCGTCACCCGTCGACTGCTCGGAACAAACTGCTCCAGATCATGGTCGGTACCGGAAAGGAGCCGGATGTGGCTTTCTTTTTCCTTGATCTTACCCTGAACTATTTGGTCGCTGTTGACCGCAGACTTTAGATAATCGCCGATCTCCTTGACTTGAACGTACAGTTTAGGTGCTGCGTCAGCCGAGGACGGGCGGTTCCAACGGTCCGTGCCGTACTTCTTCCTGGCCCGCTCGTCCTCCGCCGCCTCTTGATGAAGGATGTCAACACCTTCCTGGTATACCGCATTGTCTTGCTCTTTTAGTTTTGCCGTCTCATCTATGGAACGATAAAGGCGATCCAGGCCATCTTGTTGACGAATTTCCTCCGCATGTGAAACAAGTCCCGGGGGTAGCCCCAGGGGTTTCTCAAGCGCCTGGAGAGACCCCGGGAGATTCAAGCTCTTGAGCACCCTGGTATATTTGATCAGTTTCGGCCGACACGAGCTCTTGGGGTCTGGAAAACACACTCATGTATCCTCGCGGTGAGTCCTTCCAGCTCGTTGATGGTTTTGGCCACCAATTGATCTCGGCGGTCGGCATAGATACTGGCAGCGATGTGGACGGAGTACGGGACAAGTTTCGAGAACAGAGGTCTGCCAAGCTCCCCGTTCTCACCAAGCATTGACAAGGGATCTGATACTTCCTTTGGAGATTTGGCGGCCACCATTGTAGCTCTGTCCAATGTCTTCAGCTCAGGCTTTGGCGGAACGGGCTCTGCGCGATTGTCATGTCAGACACCAAAAGTGGCGGGTGCTTTGCTGTGGAACGTACGCAAGTAGATCATGTCATTGTCCTTCTCGGCTCGCTTCAAGTCTTCTGTAACCCGATTTTTCAGGCCACTCAGGTCTCCCAACACTGTACGGTTAATGTAGCGAGCCTCCCTTAGAGCCTCGTTGGCACAGGTCAGACTGTCTCTCAGCCGGGCAACCTCCTCGCCATATTTACGTTTCTCCAAACAGTCCCGAGCAGCCCTATATTGTGCGGCTGCAGCGAAGTGGTGGTGCTTGGCACTCATATGGTGGATCCACTCGCTGCTCACTGCATCCGACTTGATCCCCCAGTTGCTGGCATCCGAGTACAGGTCCGAGACCTTGGCGGCAAGCTTGGATATAGAGGCGTCTTTCAGCCCGTCCTTCACAGCCTTTTGCCAGAAGCACTCTTGCGCCTGAGCGAGCATCAGGTGTTCCAGACTCTCCAAAGTCATGGCGTCCATGTCTTCAGGCGGGCTCGAGCGCATGTCAGGCACGACGTGGACCTTGAGGTGTGACAGGACGCCGGCGGCGAGGCAGAAGTGGTTGCATGCCTGCTTGAGGCCGTCGGTCGTCGTCCTATTCGTCGAGGTAGCCAGCTGCGAATACATGGCGGCCAAGTTGAACAGCACATTGGCCAGCTCGAAGCGCACATTGTTCTCTAGCACTGTTCGCAGCAGGTCAGCCTGAGACGATGTGGCGCGTGAGCATGGCGGGCATACCGGGACGCTGAGTGTTGTAGCCTAGGGCAGGGAACCAGGAGAAGTCGACGCCTATCTGCAACAGCGCGAGCGCCTGTCAGCCACTCGTCGACGCTACATGACGGGCGAGACATACATCGACGGGAAATTTCCCGCCGATCCACACCAGCTGGGCGGCGTATGCCTGCAGCTTGCGTACGCCGCTGTGGTGGGGCTCGACGGCATGGATGGCACCGGAACGCAGGGCATCGATGGCCTCCAGGTCCTGGGTGAACATGTCTGGGTGCTGGTCATATTTGCTGGAGATATACTGCTTGATGGCGTCGGCGAGCGTGACCGAATGGGTGCGGCGGAAGGGCAGGTGGAGGATGTAGCTACTCGACGGCGTCAGTCCTGCTCAGGCGGCTCATGAAGCAGCTTACGCACGAGGCCATGGGTGCGGAACGGCGACCGGGACGAGGGCTTAAGGTGTGAAGGCGTGTTTGCAGCGAGCGGGCGGCAGCCCGAGAAGGCTCGCTTACAGTGACGTCTAGCCGGCCGAGCGCAGAGCCCGCTCTCCGATCAACCGCGCGCGGGGGCGGGCCACCAGCAGCGCTGCGACGTGAGCAAGTTTCATGCTGCTGATCATGCAGGCACCGCGCTGGCCTCTTCTGCTCGACTTTATTATCTCAGCACGCCATCCGCCGCCGCCTTTATAAGCACCCTCGCCCCTCGCCCCTCGCCAGCCGACCCAGCCAGCATCGGCCCTGACCCCACAGCTTCTCGTTTCTGCAGCCCCTACGCCTCCTCCACCATGTCCGACCACTCCTACAAATTCAACATCACCATGACCTGCGGCGGCTGCTCCGGCGCCGTCGACCGCGTGCTCAAGAAGCTTGATGGTTAGTTCCGCGCCGCCCACTTGCTTGTCCGCTCGCTCACCACCCCGCTTCTGTAGGCGTCAAGTCGCACACGGTCTCGCTCGACAGCCAGACCGCCGAGGTCACCGCCGCCGACTCGCTCGACTACGACACTGTTCTGAACACCATCAAGAAGACTGGCAAGAAAGTCAACAGTGGGGAGGCCGACGGCCAGACCATGGCTGTATGATCGCTTAGCCCGGGGGGGTTTTTGTTTGGTTTGCAGAGCACATCGGCGTAGTTGGCGGTTTCGCGATATCCAGAGCAGCTTAACATAGCGTGCTTATCTCCATCATCACTTCATTTGGGAAGGTCTCTGGTGTTCGTGAGTCGATTTGCACCGGCGCATAGTGAATGGCCATGTTTCTTTCGGCTGCTGGAAGCGGCTGCAGATCTCAGACCGTGAAGGATCTGAGCCAGCAGTTAACCAGGCATGCGGAAGATCTCCCGACGGCCGGACCCTTGATCAGCTTTCGTCTTGGGTCCACCAGGCCCTTGGCATGGCTCAGTTCGTAAACACCACCGTTCAACCAGTGATCAATAAGTAGAGCGCATTACTCTCGCCTTTTCGTCATGAACCAACCGCCCCCCTACCGAGCTTTCACTGTGACGGAGTTTGACAGAGACGGCGGCATTTACTCTGCACCACCCTCCCGGGAGAGGGGTTTAAATGACGTCGCTTGATTTGCTAATCCAATACCGAGCCAAGACGGTAGGTTCTATTCGCATGTGTCCTGCTCGTGCGACTGGACGTAAACGACTCGGATGTATGTGGGCAGACTTGAACACGCGACCTTCATGGAGAATACATCCCGGTCAAGGTGCATCACAGTTCAACCGTGCCAAATGACTATCTTGGTCTGCTTGGGAATGTGGAGAGCCAATTTCGTTGCGTAAAAAGCACAACATAGTGACAACCCAAGGGTTAATGAGACCGTAGTTTTGGTATCTAACGAAAGAAGAGGACTGGACGCGACCCCCCTTCCACTTTATATAGCCTCAGGCCTGTCCAGCAAAGGACGTCATTCGGTGTTACCACATGTGATGAGACTACTGCACATAGTGAGGTCATAGATGCAAACGCGTATGCTTCAACCCATGTGGTGCTATTTATAAACGATCGTGGGAATTGCGTTGGTTGGAATGCTCAGTTTGCCAGACGCCCTTAATTCGCCCAACACGAATGGCCTTTGTAGCTGTCTTGAGCGAACCTCTGGCGCTCCCGTGATGCTCTGTTTCGCCAACCCGAGGAATGCGTGAATCATTTCCCCTTCGGAATGCGTAGGGGCTGATGTGGGCAAGAGGCCCCTCAAAATACAAAGATCACACCAGAGTGCTTAGCGGTTGATAGAAGGTTGCATCTCAGCTGACATAACAAGATAATTAACTGCTTAATAGTGACTCAACACTCCCCAAAAAAACATTACAGGTTGCCAGATCATAGGCGTTGTCGCACGGATAACTAGCCTGGAATCTCATCGATGCTTTTGACGTTGATCTCCTTTCTCCCGTTCATTTTGCGGCGAAGGCTGCTACTGGCAGGATACACTGGAGGGTACCAGTCAGTTCATGTTTTTGGTGGATCTGCTCAAGAAAACCTACCAACTCTTCTAAGGCGATTCGGACTGCCCAGGGGCTGCAGACCAACCAAGCCGTGCCATGGATCAACACGCATGTGGTCCTCCCAGAATGCCTTGCGCTCGTAATCAAAGCTGTCTTGCTTCGGAATGACCAGCTTCGCAACGGTCTGCCAGGGGTACTTGCCCGAGTCCCAAACTTTCCCTGCATACTCAACTGGCTGATCATCTAGGTTCTCGCACAGCTGCACCTGGAAGAGATATTCGGCATCGTGCTCCTTGTGGAAAGCCTGCAACCAGCGATGCAAGACATCCGAGCCGTCGGCGGGCTTGACGGTTTCTTCGTAGAGTGTGCGCTGTGTATCACTCGACGGAACCAGGCAATACTTGATCACAAAATCCCCGAAACGATATGCGGTCTGCGAGTACTGGCGGGTGCTCTCGAGGTGCGTATTGCGGACGGCATCACGGCCTTTCTGCAGATCGGTGTCTTTGCGTGCCTCGAGGTGCTTGTATAGCTCTGACTGGTCATTTCCGTATTTGATGCGCAGATTGATGATGTCACGGGTAGTTTTGGCGTCGGCTAGGTCTAGGACTGGAGTGCTGTTGAATTCAATGTCTTGGGTGGGATAGGCGGCGCCTTCATCAAACATCTTGCCGTGCACGTTGAACAGCTTGATTGCAAAGCCACGCGGCTGCGCGATGCGGTCCTGTTCCCCGAACGCGTCAATGTCGAACAAGCGCCTGGCAAAGGGCGCTCACATCCAAGCCCGGGTCGCCCGGCTCTGTGCTGTAGCGACACACAGCGGGATACTCGCCTCCCGTCGCAAAGAGCTCGGTCTGCTTGAGGTGCTGGGGCAAATCGTCGGGGACGAGGAATTTGCCCTTGACCACGCCGTGGGTGCGGGCATGCGTGCCGCCGAAACAATGACGGGCCTTGTTCCAGTGAGCGCGTTGGATCTCATTGATCATGTCGGCAACAGCCTGGATGTCTTCAGCCTCATTGGGCGGGACTTTCTCAACGCCCTTGGCATCCCAGCGGATGTACTTCCTGCCGGCGAGGTCCTCGGGGTGGGCGGATTGGCCGTTGGTCGCCATGACGGCGTGCAGCACAGGTCGGGTTGAAGCCGGAGTGAGACGCGCGAGGTAATCACAGGCCAGTCCACGGCAGCAGACGGGGAGCGCATTTAAGCCGGCACGACGGCAGGGCGGCGGCGGCGAGGCCGCGCCACGACTTGCGGGGTGGTGAGCATGGCCTGGGTGGGTTACCGGTAGTCTACCCCGCCAGCGGCAGGGCGGTGGTGAGGGCGGCGGGGCCGCAGATCCGATGGTTCCAAATGGATGAGGGCGGGGGCGGAGCGGCGGGCTGGCATTGTGGTTGTGGGTTGTCGGCAACCGTAGGAGCGAGCTGTTGTGGCTGCGGGCCGGGATTGGCGCTGCAAGGGCTCCCTCCGCCAGTGCAACTGGACACGACGACTGGTCCCAGACAATGTACGTCGTCGGCCTTGGGCGCAGCAGCCGCAACACCTCCGTCACCCAGCTGATGGCCAACATGTCTCCCACCCACGAGACTGCCCCGCCGCTGCCCATCCCCGGTGCGTCGCGCGCCCCCTGCCCTCAGTCCCCCAAGCTCCCCAGCCGCGCCTCCACTCCCGAGTCCTCGCTGACGCCCGCTGCCAGCCCCGGTCTCTCCCCAGGCCAAGAAGAAGAAGAACAAGAAGAAGAACCCTCGCCCGCCGCAATCGCAAGACCCGCCCACCAATGGCCACCCCGCCGCCGACCCGCCCCCCGACGACCCCAGCCGCGACGATGACGGCGACGCCGCCGTGCGCGCCCACGCCCCTGTCTGCCACCTGCGCCAGCTCGCTAATTGCTTCCAGAAGGCCAGCACGAACGACGACCCTGACAGCCGGCCCTCGACCGCCCAGTCCGACTCGCAGACGCCGCAGCGCAACGGCGCCCGCTCGCACTCGCCCAAGATGGACAGCGACACCTCCGACCGCCTCGACCAGCTGGCCAAGGAGCGCGACGAGCTGCGCGAGGAGGTCACCCAGCTGCGCAAGTCGCTCGAGACCATCCAGAGCAGGCATGAGGACGAGACCCAGGACCTGAAGCAGCACGCCGCCGACGCCGCCAAGAGCAAGGAGCATGCCGAGAACCAGTACCGTGACCTCCGCGGCAAGGTCAACACCATCAAGAGTCAGCTGGGCGAGCGCATGCGCCAGGACGCCGAGGAGCTCGACCGCATGCGTACCCAGGTCGATGATCTTGAGGACCAGAACCGCCAACTCCGCCATGACAACGAGCAGCTGCGCAAGCAGACCGAAGAGCACGCCTCCGAGATCTCCAGCCTGCGGAGCCGCGCCACTTTGTCGCAGCAAAATTGGGTGAAAGAAAGGGACGAGCTGATACAGCGTGAAGCATATGCCAGGGAGGAATTCGAGACGGCGAAACAGGCCATGCAGGACTGGGAGGTGCTGGCCATGGAGGAGAGGTCGCTGCGCGAGAACCTGAGCGACCGGGTGGCCGAACTCGAGGACCAGCTCAACAGTCAGCGCGAGACGTTGGAACGAGCAGTCAACGAGAGAGACACCCAGACGTCAACCGTCGACGGCCTGCAAAGGGCGTTGCGAGACATCCAAGACGGTGAGCCGCCGATCTCACCTCACAAGTTTCTTCGTTCAAACTAACCTCGTACGCAGCACGCAAGAAGGAGCTCCGGGAGATTGTTGAAAACTCTCAGAACCAGCTCGAGGACCTCCGAAAACAGCTTCAATCTGCCGAGAACACATCAAGAAAAGCGCAGACTGAGCTGGAAGCCTCACAGAAAGAGCTCGAGCGTGCCCTACCGTTTGAGAAGGAGGTCAAAGAGAAAAATCTACTCATAGGAAAGCTCCGTCATGAAGCCGTGATCCTCAATGACCATTTGACAAAAGCTCTGCGCATCCTACGAAAAGGTCGACCCGAGGACAACGTGGATAGGCAGATTGTCACGAATCATCTGCTCCACTTCCTGGCGCTCGACCGTAGCGACCCTAAGAAGTTCCAAGTCCTGCAACTCATTGCCGCGCTTCTTGGATGGAACGATGGTAAGCACATGATCGAGCTGCTTAGAAACACACCTGTGTTGAAGTGAACGAGCTCGTTGACCGTTGCATACAGAACAACGCGAACAAGCCGGCCTCTCACGCCCCGGCTCCACCGCCACTGCAAACAACAGCCTTCGGGTTCCCTTATCTCCGTTCCATCGCACGCCGTCCACACCCTCACTATCAAGCACCGATCTTCTGTTATCAGAGGGCCACTCATCATCTTCTGCCCAGCAGAACAAAGAGAGCCTGGCTGAGCTATGGCAGAGTTTCCTCGAGCAGGAGGCCCTTGAAGGCAAGGGCTCAAGGAATTCCAGTCGTCGAGAGAGTGCAGCAAGTCCAACGAATACGAGTGATACGAAAGGCTTAGGTATCTTGTAGACTGGAGTTAAAGTAGACATTCGGGACCTTGTGACAGACAAGGCAGAGCACATTGGCAGTCGAAGCGTTGGTATGACGTGAATGTATGATAGTTCCAAGAGCAATAATGTTCACACCGCGGCCCCCGCTCCTTCGAGGTGCAGCAATTTACTGTGTCCCTATCCGACACTGCTCGACGCAAAGCTCTGGATCAGCCTGAGCTTTGGCTTGCGTCCGCCGACCATTCGCAGTTCCAGAACCGCAATGCACTTCAGTAATGAATCCCCATCCCACGCGTTCATCTCCTCTTCCACGTCTTGGAAATCGAAGAATCTCTCGACCCGATCACGGCCTATTAGATGGTCTCCTCCACCGCCCACGGGGGCAGGCGTGAACGATGCACTGCAATTCCCTCGACTAAAGTCCGTGTTCGTGCTACAGACACCACTTCGAAGCCGAGCAACGCTGTGGGAAGATTCCGCATCTACAACCAAGCCATCATGGATGGAAGATGACGAGGTCGTGGGAAACAACGCGGATGAAGCGCGGAGCGTGATGTTACCATGTGCATGGCGGCCGGCGCGCGCAATGTGCACGACGAACGGCTTGGTGGAAGTATAATTAGAAGTGCTGCCCCCCACTCTAAGGCGTTTATCGTACGGGCCCTCTCGGGCGGCGAGGGTGAGGTTTAGACTATCCTGGCGGGGAAAAAGATTCACATTTAGCTAAGTTCAGAACGAGACTGCGACGATGCATGACTTACTGCGAGATTACACCATGTCTGCAACGCACTGTCACTCATGAATCTCTCCCAGTACAGCCCCGGGTGGGAGTTGCTCCAGTATGCATCCATACGCTCCCAGGATTTGGCTGTCGTGTGCGTCCAGTAATACTCGAACAAGTCTTCTTCCACCAATGCAACGAGCTCTGTAGGCAGCATTCTACCCGCCGTTTTTCGAGCCAGGGTGCGGGCGAACATACGTTTCTCAAGACGTATGACACCCAGCACGAAACTGCGCTCCGTGGCCGTGACGCTGAATATGGGATTGGTTTCGACGACGAGCATGTCTTTCTAAAGATACGAAAATCGGGACGGAGCAGACCTGTAAAAGCTGGGCGGGAACCGTTGTGCGGCCATGGACGACAGCAATTGAGAAGACATCGTGATGGTAGGCCCGCAAATTAAAACGATTGTTGCTGCCTGGACTCGGTTGTGCATCGCTGTGGGCGAGCAGGCAACAATAACACTTGAGCATGACCTCTTTAGGTGTAAGGATGGACAGCGGCTTTGCTTGCGTCATAGTGGTCAAAGCAGTGGCTTCTAAGCCCAAAGCTGTATGGTACAAGGCCGACTTTTGTCGATAAAGGCCCCAGCTACTACGCCGCAACGGCAGCAATGCCATGTTAATCTGATGTGTAGACGCATGGGATAGACATATCCGTGCCATCAGGTATGGACGTAAGTGCCACATGCATCACGACGAATCAGGGCTAGAGTGTCGTGCTCGGGCTTCCAACAGAAACGAGCTACAACATGGGTTCAACAGCTGTGTGGTCCATGCCAGCGGTGGCGGAGCAAGGCGCTCTTGGCCGGACTCAGCTGTTCACTTGCTTACGCGCCGGTTGCTAAGCGCCGGCATCCACCATTGCGGCACGGCAACCAAAAACTCAAGCTCTAGTGGAAAGAATGGTTATCTTCTGAGCCGCACCGGCTGTGCCGTAAATTATGCAGACGCGCGCACCCGCAAGCCATCCGCATGGGACGAGGCGATGCAAATGGGCGCCGTACATTCGACAAACGCATCCTTGACGGCTTGTCATCCCCTGTCTGCACAGAAGTCCTCCGTCCATGCCTGGTATCGTGGTGGCGATGCGCGACAGCTCGGTGAGTGCTCGTAAGGGTTTATAAGTGTACACACAGTGGCACACCCCAAGACCAAGTCCCAAGTGTTCCTCTTCACCAACCGAGATCAAAACTTTCCAGCCATGAGCTCCAAGTCAGTCCAAAGCAGCGAAGTCGTTGTCGGTAAGATACTGTGGTTGCCGCCGTTTGACAATTTGCCAGCCGGCTCCATAGATCCAGTCGGACAGACGCCTGCCATTCTCAAAGACGCCTTTGACCATCCGGTGGTCATCTGTTCAAGACCAGCCAGCTGGGACGGTGAATACGTCCATTTTCACATAGTAAGCTCTATCATCCTGCCCGGTTTGCATATGCTGATTGAGCAAAGGTTACCTCGTTCCGTAACAAGAGCCTGACGCAGAGATTCGATATCGAAGTCCCTCGGCAGCGGCGCCAAGTCAACTGGTATCTGCCAATAGCACCGTCCGAGTACCACCGCGAGGATTCTGCGCCTCGGTTTGGACGTCCACGTGTTGAGCTAGCAGACGGGATGGCGATGCCGTCAAATTCCTTCATAAATGCGAAGGACATCTACTCGATTCAGTGGCGTCTCCTCGAACGATTCCAGTGGAGCGGATCCCACCGGTTGACTGCATCTTCCGTCGAACACATGCACGAGCGCACCGGTCGCCTAGTAACGTACAAATTGGACGTTCAACACCATCAGCCGACTGTTGAGGAATCCAATGAATCGCCATCGCCACCTCTTAGACCTGGCCGCGTACTTGGTCCTAACGTCCCACCAATGAAGACCCTGCCTCCCATAGGACAATGGACCAGAGTCGACGTGGTGAGTCCATTTAAGCTTGCAGGAGGAAGAACCGCCGTCATTTTTGTCGGCACAATTACGTCTGGCACGAGCGAACACAGCCAAGCACTGTGTATTGTTCCCGAGCGGAATACCCAAGCGATCGCGGAGCCACAAGGCACTTGTTCGGGTGCCTTGAAAGCTGTCCTCGGAACTTTTGGGCGATTGATACGAGATGCAGTAAGCTGGCTATGGCGAAGTTGTCGACGAAGAAAGATAGAAAGGGACGGTGTGGTTTGAAGTTTGACTCGCACCTCTTTGAGATCCTGTTGGCCTCTTCCTCTCTTCAGTTTTCTTCTTCTCAATTGAATCTCTCTAGGCACTTGCGTTGTGGAGTATCCAAATAACTGCTTTCTCGGCGGGATGGGCCAGGCCGATCACCGTAGCTTCTGCTTCTGGCGACAGAAAATCCTTCTTTTTGTACGTGTCTTGAATCGCCTGTATATATTGAGATCTGGCTTCCGTGGAGGTCAGTGTTGGGTCAGCAATCACGGTCCTTAGGAAAGTCCAGAGCGACTCGTGTTTCCAATGAAAACCTTGGGCCAGGCCAAATGTCCTGTCTATAATCTGCTGAGCAAGCCGAGCAGGCTTTGGGGTGCGGAGAAGAAGAAAATATAGAAATGACCAGGCTGACGTGTCACTTGGGTTACGCAGGCACCACTCGTACACGACTGGTACCGACTGCTGCAAGAAATCGTGACCTGGAGCTGTCAGAGAAGAGCTGATAAGAGGCGGCGGTCGCAGTAATGACAGCTGGCGCTGGTAGATGCTTTGCAACTCTGGGACGCGATCGAAAAGACGTCGAGCATACTGCCAGGCGTAGTAGTTTTTGGGGTGCCGTTCGGCCGCCTTTAGCACCACGCCCAGCTCGCGGGCAAATTGTTCCCAAGACAGTAGAGACGTTGCATCCTGACCAGGCGCGCGGCTCAGCCAAAGTTGGGGATCGAAAGATTGCACAATCCAGGCCCGGTAGCCCCACAGGGTAGGGGATTTGGATTGCCGATGCAAGGGAGAAGTAAGAATGCTGTCCAGGAAATTCAGCTCCAGTTGCACAGAATGCGCAGGGGCCAGGGAGTCGTTGTGGAGCGAGCGGAGGACGTTGAGCTGGGCTTTCCTGAAGTTTGCAGCCGTGAGGTGTTCCGGGTCGAAGAGCAGAATGACAGACGTCGCATCGAGAGCAGCCTGCACCGAGATAGGGTCGCTACATACTCGCTTGTCGAAGAAGACGGAGCGGGCAGCAATGAAGGCGGCGGCAAGGAAGCGCTTGGGTACGCCCAGGCAGATGCCATCTTCCAGGACAGGCGAGCCACTCGGGGGCGCTAAGGCGGGCGGCAGCACCTCGATCTCAACAACATCCTGGCGGTGCTTCTGGAGAAAGTCGCTGATGACGCGGTAGGCCAGGGCATGGTCTGGACACAGAGGATGCGGCCCGTAGGTGGTTGCGGCCATGGTGACGGAAGGCGCGGAGGTGTGGGCGGTGGGCGGCGGGCGACGGGCGACGGGCGACGGCTGATGTCAGAGCGGGCTGGTCCGAGCGCAGCCCGAAGCCAAACACCACCAGCTCCCCGTACATGCCTCTCGCTGCGAGCCAACACCTCTGCCCGCACCCATGGCCTCCCTCCTGCTGATCGTCTTCGCCGTCAGCCTCGTCACCCATCTCGCTAGCGCCGTTCCCGCAGCGACCCTCAACGAGCTGGTGCGCTTGCTCTCTGCCATCTGCCTGACTTAGTATCGCTGACCCCGCCCGTTTCCCAGCTATGGATTCTGTACAACAAGCTCCCTACGCCAACAAGTAAGGCTGCGCGAGAGCATGATAAGCTGAAGCGCGAAGTGCTGCGCCTGAAAAAGGAAATGAACGGCGTCAGCGCCCAGGACGACTTCGCCAGGTGGGCAAAGCTGCGCCGCGCTCACGACAAGGCCTTCGCCGACTTCCAGAAAAACGGTAAATATTGTGCAGCTATCCTCGCACCCTTGCCCAAGCTGATCTTGTTGTTTCACCCGCTAGAATCTGCTCTGCGCTCCACCCGCACGTCGTTTGACACGACTGTCGCCTCCGTTCGATGGCTCGCCACAAACGGCCTTCGATTCTTCCTGCAGCTGTGGTATGCGAAACAGGCTCTTTTCTGGATACCGGAAGGCTGGGTCCCTGGATACGTTGAGTGGATCCTGGCTTTCCCAAAGGCACCGACGGGCAGCGTAAGCGTCCAGATCTGGGGCATTGCTTGCACGAGCGTTATTTCGCTCCTGAGCGAGGCCCTGGTCGCGCTGTATGCACTGGTCGTGGGGACGGCATCGAGCAAGGGGGGCGTGAAGCAGCGGCCAACTCCAGCTACCGGGGGCGAGAGCAAGGAGCTGTGATTGGGAGAGGTGGAATTGGGAAAGTAGAACTCAAGGCGTCGAGATAGCCCGTTTCTCGAAGCTGCTGTCCGCTAGGTTGAAGGCTATTGTTTCTTCGACAATGCAGCGGGCTGCTCGGTTCCAGGCGTGCCGCATATGCAATCATCCCGCTTCTTCGCCCATGACGAATAGCACACTCCGAAGCCTAGCAACAGTCTTTGTGCTAGCACACTCGGATGATTATGATAACCAGGCCAGCAGTGACGCGCTGCTCAAAAGCCAAGAGAGCCGTCTCCGCTTCAAATACTCCGAGCGCGACGCGGAAGCACTTGGGTGTAGGTTCATTTCAGCATGTCTCTCATCAAATAGACGCAACATCTTCCTCGCCACGAGGGCTCAGAAACTGCAACACGAAGTGAGAAGAAACCCCCATTGGAGGCAGGTCTCTGGCTTTGCTTTTGGCGGTCTTTTTGAACTCGTGATCGTAGGGAGATCAAGATCGCCGAGTCTTCGAAAGCGCCGTTTTTGTCGCTACTGTGCTCCTCTTGAGCCGTGACTAATTTCCTTGTCGTAACCAATAGTGCGGAGGGAAAGACTTGCTACCGTGTACATGCGTGTCATGAAGCAGTACTGCGTGGGCGAAGTCGCAACCCGAGGACTGAGAAGAAAGTCATTGTCGAAATTCGGAGAGTGGTGGCGAGAGAATTTTGTCTTCTCGAGGTCAGTGCGCTCGGAGTGGGCCGGCCCTTGTTAATCACGTGACATGGCATGTCGAACGCGTCCGTCCGCAAATCACGTCCCAACGGATGACTTCAACTCTGTTTGGCCACATGGTTTGCCTAGGTGCTGTCTGGGCAGAGCAGGGCTTTCTTATCGCACGCTTTCGTCTCTGACCGATCTCATTATCGCAATACTAAACCGTTCGCATCGGCTTCGAACTATTGCCATTTCGTCATCATAGTTTGGAAGGATGTTTTTTTCGTAAAGACTTGAATTGCATCCCAGGATCATGGTATATACAGAACTCCGGATTTTCCCTTAAAATTGCGACCAGAAAAAGGAAATAAAGAAAGGTTCATGACAACCCCGGCGCTTCCCTTTTTCATCTCTTCACTCCTAAGCATGCACTTAGAACCAATCGCCCTGGTCCCTCATGGCGGCCGCGACCTTGGCGAACCCAGCAATGTTGGCACCAGCAACCAGACTAGGGTACTCGCCCTCAGCAGCCGGGACGTAAGCCTTGGCCGTCTCAAGGCAGTTCTCGAAGCAGTTCTTCATAATGAGCTTGAGCCTGTCGTCGACCTCCTCAGAAGTCCAGCTAATGCGCTGCGAGTTCTGGGCCATCTCCAGGCCGGACACGGCGACACCACCAGCGTTGGCGGCCTTGCCGGGAGCGTACCAAATAGCGGCGTTGGTGTTGGCCTTGCGGTGAGCCTCGAAGGCGTCAATGGCGTCCTGGGTGCAGCCCATGTTGGAGCCCTCGGCGATGAACTTGCAGCCAGCGTCGATGAGCGCCTTTGCCTCGTCGCCCGAGACTTCGTTCTGAGTAGCACTAGGGAGGGCAACGTCGACCTTACCAACGTGGACCCACGGGCGGGCACCCTCGATGTACTGGTACTTGGGGTCCGAGAACTCCGTCAGGGCCTTGCGGTTGAGCTTGATGTTGGCGATGGTCTCGATGACATCGGAAGTGAAGCCAGCAGCATCGGTGGCAATCAGAGCACCCTTGGAGTCGGAAAGAGACACAACAGTGCCGCCGAGCTCGATGACCTTCAGTGCCGCGTACTGAGCAACGTTACCAGAGCCAGAGAGGGCGACGCGCTTGCCCTTGAACGACTCCTTGCCACCAGAAGCGTACTTGATCATGTGCTCGACGTAGTAGACGAGACCGTAGCCAGTGGCCTCAGGGCGGATGAGCGAACCACCCCAAGAGCCGCCCTTCCCGGTAAGGACACCCTCCCACCTGTTGCGGGCCTGGCGGTAAGCACCGAACATGTAGCCAACCTCGCGGCCACCGACACCAATGTCGCCGGCGGGGACGTCGGTGTCGCCGCCAATGTGCTTGCTCAGCTCGCGCATGAAGGACTGGCAGAACCTGCGGATCTCGCTGTCCGACTTGCCCTTGGGATCGAAGTCGGAGCCACCCTTGCCGCCACCCATGTTGACTATAGGTAACGCATTAGCTTTGTCACCTCAACACCGCGGTTTTGGAGAAACTTACGGCCAGTCAGAGCATTCTTGAAGATCTGCTCGAAACCAAGGAACTTGAGGATGGAGAGGTTGACGGTGGGGTGGAAGCGGAGACCGCCCTTGTAGGGACCCAGAGCAGAGTTGAACTGGACGCGGAAACCGCGGTTGACCTGCAGCTGGCCCTTGTCATCCTCCCAGACGACACGAAACTGGATGATGCGCTCCGGGATGGCGGCGACCTTGAGGGCGGTCTTGTACTCCGGGTGCTTCTCAAAAAGGGAAGAGTTGTCGAGGGTCGAGGCAAGCTCTAGATAAAAGGAAAGGTCAGCGGCAGAACGGCAGATGAGGCATGATGCAACGCACCGTGGTAGGCTTGCTCGAACTCGGGCTCGTGAGGGAGGTTGGACATTTTGGCGGTGTTTGGCGGGAGTTGCAGAAGCCGGCAGTGGAAGAGGACAGAGGATAGGGTCAGAAACAGTCAACGACGGAGCTCCCGCAGATTATTTATGAACAGCAGAAGCTGGGGCTCGGGACGAAAAGGAAGCACAGCAGCTCGCGCGGGCGGGACGTCACAGGGCGCACCCAGGCGCGGCGAGGCGAGGCGTGGGAGAGTGCGATAGAGGCCGTCGAGGCAGCGGCAGCCCGGCGCGCGCGGGCTGCCATTGGCCAGGACGGAAGCTTCCTGATGACGGGCCCGATCAGAGCCGCGAGATCAGATGCGGGACGACGGGGGCCGTCTGCGAGCTGGAGTACCGCCAGGGCGACGGAGGTGCAGATAAGCTGCGCGGCTGCGATTGGCCGTGCAGATTTACGGCTCTCATTTTGGCCCGTCATCGGCCAGCGTGCCTGTGCTGCTGGGCGGTTCTGGGAATCGGCGGTTACGTTACAGTTTGCTGCGCAGTTGAGGCGCGCCGGGCTAGGGCGGACGGCGAGCCAGATGCGCCAGTGAAGCTCCGGCCCGAACGCGGCGGGCTGCAGCGCTGCTCCACCGCGCACGCTGCTGCAAGTCAGGCTTGATCAACACACCCCGCCCGCGCCGGCGCCGAGCATCACGCGAGCTCATTGCAAATTCTGCGGCACGCTTGGGTTTCCGCGCTGTCATACATATGTGCCCGCCTCGCTTCTCCGTGGGCGCCCGCGGCCCACCCCACCGCAGACCCTGCCAGTCGCCCCGGACCTCCGGTAACGGCAGCCCAGCCCAGCCGGCTACAGCCACTCGGGAAAGAATCGCCCATGCCGCACCACCCTCTCTTAAGAGACCTCCTCCCCGCCTCGCGACTTCGGCGCTCCAGCACCTACGCGCAGTCCGTCGGGTCCCAATCTGCACTCGTCAGCGTATTACGCGACACACTCCTGGCGTGGGCGGCGGCCGCCGCGCTGCGCCTTCTCAACAACACCCAGCGTCCGCTGCGGAGCACGAAGATTGCCCGGAGGAGGACGTGGGGAACCATGCCGTCGCGCCTAGCGCCGGCTGGTGGCATCACTCACCAGTCACCAGGTACTCGTCCAGGCCGTCCAGCTTCTCCATGTCTTCCCCTCCGATCTCGAACTTCTCGACCTTGGCATTCTCGACGATGCGCTCCTTCTTGACGCTCTTTGGCAAAGGCACGTAGCCATGTTGCAGGCTCCAGCGTACAAGCAGCTGCGCCGGCGTGCACGCGTATTTCTTTGACAACGATACTACCATGGGGTGCTTCATCCGGAGTGCGCGTGCCAGCGGCGCGTATGCCTCGACCACGATGTTGTTTTGCTGGCAGAACGTCGTGATGTCGGTGCGCGTGTTGAACGGGTGCACCTCGATTTGGTTCACAGCGGGGTGGACACGGGGCTTGGAGTCAAGCAGTTCCTGCAGGTGTTTGACACCGTAGTTGCTCACACCCCCAGTCCTGATGTCGCCGTCGGCAATCGCGTCCTCCACAGCTCGCCAGCAATCGAGCCGTGCCTGCCTGCCACCGTATGGGCTGTGCAGCAGAAACAGATCGATATAACCCAGATCGCATGCCTCAAGAGACTGCTTAATTGCCCGCCTGGCTGCGTCGTACGAGGTGTTTGACGCGAGCTTGCTGGTAAAGTGAATGTCTTCTCGCTTGAGCCCCTCGCTGTTGGCCGGGCTTGCGAGAAAGTGGTTGATGGCCTGTCCTACCTCGCGCTCATTGTGATACATCTGCGCGGAATCGATGCTGGGGATTTCATCGTCGGTCGGCTGGAGTGAAACGCAGGCAGGGACATGCCAGAGACTTACGCGCGATATCCGGCCTGTACCTGTCAGCAGCGAGCTCCATGGGACTTGAGGTTTCTCAGGGCAGTGATTGGGTAGCAGGGGTAAAGCCGGAGCTAGCATGCGAACTAGCCAGCTACCGCTCGCCAGGTTCTCGTCCGCACCCCATCGAGGCAATACGCATGCGCCGTCGCGGGCCGACGCGCTGGGAGAACGCATTGCTAACCGCTGGCCGGGTCGAAGGCAGAAGAAGCGTGACGGGACAGCCGAGGAAATGGGACGCCCGTACCTCCAGGGCCCACAGGACGGCCTGATAACACTCACGGCCGTCGGTGAGGTAAACTCCAAGATGGATCTGCGGCATGGACCGGCCATTGGCAAGCTGGACACGGCCGGTGGTCAGCCAAGCTGGGGCACGATTGGGGCGCGGGGCGACATGCCTTGAGGCGCGAGCTCAGCGAGAGGACGTGCTGAGCCATGGCGACGGGACGATGTAGGGTGAGATTTCGGCTCAGGGAGATTGGCGAGCAGATGTCTTGGAGCGGGAAGCACTCGGAATAAGGTTGGTGTCGTGGTACAGAGGGCTGCGGGTACGATGGAAGAGAGGCGGGCAGCCAAGCACCTCGGGATGACGCACTTTGGCTCCCGTCGTCCAGCTCGGCGGGATGTGCGCACGGCCTCGACCGGGGGTCGTGGGCCGTGGCGGCTGCGGGCGCCGCTCTGGCGGTCGTCAGCGCATCTCAGCTCGCTGCGGGCTGAGATCTTGCAGATGCAGGACGATGCAGGACGATGCGGCCGCCACGGCTGCCGGATGAGGCAACACTGCGGCGTCGACGCAGCGCGTGGGTGCGGCTGAGAGCAGCAGGGCAATTCGGCAGGCGGCGCGGCGGCGCCTGCATTGGTTTGCGCGCGCAATGCTGGCTGGCCGTCGACGCGCGCAAAAGGAATGTGCAGCGGGGGAGGTCGTGGTGGAGCGCTCTAGCCTCCGCCCTGCACAACACCACGCGCCCTGGGAACGTGTTCTTGCAGCCACATTCCGCCTGGCGAGCGGGCGCTTGTTCCTCGCAGGCACCTGGGCTGCAGGGCTGGGCTAGCGGCGACGGCCGCCGGCGGGTTATTTTCAGCACAGCTCCCGCGCTGCTGCGTGTAGCGGCCGTGCGAGGTTAGGCTGGAGCCCCGTCTCGTGCATTATTATTGCCGGCTGGCGCTGCAGTCGTGCGGCCAGGCGCGGATTGACGCAAGGAAGGTGTGGCGCGACCCCAGTGTAGGTAGACGGCGAGCGGCGACGCGTTGATATCACCCTTGCGCGCTGCTGCTATGTATACTCCAGCAGCGCCCATGGCAGAGGCAGGTGATGGCTCCGGCGACGCCTTCTTCTCCGGCGCGCTCAATATATAAACGCCTCCCGCCCAGGGCCACTGGCCGCGCCCAGGCAATTATACGGCACTCGATGCCCTCGCGCTGGCCTTGACCTGCCCTGTCCACAAGAGCGGCCCGGCGCATTGTCTGCCGCAGCTCTCTGGCTGATCCGCACCGCCCCAGCCCGCGCCTGCAACCCCTTCTCGAGCCCGCCGTTGCTTGCCCCCGAGCCAGCCCATACTTCGTCCGCTTGACATGGCGTATCCTGGCCCGTCCAACGGCTTCCCCCAGCCGTCCTCGTCCCGCAGCGGGCTATTCACCGCCGCAGCGTCCGCCGAGGCCCCGCGCCAGTCCATGCTCGGAGACGCGCAGTTCGACATCTTCGAGTGGCATCCCGCCTACCAAAGCTGCCAGCGCTACTTCCTCGACCACGCCCAGCACGACGGCTCCGTCCAGGCGGTGGCCGCGCTCATCAACATCAGCCTCCCGTTCCAATGGGTTGCGAATCCCATCGTCAGTGCGTCGGGGCTTGCTCCGCCGGGCCCTGGGCTGGGGGCATATCCCGCATCCTGGGCCAGGCAAGGCCCGACGGCCCATGCCTCGCAGCCCGGCGCCCCCGTCTGGGTTTCGCTGGTGCCATTCATCCGACGCCTGGTGGTGACCGGCTTCGACAGGGACGGCATCCTGCACGGCTTCTTCGGAGACGAGTGGCGGAAGGGCGTCGGGCCAGTGCAAGAATGCGAGCGCCGCAACTACCTGTTCGCGGCCAAGAGTGTCGGCTGGGCCAAAGTCAAGTACCAGTACGACATCTCGCCGCACGAGACTGTTCCGTTCATGAAGCCGCTGCAGAACGTGCAGCTCGAGGAGATCGAGGCGGCCGAGAAGACGTGGAGTGAATGGTTGGCCATGGAAGACTGGATGGTGGGACCGCGGGCTCCAGAAGCGATGGACGACGTCCCTGCAGAGGGCATCGAGCGACACTGACCCACCGTTTCCCTGTGTTCAGGACTCGTATTTATAGCAAGGCGTTTGGGCGGCGGCGGCTCCACGAGGACGCAGCGACGGCCGCAGGACTCGACTCCAGGGGACTCTGACGAACGCAGGAGTGCTCGGGGGCCTTTTGTTTAGCATGAAACACGTAATCGGCCAGCAATTGGCTCGCTCTCAACCATGTTCGCCGCGGTGAAGTCGATTGCGGAGCGTGATCCCGTGACCGTGCGATGACTAAGCGCCGCGCGCCGTGCCACGGTGCTCCTGCCTCCAAGCTGGGCGGCGGTTCCCAAACAAACGCAGGCGAGGCTCCGCACGCGCTGTCGACTGCAAATTCCCCCGCGCGTTCTCTCGGCCCCGGAAGGAGCGTAATGTGACGGCGTAGTCGGAACAATCATTTTCACGCCCTCTCGTCTCTGGCAGCCGCTCGCCTCCAGCTCGCCTCGGATCTCCAGACGCCCTGCTCCCTTACCTCGAAATCAAGCGATCCATCCGATGGCCACGTGGACGCAGTTTGTCGACCGCTGCTTGCAGAACAGGCTGAGCGCGGACAAGGTGGAGAGGCTTGCCGTCCAGCTGAGCAAGAGGATCCCCCGTGATGAAGCCCAGCTCGCCGAGGCTTTGCTGCAGCCCCGGTCCCGGGCAACGGCCTGCTCAGATCCGCTGATCCCCGTCTACCTTGAACGCCTCCTGGTGCTGGGTTTCCTCAACCCTCCCGAGATCCTTCACGCCCTCTTCCGTTACTCTCGGGACTATGCTGCCGGGGCCGAGCATTCTTCTCGAAGAGCGCGCCTCCAGCAATGGCATATCACCCCGGACCTGGAGGAGCTGGTCTTTGCCCGCCTGTCCAAGGCATTCATTACCGTCGAACGACCTAGTACCTTTGCAGAGGTGCAGAAAACCCTGGCTATATTGACCCAGTGGATGAATGCTGTCAATTCATCCCAAACAGCCGAGTCTGTTATGCATTCGCTTGCAGATGGTACCCAGGAACAGCGCACACAGACTGTGCTGAGTTTGAGTATGCTCGTCATTGCCATGCTGGAGAATCCCAAGGTTGCAGGCGCGGCTCAGGCAGCATTACCGAAAGGTAGGTTTCCCTCATTTCTTGTCGTCTCGTCGAGAGGCAGCCCAACCCTGCGCCGAGTATCCATCTGGGCTGCGGTACGAACTCTGCTGCTCTTTCCAACCGAGCCACGATCAACCATGAGCTCCATACTTTCCCGACACACTGCTCTACGGCAGAGTATAGGAGATTCGAGCCCTCCAAGCCCCGCGGAGGACGCTACGTTTTCTCTACCTGGATAGTTGAATCTAACAGTTGGACGTATTTGTCCACGTATGAGACTCACACCTACGTCTAGGCATTGGATTCAACTACCCATGGAGCCTTGGTGCGATATCTTCGCAAGAAGAGTTTGAACGGGCCCAATTTCTCCTTTCTTCAACCTGCCGTGGCTCTGCCGTTTACTGCGCCACGTTTCAATGCTGACGACGTGTGGCAGGAATGCGCAAGTCGCTCTCCGACGCTCTTACCGGCTTTGTACCGCACCTGACACAGGCTTCTCTTCAGTGGGGGGACAGGCTCAGCATGCTCCAGAAGCAGTATTCCCTTACCACGGAGAATGCAAGTGGTGGCATTAACGATGGACCCGGAAACCATGGCCTTGATGTTTCCGTCCTGCAGCTCGAAACCGTCATGGACCTCCCTATCATCAATAGCCGTGCCGGCCTCTACGTGTTCATAAACTCTCTGGTAAGTGACCATGGTCCAGTGGCTCGTACTGTCAACTGATAGCCTAGCTCACTGCTCGTCCATTGACCGACGACAATATGATCTTGAATTACCTCCATGCGCGCTACAAGGTATGCCGTCACGTATTACTTCACGCAACTATACTTACCGCAATAGGTTGACTACCAATCCATGGCTGTTGGTCTCATAACTGCTTCGTTCGATGTTCTCGCGGCAAATACGACGTATCGGAGCGAATCAAATGAGGCGATTTTCAACTTCCGCTCATTTTTGATAAACAAAGTTCCCTCACTGGTCGCCATTCTAGCCGGCTCCATGTTCCCAACCACCACTCCGGAGCTTTGCATAACTCAGGCTTTGAACCATATCGACCGTAATGCCTTCCCCTCCTTTTCCCAAACCTTCGACATGGCACCCGTAAATAGTCTGCTCTCAGACGTTCGTCAGGATTTCCTGGTTGCCTGCGCACTGCATCAACTTGTCCCCGAATCCAGCATCGAGCGTCTGCTGGGAGAGACTCCCATGAGCAGTGTCCCTGTTGGGGGGAAATACGTCAAAGAGAATTTGGTAGCACAATGCTCAACAAACTTTGAGCGCGTCGAAGAACTCCTGAATGAGATTGAGGGCATGGACGGCAACGCGGGCGCCATAGTGGGGGCCATGACCGACGTGCGTATATCACTAAACAAGCGAAGGGGAAATGGTTGACGACTCTCAGATTATTCGGAACCTGTGCGCTACCAGGGAGACAATGTCGCTCAAAACAATTTGCAATACCCTCTCACGGAAGCCGCGATCTCTTGATGTTATGCTGCAATATACGTCACCGGCGAGCATTTTGCAACCTCTGTGCCAACTCCTGGACTCGTGGAAAAATGATGAAGACCAGAGTGAGTTGAGCACGGCTGTTGTAAGAATTCCGTTGACAAGTGTTCAGGCGAGTACCAGCCGGTATATGATGAATTTGGCTCCGTGTTGCTGCTCGTGCAGGCTTTCATGCACCGACATGATCTTAAATCATCTGACCTTGGCTTAGAGGATGCCTCTTTCGTCATCCAATTAACAGAAAGGGGACATAAAAGCCTTGACGCAGATGAACTCACCGAAGACCAGAACAAATACCTGGCTGGCTGGCTCCGTGGATTGTACGACCCGGAAGGCATCAGTGACGAGCTCCTGTCAAACTGCAAGCCTCAGGACTTTTACCTGCTTGTCCCCACGATATTCAGCCAGACAATATTCGCATGCTCCGCCGATGTGCTTCCTCTCGACACCGTCAAAGCCGGCCTAGAATGTCAGTAATACCCGACACCCATACCTTGACGTGACGAGCTAAGGAAAGCAGTCCTTTTAGAGACATTCCTCTTGCCTTCGCTGGTCGGCGCTGTAATGTGGATCACATCACATGCTCTGGAACAGAATGTCCACGACCTTGATATTACCATGCAGATTCTCACAAGGCTCATTCGTCCCACGTCCATATCAGGAGAGGCGCAAGCCATGCACAGCACAATTGTTTCCATGGTTTCTCGGAGGCTTGAGCGCTGTCTGAAAAGCATCCAACACCGCGAGCCGTCCCGGACAGACGTTAACCCGTTATTGGAATCATTGCGTCCGTATCACGATTACGAGCGAACGCCCTGGAGCTCTTCTGCGGAACTCGAACCATGGATGTCTAACCCAGGAGCTTCTTTCCGCTCAGCGATCAAGTTCACAATGCAACACCTTACCAGCTGGAACTCCACCGCCGACCTCACACCAACGCCGCCAGCGTACACGCACCGTCAGATATTCAGTGCCCTGCAGATTGTTGGGGCGCAGAAGGTCCTTCGTGCCATCCTTGAGGAGCTCAAGAACCAGACCGTGGCGGGAGCTGGTGCTGTTGCGATAGACATCGCGGTCAATATCGTCTGCGCGCCGCTTCACGTCAACAGCTGCACTCCAGTCTCCTGGCTCAACTCTCAAGTGCCTGCTCATAACCCACAGAGGAACGGGTCTTTCAGTCTGCGTGAGATGCTCAAAAACGAACTGGATGATCCGGCCTCCCTAATCCAGGCGGATGCTGGGCTTGCTGAAGCAGCAATTCGCCTCCACCGCCGGGTAGAGGCCCAGCTTGCTGAGGCGGCGGCGGCCGGCGTCCATCTCCCTACATCCGCCGGCGCTGCTGCGGATGCTGCGGCCCTCGATGGCAACCTCATGCAAGGCATTGAAATTGGTGACGTAAGCGTTGACATTTCGGCCGCAGGAGCGGCTGCTGTTGCGTCTACCGCAGGCGGCGCGACGGGCGCCAACACGTCCACGGCAACAATGGACCAGAATGGATTAGACATTACCGCTGACCTTGGTGCGGCGGATGGCACTGCACCGAGTCTGGATGACTTGGGTCTCGGTGGCGATGGCGGCATGGACGGCGTGTTAGATGCAGCCGGCACGGGAACGGCGGACGACGATGTCTTTTCAGGGCTTATGGGGTTTGACGACGATTTGAACTTTTGATTGCTCCTTCACAATATCAATGTTGATGTTGCCTAGTTCTCTCCTACTTTCTTGAAAGGGCATTGGTATGGTGAATTATGAACTGAGAGCCTCTAGGCGTATGATAAAAGCATTATTCATCCGAGTTAAAGAACGGCCATGCAACCGTATGCCGCACTTGGCTTTCAATTGTGGAGGAGTGCTTGATCAGACTCCGGCCTTACTATGCCTGTATCCGGATCTCAGGGCGTAGGACAAAGTCAAAGCATCAGGAAACCGACCAACAGAACATAAGCCGTAACACCATATCGCCGTAGTGTAAGCAAACAAACGGCTCTGATTTACATATGAACTTCGGCCCCTCCTACCATGAATTCCTGCAAGCAGACCCCATGCAACATAAAGAACCGCGTAGAAAACAGTGAAGTAAGTCGTGATTCTCGCATGCAACGAGATGTCTCAAGTCAGCTTCTGCTTGATGAAGAAGGCGCGGAGGTGCGACAATTGCCAGGCGCAGGTGACGCCAAGCACTGCAACTTGCATCAAAGTCCAACGGACAACCTTGGCGTTGGTGGACTCGGACTGGTCCCTGAACTCGGCTTCCCGCTCCTGCATTACTGGTGTCAGCCAAGTCAACGTTCCCAAGACGAGAAGCAGGGCTCGTTACCCTCTGGAAAACCTGCTCCCGGCGGATGTCCTGTAGCCTAGCGTTCAAGTCCCTGACCTTCTGCTGGAGATCTTGCATCTTATCCTTGTCGTCGCTCTCGATCTTGCTGGTCTCTCCGATGGCGAGGTCGAGATCGAAACGGATGCTGCCGGCCTGTTGGCCGCTAGAGAGCCAGCCGGAGTGGGTGGCGGCGCCGATTGGGGAAAAGCAGATGCGATGCTCGCCAGAGTCGGCGGCCGAGAAGGTAAATTTGCCCTTGACCGAAGTGCCGCGCTGCGAGACAACGCGGTGGTCATTGTCGAAGACCTCTTCAACGCTGATATAGATCTGCACGTTGTTGTTCGGCGTGTAGGCGCGTAGGCCTTCATCCCACTGTTCGGCGTTGTAGTGGCCTTAGAGTGCAATTGCGGTGGTCAGCAGCGAATGAGCAAGAGACAGGCCGCTGAAGGAAAGCACTCACCGACGACCAGCGTATCCTTGGGGAGTTCTTCGAAGAAGCACTTTTGGCCGTTGCCCTCCATGTAGAAATACAGAGCATTGACGGGGACAAGCCAGGCCGCCAAGACCAGGAGGGTGAGCAGGGAGCCGAAGCTTGACATCGTGGGGGTTGAGCGAGCCATGGAACTGGAGGAACTGCTTGCGGGCGGAGAACGTTGGCGGCAGAAACGCGACACCAAGGTCGATCGCCAGGGACACCTGTCGCAAAGCTCCAGCACCGAAACGGCATAGCGCCCACGTGACAGGCACCCTGTCTCCAGGCCCGACGCTTCACCAGATCTGCTTCACAATCATTCGCCTACACCGATTCTAGAATTATTAGGCGGTTCGCTGTTGCATTGTAGACACACGTGATATCGTATTTATTTGCTCTATTTCGTGTACTCGTACAAAAGGAAAACTTAGAGATAGTTATTTTTGCTTGCCGGCTCTGCCCCCTTGACGCTCATTCCTCTGTTCTGGGAAGCGTGCCCGGAGGAGTGGCCCTTTAGCCATTGACCACGACGCCACCGTTGGCATGTAGTGTTTGACCAGAAATGGAGCTGGAGTCAGTGCTAGCAAGGAAAACAAAGCACGTGGCTATTTCGCTTGGTTGGCTGGGCCGTCCCATGGGTGAGGTGAATTGATCCTGCGCCTCATGATTCATAGTGGCCGGGATCAACGGCGTCCATACAGGCCCAGGAGCCACGGCGTTGACGCGGATGCCCTTGGAAACGTACTGGTTTGACAAACCGCGTGTGAATGAGATCACGGCACCTTTTGTTGACGTGTAGTCCAGTAGGTCGGGGCGGCCAATGTAGGCGTTGATGGAAGCGTTGTTGATTATGGTATCTCCCTTCTGCATGTGTGGGATGAGGTACTTGGAGAGGTAGAACTGGGTACAGATTAGGCACTGTCCAAGGATCAAATGGTACGGGAGCCTTACGTAGGGGTGTATGTTGACGTTAAAGGTATGCTCCCATTGATCCTCTGAGAGCTCCTGAATGTCGTTGACCATCATTTGGTAAGCTGCATTGTTCACCAAGATGTTGACGGCGCCCATGGCCTCCCGGGCCCTGTCAGCCGCTTCCTTGCAGTTTTTCCGGAGAGTGAGATCAGTAGCCATCAGGTAGCATTTTCCTCCGTACTGCTCCACCTTCTTCTTGGTCTCCTGGGCATCGGATTCTTCCTGGGGAAGATAGACGATGAAGCTGTCGGCGCCCTCCATGGCGAACAGAACGGCCACGGCGCGACCAATGCCACTGTCGCCGCCAGTAATCAGTGCCTTTTTGCCCCGGAGCTTCCCCGCAGCCTTGTAGATTTGATATCCCCCATCCTCAGTGGGAACATTCTCGTCCTGGGGCTGGGGTCCTTCAAGCTCGGACTGGAGGCCTGGTGGCTGTTGATCCTGGATGGGTACCCGGTGTCCTATGTTGCTTTTAGCGGGCTGGTTAACGGCGGCCAGGCGACGATCAAATCACCTTGCTCGAACTGCGAGTTGGAACCGGTGGTGGATTTGACTACGTTCTTGATTGTGTCCATGATGGTTTGGAGGGTGAGGCTGCGACAATGGAAGCAGCAGTTGCGGTTTTGTACAAGGCAACATTACATCATCGCTGAGTACGGCGGCACCCGATGCGGGTGACGACATGACGACGTCTGCCGGCGGCAGAAGCAACGTCTCGAGCGCGCTCGCAAAGCACAGTAGGTATCTGCCATTGTCGACCTCCCGCGTGGTCCAGGACGGATTCGCCAGGATGGGCGCTGTAGCACTGACGACGATCGCTGCCCACAGTCCACAGCCACCGCGCCCCTCAGTCAGGGCCGTCAGCCACAGCGGCGCTGCTGAGTCAGACACAGCTGCCCAGCCAAGTGTCCTGGTGTTCCTCTCCACTGTGCTCTCAGGACACAAACTTGCCAGAAGGGCTGCGCGATGACGTAACCGCACGGACCCTGGCTGTTCTCTATCGTCCTGTCTACACCACTCATTAGCCTGAATGCCAAACACAGTCCGAAGTATTGTCGCAGTTGGTGCCAGCGTGCATGCAGAGCCCGCTGTATGGCCGCGCGCGACGTGGGCACGGTGCCAGCGGGACTGGCGCTGTCGCGACATGAAGGCCCGCCGCCTTCGCGCTCGCCTGCCATTGGCAGGGCCGCTGCAAGAGTGTCAGATAGGCAATCTGTCTGCCCTGCTTCTGGCCCTGCATGACGTCCAACCCTGACAACCCGCGCTCCTCCACTGAACCCTGTTTTATCTCAACTATCTACGTACCTATTTAACCCGGGGAGAGTTCCCCATATCGAGGGAACTATAATCACACTCGACAGACTCGTCTCCACTTTCATCTACCAAGCCAACAAAAAGCACAATGCCTGCCACTCGCAAGACCAGGACCACCACCCGCAAGCCCAGCATCATGAGCAGGCTTCGAAGTCGCCGTGCTGGCGCGCGTGGAACAACCACAACCACCACCACCACCAAAACCACCAAAACCACCAACAACGCCCACACCGCCGGCGCGACTACTCATCACCACAAGCGCAAGCCCTCCCTCAAAGACAAGGTCTCGGGCGCCATGCTCAAACTCAAGGGCACCGTAACCCGCAAACCTGGCGAGAAGGTCAGTCGTAGAACCGTCCCGCAAACCAATGATGCGTGATCATGGCGTACTGACAGATCTCGCTCAGGCCGCTGGAACAAGACGCATGCGTGGAACCGATGGCAGGGGCAGCCACCACAGATATTGAGCAAAGGGGGGAGGGGGGGATCGGCGGTACGAGTGACGGATCGCGTTGACCATGTACGATATAGTGATACCCTTAGTGATTCCCATGGGATCGGATTGTGAAATGAGGACATGCATCTTTCCAGAGTAATGTTGGAGCAGTCAGGTGCCAGATTGTTTTCTTGCCCAGTGTTTGTGACGTAGCGTTGCTTCAAAGTAAATCGCCAAAGCCCCTTTCCGAATCTTTCTTGATAAGCTCCATCATGCCCTACATCCACGTTAGTTGTGCCCGACTTGCCGCGTGCCAGGACCCTCACCTCCGGCATGATTGGCTGCCCCTCTTTGCTAGTGACATAACGGAACGGCATTTCCGTGCTCTCATGCTCGTCGACCCTGATCTCGGGGTTGTCGACGAATGGAATTGATTCCAGAGGCACTGCCAGGAACCAGATCAGACGATGGCGGCACCCCACGTGAGACGGAGGCCTTACTCTTTTCTTGCACAACCATTCGCGTCACTCGGACGGCAGTATCCGTCGTCATCTGGACTGGACCCAGCCTACGTCCGTTGAAGCCCTTCTTGCGCAGCTCCGAAGTGCGGTCTGCCCGGTTGCGTCAGCAAATGCAGTGGTCGAGGACGTTTCATGCCACCGTACCTCTTGGCGGGTCGTCACCTGTGCATAGTCAGCTTGCGAGCCCACGACTGTCTCTGCTCAACCCGCCCTCATACCCAGGATGCCTCCAAACAGGAAGACGTCAAAATGATCGCCATCAGCTGGGCTCAACTCTTGCTTGGCAGCGGGATCGAGCAGGCAGACCTTTGCCTTTTCGAACAGGGTTTCCACGCTGTCGTGCTCAACCTCGAGCCCGTCCACCTTGGCCAGCTTCTCCGGGAGTTTCAACGTCTCGGGCACGCTGGAGAGCAGGAAGCGGCATCCCGCAGCACGCGACTCTCGGGCAATGGCGGCATACTCGAGCGACGACCAGGCCTCCAGCTCGGGGTCGAGATGCTCGACGACAAACGTCTTCGTTACTGGCGCAGCCATGTTGGTGCTGCGCTGCAGTTGGAATGAAAGCAGCCACGTGACCGTGATCGAAGTTGGTGAAAATTGTGGGCGGCTTCCGCTGTTGCTGGACCCGGCTAGGTACCCAGTACTATCTCTCCAGCGGCCCGTTTGTTCTTCCTAGGCCCGCACCCCCGCGGGCACCTGCCTCCTCGGCGCTCGCCGGGTCACGGCCTGGGCTGGGGGGCGCAACCACTGGTTGAGGGCAATGGCAGCAGCAGCAGGCTCAATGGGCCGCACACGGTGCTGGCAACAGACATGATTTTTTTTTTCTCCCTTCCCTGGCCGGACGACGTTGCACAGTGACATGGCCGGGCCGGGCGGCGATTGGCGCAGCGATGCGCGTGACGTGCCGGCAGTGACCAATTGGGCGGGCGGGGCTGCTTCAGACACATCCGCTGGTGCACGGCGGCCCAGGACTGGACAGAGAAGTAGGAGGGACGAGACGAGGCCGCTCCCGTCGAAGCTCCTTCATGCTCACGCCGCCCGCCCGTCCTGACCCAAGCGCCTGCGACCCATTCCTCGACCGCTTGAGCACGCAGCCTCACAGCTTGCTTTGGCCTCTGCCACTCTACCTCGTTCAGCCACCCCACTATTAGCTTGCTTGCTCCACCACCAACCGGCCCGCGCCAGCAGCAAACAGCGCAAGTGAAGCCCTACACCCGGGCTCAGCCCGTCGCCTCTGCCCACTCGCATCATTCTCGAAAGCGCAAGGATCGACTCGTCGAGCGTAGTGCAGTCTTCACCCAGCCCGTGTCGTGATTGGAGCTGCTGTCCATACCTACCCAACCCTGCCTGAGGCCAGCAACACGGACGCTGCCTTCCCGTATTGACGTGTACCTGCGCGCCGCGACGACCTCCCGTCATTGAACGCCGCCCGAATTTCTTACACACGCGGACAAAGCACATCGCGACGCCGCCCACACACCCGCCGAGCAACGCCCGCGCCCTGCGACCGCCACCTCGAGCTCCAACCAGAAACTATCTCGGCTGCCCAACCTTTGCACCACCACACACCACCATGAATCCCCACCAGAAGAACAAGGTCGATATCAGCGTGCGTCACCCAAACCTCGCCGCGCCCACCGCCAGCCGCGGCACACCGTACGCTTGCGCAGCAAGAGGACACGGCTAACCAGCGCTGCAGTCACTGTCGGCCGAGGAGCAGCGCCTGTTCAGGCTCTACGGCAAGTTGCCGAATCGAAAGGACCTTCTGCAGAACAAACTCAAGGTAGGCCCGAGATGCCCTGTGCCCGAGAGGCTGCCGGCGCCTGCTGACACCGGTGCCGTAGGAGCGCAAGTACTTTGACAGCGGAGACTACGCCCTCTCCAAGGCCGGCAAGGCAGACGATGTCGGCGTCACGCAGATCGGTCGCGAGCACCCTGTTCCTGAGAACATCCCGCACAGCTCGTCGCCGCACGCAGGCAACGGCGGCATCAACATGCCAGCTCCCCATCACGCCAACGGCCAAGGCACCAGCCCAGCCAAGGAGAGCAACTTCATCCACCGCGAGACGAGCCTCAACCGTGAGACCAGCGTAGACGACGAGGAGATGGAGGGTGCCAAGGATGGCCTCGAGGCCAAGGCCGAGGAGGAGGGAAAGGCCGTGCCCATCCGTCAGTCGTGAGGAGCAGTGTATCCGCATGGCTTGTACAAGGTTTCCAGGGGAATTCCTCACATTGAGCTTCTGCGCAGCTTTATGATGTGACGTCCGCATGAGCTTCATTCTGACGGGCTTAGCTCATGGCTGCCCTGTGTATGTCGCTGCCGCTGATGAGAAGCAGGCGCGCGGACTATGGGTTTGGCGTTTTTTTTGAGGGTGATGGGATTGAGGGCCGGTAGGCCGGCCTCCACTGCTTTGCTGCTACGTCTGCTTCGTGTAGCTTACTTAGGCTCCTGCAACGAGCAATACACTCTTGACACTCCATATGACTGGATGGTGTGACGCAGCCGTCAGTCAGGCTTGCGGCGTTTCGATGCGCTCTCTTACTGCATCGGGGCGGACACGCCTGGGGAAAACGCATTTAGCAACGTCCCAAACAAAGGCTGCGGCCAGCGCCCAGAGGGCAAAGCGTTGCCGGGGGCTTGCAGCTGGCGCTGGCGGGCAGGTGGCAAGGGAACCATGGCTTTGTGCACACCAGGCCCATGGCAGCCTGATGATGAACGAGGCCCGGCAAAGACCGAGACGGCCTGTCGCCTTGGGCCTTCAGTCGTCGTCGTCGCGGGGCCCGGCGGCAAGCCGGACTTCTTGGGGCGCCCCCATGAATCGCAGCCGCACGGGGATCTCGCGGCATTCCGCAGGACCCTTGGCCGGCGATCCCCTTGTCACCGGCACCCGCAGGCCACGAGTCCTCTCAAAGAGAAAACCGCCCCGGAACCGTGTTCCAATAGCCAGCTCCGCCCACAGTTCCCGGACCTGCGCCTGGCGTGCAGCAGCTCTGTTCCGCGCTGCTTCTGGACCTTGACTGGCCCTCCGTGCTGCCTTCGAAGCATTGGTTGGCTGCCCGTTCGCGCCGCCGTCTCCCTCCGCCGCCCTGGCCCGGTCCGACACCCAGGTGAAATAGCACGCGCGGCCTGTCCGCTCCAACTCGCGACACCTGTCTCCCCTCTCGCACCTGCGCCGCCGTCCCCCACATGCTCAGTCCGCTGGATTTGCTTTCGCGGTCGCGCGCCGGTGCCCCCATGCGCGCGCTCGCCTACGGCCTCCTGGCCTCGGCCGCCTGGCTGCCTGTCGCCTGGGCTGCCGACCAGGAGAAAACGGCCGCTGATTATTTCGTGCACTCGCTTCCAGGCGCGCCCCCCGGCCCGCTGCTGAAGATGCATGCAGGGTAAATGCCCTCCTCCCTGCCGTGGCTGCGCGCCCTCTTCGCAAGGCTAAAGATGAGACAGACACGTCGAAGTGAACTCCGAGCATCACGGCAACTTGTTCTTCTGGCACTATCAAAACAGACACATTGCGAACAGGCAGCGCACCGTCATTTGGCTGAACGGAGGCCCGGGATGTAGCTCCATGGATGGTGCCATGATGGAGATTGGGCCATACAGGGTAACGCCGGACCAGAATTTGGTATACAACAACGGCTCATGGGACGAGTTCGCAAATCTTCTGTTTGTTGACAACCCGGTCGGAACCGGCTTCAGCTACGTGGACACGGATAGCTACCTGTCTGAACTGGACCAAATGGCAAGCCAGTTTGTCATCTTTCTGGAAAGATGGTTTGCAATGTTTCCCCAGTTCATGTACGATGATGTATGGATCTTGCCCATCTTCAGACAGGTGCACGGGCTAACTACTGTGGCAGATCTACATAGCGGGAGAGTCGTATGCTGGCCAACACATTCCCTACATCGCCAAAGCCATGATGGAGCGCAACAAAGACGCCAAGGAGAAGTGGCAGCTCAGGGGACTCCTCATCGGCAACGGCTGGATTTCTCCTGTGGATCAGTATCTGTCATACCTCCCTTACGCCTACAAGAACGATTTGTTAAGATCTGGCTCCGAGGCAGCCAAGAAGGTGGAGGCCGCTCAGTCAGTGTGCGTCAAGACTTTGGATGCCGGCGGTGCGGGGCACGTGGACGTTGGCGATTGCGAAGAAATCCTTTCGACTCTTTTAAGTGTCACCCAGGATCGGTCCAACGACAGGGAGCACCAATGCCTTAACATGTATGACATCCGTCTGAGAGACACCAACGAGGCCTGTGGCATGAACTGGCCACCGGACTTGGTGCAACTCACGCCATATCTTCGTCGCGAGGACGTCAAGCAAGCGATCCACATCGACGCTGCCAAGCGTACCGGCTGGCAAGAGTGTTCGGGATCTGTATCCCTCAACTTCAAGGCTCGCAACTCCAAGCCTTCGATTGACCTTCTTCCAGACTTGCTGAAGGAAATTCCCATCCTCCTCTTCTCCGGAGACAGGGATCTCATCTGCAATCACTTGGGTACGGAGGATCTTATCAACAACATGTTCTTCAACGGCGGAAAGGGCTTCGAGATCAGCCCTGGAGAGATTGCCCCACGTCGGGACTGGACCTTCGAGGGCGACGCTGCTGGTGTCTACCAGGAAGCCCGCAACCTCACATATGTGAAGTTCTTCAACAGCAGCCACATGGTTCCTTTCGATTATCCCCGTCGCACCCGCGATATGCTTGACCGTTTTATGAATGTCGATCTCTCTAGTATTGGTGGAAAGCCTGTCGACTCCAAGATTGACGGCGAGAAGGGTCCCTTGACGAGCGTTGGGAGCCATCCCAATTCGACTGCTGCCGAAGAAGAGCAGGAACAGGCCTTGGAGGATGCGACCTGGAAGGCGTACTACAAGTCCGGCGAAGTCGCACTCGTGGTTGTCGCCAGCTTGGCATGCGTCGGCGGCTATCTAGTCTGGCGCGATCGTCGGCGCAAGGCTGGATACCAAAGTATATTCCCTTGGGCGAAAGACAACGGCAGTTCCATCATGAGTAGAGGCATGGGCCTCGAAGGTTTCAGGAGCAGGAGCAACACCGAGCGGGACATGGAATCAGCGTACGAAGAGCACGAGCTTGTTGGCTCTGTCAGTTCGGAAGGAAGCGAGTCTGGCAGGGGCAAGCGTGGCCACAATAACAGCAACGCTGATAGTGAGGCCTTCGGGCTCGTGGACAGCGACGACGAGAGCGATTCGGAAAAGCAACGGAGGTGAAGAGACTGCTTCTTCTTCCTTGTATATGTAGAGCATGGGCTGGTGTTGATGTGGCGTCGATTTTTGAATAATACATACTTTTCCTAGCTGCGGGATGCCTACAGTTGGTGACCTGCCATGTTCGGATGTACCAAGTGGGTGGCGCACGTGACTGCGTACCTGGCGTCGCCGAGGGTCGCGCTACGCGTCTGCCGCCTAGTCGACACCCGAACGCGTCAACCTCGCCCGCCGACAACATCCGCCACCTCGACACGCCATGTCCTAGTGGTCCTCACCCGCTCAACGACGAAAATGCCTCGGTGCGCTTCTACCGGCCTGTCTCATTCATATTCACGCTAACACCATTCTGCGACTTCCAGACCAGGCGACCAGCATCGCGGCATCGCGAACCCTTTTGAAGACGAGAAACCGCGCCTTTCTGCATGGACGGCACAGGAGCTCGCAACGCTCCAAAGCCGTCTCGACAAACAGCTCGGGCCTGAGTTCATATCGTCGCGCAAGGGGCCCAGTGGTCGCACTCTCTATTACCTTCCCGCCGAGAAGGCCATCAACTTAGCCAACGAGGTCTTCGGGTTTAGCGGCTGGAGTAGCTCTATACGAGACACAACAATCGATTTTGTAAGCGCACTCAAGACTCGCATGTGCCTAGGCTACCGATTTTGTGGATTAACGTATGCCTTCTTCGCAGGTTGACCAGAGTCAGAGCTCCGGCAAGGTGAGCCTGGGTCTGAGTGTCATCATCCGGGTTACCTTGAAGGATGGCACTTACCACGAGGTTTGAAGCTCCGTGAGCTCTATGCTGTACCATTCAGTGCTGACCCGAACCCAGGATATCGGCTATGGCCACATTGAGAACTGTTCAGGCAAAGCAGCCGCCTTCGAGAAAGCGAAGAAAGAAGCCGCCACCGATGCGCTGAAACGCGCGTTGCGGACATTTGGAAACGTTCTCGGAAACTGTCTTTACGACAAAAACTACGAAAGTAGAATTTCAAAAATGAAAGTCGCCCCGACGAAGTGGAAACCAGACAGCCTACACCGTCACGCCGACTTTGCACCGACTGCAACGACAGAAGTGACGCCATCTGCAGATATGGACCACAAGTTGCAAAGGCAGCCTAGCATCCAGAAGACTGTGTCGAACGGAACCGAGCTCGAGGATGAGTTTGGCGGCAATCTGTTTGAAGGCGTAGACTTTGACCGGGATGACAGTAAGGACGACTCGGCGTATGAGAGTATGCTGGTGAACGCGGGAACAAAGCCTGATCAGCATGGCGCTGCACAGCATCAACCCGTTTTTCGCACGCAGTCTATGCCCTCAGTACGGCCCACGAACGGCGTATCATCTGGACCTCAGCGGATACCATCCGCAACAGGGAAGGCCATGGATACAAACCGCACGAGTGTGGCTTCTCGGGAAGAAAGCACGATGCAACGCATCCAAACATCCAATCCTAATACGTTACCGCCCGGCAGAACCGACCAGCCCGTGGCAGCGCCGTCGCTAGTTCATGTGGCACAGTCAAATTGTAAGGACAGCTTGACTAACCCTGCCACCTCCGAAGTGGGACCTGACTCGTCCAATCAAGCGCAGGCACAACAACATTCTTCACATGATACCCCTGTCCGCTTTGTTACGGGTCGTGCTGCCGAGCTTCTTTTAAAGGCAGAAGCTGCAAATAGGGCGCCGGCTCAGCCGCCGCCAGCTTTCGATCCGCATGTCGAGTCACCATCCCTACGGCGCACAAGCGGAGTCGATCACAACACTTCTGCCCCAGTCAAGAGGATGGTTATCACACAAGCCGGCAATCAAAGTGGAACGAACGGAAACACCAGTGGCCCCGTCCGTAGCAGTACTCCCTCTGCGCCAGGAGCGAGGGCCAATTTTGTCAATCCCCAAATGGACATGAACAGGCGGGTAGGCATGCCCAACGCTGCGCCCAGTCCCCATGCCAATCGCCAATCATACAAACCACCTGTCATGAAGCGGCCAGCAGAGGCGCAGGGAAGACCCGCATTAGCAGACATGACAAATGTCCCTGGAGACGGACAAGCCGATGGTGCAGATACTAAGAGGGCCAAGATGAGCGAGAGTTAGAAGTGTCGTGGTTCCACATGCGAGTCCCTCTATTGATGTAACTCTGGTAGTAACGGTACGGGTGGCGTTTACATGCATATCTGGCGCTTTCTTTGCACGGAGCATCGCATGCCAAGCTCTTGTTTGGGAGGGAGGGGTTGTTCATTTCATGACTTTCCAGGCTTGAGATATGGGTAGCAAACTTGCTCAGGAGTAATTCATTTTTCTTAGGGGTATGCTATCTAACAGAAGCGATGTGTTCATCAGTTTACTACAAGTTTCGCATCAGGCGCAACCCGTCACCACGTAGGGTCTGCGGGAGCGCATCAGTGCTTGACTCTATTGTAGGAATCATCATATGAACACGCTTGATGAGTCTGGCTCGTTCGACCGAGCCCAAGCAGGCACAAGGGCCTGATGTCAGCAATTTGCAGACTCGTGAAAAAAAGTGATTGTGAACCCCTCGCACCAAGAATAAGCCCCATCGAGTTACCTCCGGTCCACAACGAACGTGGAAGGCAATCGCATGACTATCTTCTCGACGAATGAACCTCGACGCCGCTACTGGCAAGCCAGCGGCCGCGGATGCCTGCACGGTCTCCCAGCAACTCCCCAGCTTCAACCCAACCCGCAACAGCCCGAGCCTTGCGCTACTCGGACTCGTATCTTCATCCGTGGTGAGCAGCCTGGGGCTCGGGTGGTACAGAGAGGGAGCAGCCGGGTGCAATCGGAGCAGGGCGTGCAGGAGATCCGGGAACGGCTAAGAGACGGCGCAGCTGCTATGGCGGCGCGTTGACGCGGACTCCCCTACTCGGGGTTGTCCGGGGACTTTCTCCCAAAGCTTTGTGTGGAGCGAGAGCACCCTGAAAGGACGTCTCCGTGCGTGAGCTTCGACTGCGATTCTTTGGACGAGGGGTTGGAGGAGAAGAAGCTGTAGCGCTTCGGCGCGAAATTTTGGGCAGGCGGCGGGCGGAAGAATAGTCGGGCCGGCGAGCAACACCTAGACTCATGCGGCAGGCGCGAGGCAGCTCTTGACGCGAAGCTGCCTGCGCCCGCCGGTGCCTCCAACAAAGCTGCCTCCCGCCCGCAAAGAAAAAGGGCCGCCTTCGGCCACCGCTCCCTCTCCGCGCGCCATTGACTCCCTTGCCAGCCGTCCGCCCTGTTACTCGTCGTGGGACCCATCTGATTTGGCTGGAACGCGCGCCCTGCACGTCGCCGCCTGCAAAAGCTCGACCGCGTCGCGACCATATTCCCGACTATACCTTGCCAACGTTAAACATGGCTGGCCTATTCGGTGCAGGCTCCACGAGCTCCGCCTCGAACCCTACTCAGGGCGATACGTCCAAGGACCTCCCGATCAACTCTCCGCCTAGTGATTCAATCAGCGAAATCGCCTTCTCGCCGACCCAGGATATTCTTGCCGCCTCATCCTGGGACGGCTCCGTCTACGTCTGGCAGATTGACAACAATGGCCAGAGCAATCCCGCAACTTCGTTCAAGTTCGACGCGCCTGCGCTGTGTTGCGCCTGGGCTATGGTACGCGCACGCTTCCAAGCCTTTTCGGCGTCTGTCGCCGCCAGCTACGATTCAGCTGACCATGCGTTCACAGGACGGATCCAGTATCATTGGTGCTGGCGCTGATAAGACTGCTAAGAGGGTCGATCTCGGCGCGAACCCTACACCCGTTGTGATCGCGCAGCATGACCAGCCGATTCGCAGCATCAAAGCAACCAACATCTCCAACCACAACGTGCTCGTTACTGGCTCATGGGACAAGTCGATCAAATACTGGGACATCCGCGCGAGCAACGTGCAGCCTGTCATCAGCGTCAGTGCCCAGGAGCGCGTTTATACCATGGATGTCAAGGACAAGCTGCTGGTCGTCGGCACTGCCGATCGGTACATCGACATCATCAACATCGACAACCCCAATACCTTCTATAAGACCATGCAAAGCCCACTCAAGTGGCAGACGAGGGTCGTCAGCTGCTTCTCCGACGCGACCGGCTTTGCGGTGGGCAGTATTGAGGGCAGGTGTGCCATTCAGTATGTCGAGGAGAAGGATGCTTCGTAAGTACAAGGACCTTTCACCTCCTTCCACCGTCCCCTAGGGGAACACGTATATTTGCAGACGGACAAGGTTCTCTTCCAACTCTCAGCAGTAGAACCCTGGCGAAAGCCTTGTATCGTCAAGATGGAGTGAGACGTCTTCTGACGACATGAACAGCTCAAATTTCTCTTTCAAGTGCCACCGCGTTACCGATGATACGTCGCGCGATATCGCCAAGGTCTTCTCGGTCAATGCCATCTCCTTTCACCCGCAGCATGGAACCTTCAGCACAGCTGGCAGTGACGGCACCTTCCACTTCTGGGATAAGGATGCCAAACACCGTCTCAAGGGCTACCCTGGGGTCGGTGGCCCCATTACCTCGACTGCTTTCAACGCGAGCGGCAGCATCTTCGCCTATGCGGTTTCATACGACTGGAGCAAGGGCTATGCGCACAACAACCAGAGCATTCCGACCAAGATCATGCTGCACCCCGTCCAGGCTGAAGAGTGCAAGCCGCGTCCCGGCAGCAAGAAGCGGTAGATGAACAGTCGGCTCCGCGAGTGTCACGATGCAGGGCATGTTAACCACTTGGGCGATAGCCATATACGGAATTGCTGGTCTGCCAGGCGAGCGTCGCACGCAGACAGGGTATATTTGTGCTTCTTTTTCTTCTAAAAGGCGATGGGCCAATATGAAGAGGCGAATCGGCCTCTTATTCGGAGCATGCTCATTGCACGGTGTTTGAGGAGTTTCGTGCTTCATTCAAACAAGGGAAAGGGCAGGGAAAGAAAGTTAATCCATGATGGCAGCATGCAGCGAGGTTGGAGGTAGTCTGAAGCGAAGCACATGCGACTGCCATTGAACAAACAAGGCGTGCAGTCTTCTTGATGCAGCTGGGGCAGATAAAATGGTGATAGATAGACGCAATCGAAGATGATGAGACGGCCCCTAGGCGCGAACAGAATACATTTGTGGCCAACGGAGTGTCCTTGATATGAAGATGTATGCTTTAGGCTCTCGTTTCTTGACGATCTCCCCCACCTCGCAGATCACCACTGGACGTGGATGATTGCAGCAATGGCAATTGATGGTTTGGTCTGACGTCTGTAGTGTCCGCTTGGCTTCCCACTTTTTCCTTTATTTTTTTTTGGGGGGGCCCGGGTAACCCCACATGCAGACAGGCTCCAGCGTCTTTGGCTCAGGGACATGTTGCTCACCGCCTGCACACGCCGCCACGCACCCCACTAGCGCCTCCTCCCTCTCGTCCTTCCCCCCTCCCTCGAAGCCCCTTCAACGGTGTTATGCGCTGCTTCGTCACTTTGCTCGCCCCGATTCGTGTCCGCGAAACCTTCGTTGCTCCGCCGGCATTATCGAGTCGTCTGACCGCCATTCTCCCCGGTCGACAACAGCCAGTACTCCAGCACAATCCTGCGCAGCGCCAATCCTTCGTCACGACGTCGATCTCGAGCTTCTCATACGCACGTTCCTCCAGCGAGATGTCGCAGCAGTCCAAGCCAGCGTTTGACACGCGCCCCGTCATCATCTCCGGCCCCAGCGGCGCGGGCAAGAGCACCATCCTCAAGCGCCTCTTCGCCGAGTTCCCTGGCCGCTTCGGGTTTTCCGTGTCACGTACGTCCAGCTTGCACACAAATACGTCGTCCTTCGCGAGAAGCCCGGCGTGAAGATTTGGAACTGCCGCTTTTTTCTAACAAGCTCCCGATTTTGGAACACCCGCAGACACCACCCGCGCACCGCGCCCCGGCGAGCAGGATGGTCGCGAGTACCACTTCACGACACGCGAGGAATTCGAGACCATGATCGCCGACAGCAAGTTCGTCGAGAACGCCATTTTCGGTGGCAACCGCTACGGCACCTCGTTCGCCGCCGTCGCCGACCTTGCCAAGGAGGGCCGCGTGTGCATCCTCGACATCGAGCTCGAGGGTGTGAAGCAGGTGGATCGTCTCTCCAAGGAGGACAGGCTGCCGTTTGCGCGGCCCAAGTTTCTGTTCCTGGCGCCGCCGAGCGTGGAAGTGTTGGAGCAGCGGTTGAGGGGGAGGGGTACCGATACCGAGGATGCGATCCAAAAGAGGCTGGATCAGGCGCGGGTCGAGATGGAATTTGCGGAGACGGGCGCGATCCACGAAAAGGTGGTCGTGAACGACGACCTGGACAAGGCATACAAGGAGGTGAGAGACTTCATTGTCGGACCAGCCGAGTCGTGAGCATGGGTCGTGCGTTTAGACATGCGATTTGATATCCACGAGGGCGTGGGATCTACGAGCTCGGGACCGTCATACGGGGAATTCAGCGTGCATCAAACATGCTCCTCAGCGACGAAAGATGATTATTACATACCCGCAGCTGGGAAAGGAAACGCTTAGCTGCTTTTGACTACAAGAAAAATTTCCACCCTGAAACAGGGTTGCTACTAAAAGGCTAGGAGGGGCAAAATAAGGCATGCAGAGGTAGAAAATTTGAAGAGAAGGTCCAGACACGTTGGTGTCTTACTGTGGAAGGTCTGAGAGCCAGCAAATCGCTGCTCCCATCCGCCAACCCCAATGTGAAAATGAGAACTGTGTCAAAGGAAGCGGCCCCGCTGGCACGCGTTGGTATCAATCATGCTCGTCTAGCCCCCTTTATCGCCTCTAAAGAGTCGACTTGCTCTTTCCCAGGACTCCTAGGCCCTGCACAGGCCGAGTGAACCCCTCTCTCGAACCTTGCCGAAGCGCACAACTCCAGGTAAATCCGCTTAGTAGCCGTTCATGGTCATCCTCTGCGAATTCCTGCTCAGCTCCCTGTCGGCAGCAGGAGAGATGGGCCTTGAGCCACCGCCGTGGCCAACAGCGCTAGACTCCTTGAGCGCAAGCAGCTGCTTCGCACGGAAAGACTCGTAGTGGATCTGGGACGTCGTCTCAATCAGGTCCTGCAAGTGGGTGCGGGTGAGGAAGTCGCGCAGGGCAACAAATTCGCAGTGGGTCTCGTCCTCGACTGTTGCTGGTTAGCACAAAATTCTCTTCGGCGTCAATTGCTGCCACCCACCGTTGATAACACCCCAGCGGTTCTGGCGGCCGCGAACCTGTTGGCCGCCAACAACAATGGTCTTCTCAGACCCAACAACGGCGAAGGGGATTTGTTCCTGGATCGCAGATCAGTAATCGCAGCCCCAGTTGAGCATTCCTATGCGAACCTTGATGGTGTCCTTCAGGGCAACCTCTTCCGTATCGTCCTCCTCGTTGTCGTAGGGGTACATCTTAAGGTTGTGGAAAGCGAACTCCTCCTTGATCCTGGCCTTGAACTCGGCGCGCTCCTCGAGGGTGAGGGAGTCGCTCTTGGCAATAACCGGGACGACGTTCACGAATTCGCTCAGCTTCTTGAGCACGACAATGTCAATGGGCTTGAGGGCGTGGCCGGAGGGCTGGATGAAAAACAGGCAACAGTGAATGCGCGTGTCCTGGAGGTAGCGCTCGCGCTGCGCGGTCAACTCCTTGCGGAGATAGGCCGAGTGCTGGTCCTTGATGTACTTGACAATGGGGTCCCAGCAGCGGTCGTTGTTGATCAGGTCACCGTAGCCGGGAGTGTCGACGATGTTTAGGCGCAGTCGCACACCGTTTTCCTCGATGACGTGGGAAACGGCCTGGATCTCGGTGGTGCTGCGGACGGGCTCTTCGGGAGCCAGGCGACCCTTGCTGTCGATAAGGTGCGAGGCGAAGATGGTGTTGATCAGGGTCGATTTGCCAAGACCCGTCTGGCCTGCGGAGCAAGAGTCAGCGAAGCGCATACCGGGGGCGCTGGGAGCGGCGCGGCGTACCGACGCAGATGACGTTGAACTGGAAGCCGCGCTTCAACAGCTTCTTCTCGATCTGGTGGGTGATGCTGTCGAAGCCGACATGGCTCTTGGGGAAAATGGAGGGAGCTTGCTGGGTCTGGGGAGAGGCGGCCATTTTTTGCGGGGGGGCCTCGGCGAGGGCTTGCGGCGGGCTGCGAAGAGCGGGAGAGGGTAACGAACGACGTTGGGGTGGGCGGCGGGTGAGAATTGAAGGCTGAGGGACCGTGGAGTATGGAGACGCCTAAAGGGTCGCTGCGTGGGCAGGCGCGAGAGGGAAAGGGGCAGACGTGTCGGGCGACGGCCGCGCAGGGATGCCGCGCACGTGCCCGACCAATCGCTGGCCATGGCCATCTGCGCCGCCAAAAGTTCACTCACGCCCCGACCATCGCCATCTGAGCTGCCCGCAACCCGCCTCGCGCCCGCGCTCTTCACCGTCGCGCGTAGCCATGGCCGCCCTCCGCTCCATCGCCGCCAGCCCGCTGGCCGCCCTCGCGCCTGCCGCCAGCGCCCCGTCCCGCTCGCTGCCGCTGCTCCGCCGCCTGCAGCAGCGCCCGCTCCTGCCGCTCTCGCTGCGTCTGCCTGTCCCGGCCGTCGCTGCCATTGCCGGCGTTTCGGGGCTCCTGTCGGGCATCTGGGAGTCGATACTGCGCGCCGTGCCCAAGAAGAAGACATCGCACATGAAGAAGCGGCACAGGCAGATGGCCGGTAAGGCATTGAAGGACGTCACTGAGGTTGTCAAGTGCCCTGGCTGCGGCAGGCCCAAGCGCGCTCACATCCTGTGCCCCTACTGTGTGCAGTGTACGTACCATACTCTGACAATGGCGGGCCGGGAGGCTGACCGTAATCGCAGCGATCCAGCACTGGTTGAAGGGCAACGAGGACTATGTCTCGAAGGAATGAGGCATTCCATGCCGAAGGAGAGTGGATCTGCTGCAAGGGCTGGGATGGCATTGACGGCGCTGATGGCATTGGGCTGGTGTTTTGGGATATCCCGCGCGTTTGCACGCGTAAGAAAATCACGTCTGGCGGAGTTTGCCAGTGCGCACCGAGATTTTTGTACAGCTATGTGTATTGAGAGTCATCATGAGCAATTGGACAAGTGAATGCGCCGATGCCGCGGCGCGGGTGTGCGAGAGGGCGAGAGGGCAAGAGCGTCACGTTTCGTGCTCCCCGCTATGACATCGTCGAGCTCAAAACGCGTCTCCCGCCATACGCGAGACACCCCGCTACTGTGACCACCCACCCGTGCACACGACTCCCGCAGTCATGGTGTGTCCCGTCCTCTCTGCTCTGGAACCATGCGAACTGACCGACTCCCCTGCAGTCGAAACAATACCTCACCCTCCACACGGTCGACGACGGTACCGTCTTCCTCGCCGCACCTAGCATCTCCCAGCGCTAACCTCTCGCAGCCCATCCTACCGACATCTTTGCCATTGCTCCCACCAAAACTGGCCTGCTGTCCGCCTCTGGCTCCTCGAGCATCCGCGTCTATTCCACCACCGAGCCCGAGTTCCCGCTGACTCAAACCATACAAGACGCACATAAAATCGGCTGCCACCACATAGCAACCTCTGCAAATGGCCAAAAGGCTGCAAGCGCTGGGTTTGGTGGTGAGGTGAAGCTCTGGGCCTTGGCTGAAGATGGCAGCTGGACGGCCGAGGGCTCTATTGTGGGTTTGTGCTCTCCTTCCAACACCTCCCTGGGCCCTCTTGTGCGTACGCTGACACGGCTTGAACATAGACGGAAGCAAAGCTGGCGAAGTCTGGGCCATCTCGCTAAGTGAGGACGGCACGTATCTTGCAAGCACAACGCATGACGGACGCATCAATGTTTGGCAGACGTCCTCGAGAGAAAAGATCAGAGAATTCGAGACAAAGGGTAGCTTCGGAAACTGCATCCACCTCGTACGCCTTGGGTTGCCCTATGTGCCGTTCCTTTCTTGTGTGCTGACTGGATACTCACAGAGCGTCGACGGCCGCTTCACTGCGTCTGGCCACGAGAACGGAAGCATATATGTCTTCAACAACGAGACTGGTCGCCTGCTGCATTCGCTACCTGGTGTGCTAACGATGATGTTCGAAATGTCAATGGCACGTTGCTGACTACGTCACAGGTCTGATCAAGCCAATTAGGGCCCTGGCCTTCTCCCCGGGATGCAAGCTATTGGCTGCTGCTGGTGATGCTCGAACAATCGCATTGTACGATGTCAGCTCAGGAGAGCAGGTGGCAAACCTCTCAGGCCATGCTGCCTGGATCATGAGTCTTGACTGGAATGACACGGGCGAATACTTGCTCACTGGGTGGGTCTTTTTCAAGATTCGTTTGTTGCAGCATGAACTCACGATTTTGTGTAGGTCTTTCGATGGGAAGGCCAAAATATGGTCGATAGAGACCAAGACGTGCGTGGCTACCCATTCTGAGTCAGATAAGACATTGTGGTCGGTCAAGTGGTTGCCAAAGACTCACCGCGCTGAAATGTTTGCCGTTGCTGGTGCCGGCAAGAGCATCTCCTTCTACAGGGAAGCCAGTGGCAGCTGAGCATACCTTACTGCAACTTTCGCAGTCAGAGATATGCAGATACGGCCAGAGCACCATTCATATGGTACTTAAGAATATGGAGAACAGGGCCTTTAAGCTCCCAAAAAAATAAAAATCTTGTTAATATCGTCATTCTCGGCTGGGCGAGACATACATAGCGCTGAAAACCGAGGAGGCGCTGGCTGAACGGAGATGAATTCCAATTGATACCTGTGTGCTCTTATATGGCGCTTTCGCGTATAGTCATTACAGTTCTTGTAGCTAGCTCCGCATGTGGAAAGCAGCTTATGGTCAAAGCAAAGGAAGCCCACACAAGAGAAATACCCAAGTTCTTACCACTAGTTGCTACTACAAAGAAATTGTCTGTTAACACATAGCATCTCATCCGAAGATTCACACATACTAACAGACAGATCGGGGTATTGCTATGCGTAGGATGACCCGATCCAGACCTTGCTCCCCAGCTCAGATGAATTCACCCACAAGACATTGAATTCAGAACTACATGTGCCGGAGAAAACTTATATCTATGCAACCTAGGCTTGCATCAGGGAGCCGTCTGGACACGTGCATATTCCTGTCACAGTGTCAGTTCGCAGCCATGCGACACCAGATTCGCAGTGGTAACGATCTAGTTGTCAAGCCAGCATTAATCTCCTTCGACTTCCTTGCCGGTGGTCTAGGGAACCCTTGGCTAAAGAGAGCGGGGTCTTTCTGCGACATCTCCGACACCGCATTCGACGCATGCTTCGAATGTGTAACAAAATGATTCACGTAGATGCCAGATCGAAGAAACGAATTGACGGGTGAGCTTTCAAGATCGTCTTGACCTCAAACGGAGCCCACGGCCGCGAGTCCAAGGAAAAGGGTCCGATCACTTTTTCGTAGCAAGTCTGTACCTAGTCGTGTGAAAGGAGCAATATGAGACGCCGGGATGGAGCTAAGAATATAGTCGACGCGCCGTTTATCACGACTCCCGGTGGAGAGCCGAAACGGATGTCGCCTCCATGATGGTCCCACAGTTGTGATGGAATGACGGGATGGAGGAGCGCCAGGCAACGACATATTGCGGGCTCACATTCGTCCGCCTCTGCGTTAGCGCCGACGGTCCCAGCTGGCCTTATCAAAACACTGGCAGTCTCGTACGTCACTACTACTATCACTGATAAGGCATTTTCGGCACAGTGCAGAATACCACAAACCCCAGATGCTGAACTCGGCCAAGAAATCCCTGAATGCATAGACCAGTCTCCGCTCAAAGCTGGAGATGAGTAGGTATGTGCATTTCAACTTTTCGTTGTTGAGAACATGTGAGAGGGAGCGTAGCCTCGTTGCTAAGCTGGCTCAGTATTGATGATTCTGAAACGGATTCGCGTGCAATTACAAAAGTGGGGACATCAAGTTAGACGCTCATATTGACGTAGATATACGTAGGGGGCACGGAAACGAAAGAGGAGCATGCCGTCCCCTAATCGGAATAGCAAAGGATATGGCTCCGTTAGGCCGAGCATGCTCGTTTCTTGGACATCTACTGGCCATGTGAGATCATCAAACACCTGCGCCGTCAAGATAAGGGGTTTTATTGGGAACGGGAAGCGTACTTGGCTATGGCTTTTGCAGTATATTCGCCGTTCCATCGGGAGTATCCGCCTTAGCGTGCCCACATTTCGCTTCCAGGGTCCAGAGGAGCGCAGGTCTGCAAGATAACGGCATATCGGGTCCGAAGCAGGAACAGGCACGACACGCGTAATTTGTCCCGACAAGGGACGGAACGGGCTGCGACGCCGTGGTGCAGACCCCGTGCACCGAACTCGGCGTCTTGCCGTCGCCGAATCCTACATACTCAAGCAGCACTGTGGGCTCCAAAGACACGCAGCTTGTTTTGTCCCACTGCTCCTCCGTTGCTGGGTCGGCTGTCACTGCAGCTAGCAGGGCAGATCTCTATGGATCCTGCGGGAGCGAGTGCTAGCCTCTGGAGCATCAAAGCACGATCGCGCGCATCTGAGCACCTTTGCTCCAGAGCTTGCCGCACGTGGACGGGCGGCTGACTCATGCTGGGAGCGCGTGGCATCCCTAGTATCCGCGATTGGGCGTTGATGTCGTGGCCGCAGTCTCTACTGTATTCTCAGGGTAGCGCTATTGCTTTGCGCGCCTCGAGGGCTGGCGTCCTTCGTGCGAGACGCTCCACGCACGACGGACTACTAGCGTGCCAGAGACGTGGATCAAGTCGAATCCGACCAGAGGACGCTAATCTACGACTTACGAGGGGAAGATCAAAAGAGACTGAGATTGCGGTGTGTAAGAGAAAGGGACACACCATGGTGCAGCGAGGCACGGGTGCGCCATGTCGAGGAACGCTACAGCGCAGGAAGCGATCCACCAAGGTACATGCGGATGCTCAGGCAGGGCTGAACGCAGGGCCATCGAATCCCCCGCAAGATGTCGTGGCCGGCGACGGTCCAGACTCGACGATCGATCTGTCCGACATCGAGTCGGTCGTACACGGACGCGGGCCTACGATGTGTGGTGTGCTGACAGCAATTACGTGATGCATGGGCTCTGCGCCTCCGTTGCGGTCCCTGAGGGAGTCTGGCTAGAAGCACGCGAAGCTCCCACTGACGTGTTTGTGGAGAGATGACGATATTCAAAGGGCGCATGGCGTCGAAAATTCCGGACCAGCGCACAGAGAGGGGCGCCGAGCATAGGAGAAAACATAAAAAGAATGGAGCAGCGAGAGGGCTAGGCCCGGGCAATGCGTCGTCGCTCGACCAGCTGTGAGCAGTGAGAAAGTCCTCCGAGGCAAGCCGAGACTTCTGGAAGCAGCATCACCGGCGCCACATCGACAGCGTTCCCGCCGCACGGCCCGGGGAAGGCCCTTCAGATGCCGCATACGCGCAGGCGTGCGAGCAGAGTAGTGATCGGGGAAGTGTTGTACAATTTTTTTTTTTCACGGGTGGCCATGGCGCTCTGACCGGTCACGCCAGCGCCGCCTCGAAGCCTATACGTGTACCATTACCCGTGCTCCGGGGAAGCGGGCGGGCGGGCAGAGCAGCATGTCCTGCGAAATATGAATCAGGCACCGTGGAGTGAGATTGTGGAGAGAGGGCGCCTCCATCTCAGGGGGATCTCCCAGGTACCGGTGAAGACGCTGGCGAGCGATGCCCAAGGGCGTGCGCGAAGAACACGGCTGTGTGCGACTCGTCCTGCGGGCTCGCTCGTCGGCGCAGAAGCGTACAGTCGAGGCCGCAATGCTGGGGCGCGGCCAGGGGCGGGCGGAGCAGGGCAGACGTCGCGGGTTGCGGCAGGCAGGGTGGCAGGCTTGATTATTGCGCGGCGAGGCGGGTGCTGGCGCTGCTGTGTTTCTGAGCGTTTCCGGGGCCCTTGGGCGGTGTGTGCCTCGACGCAGAGGCCGAGAGGTAGGACGTCCCGGGGTTGCACAAGGGTTTTGTGAAATGTGCAGTGGGAGCGGTGGGGCGTGTTGGGCGTTTGTTCAGCAAGGACAGCGCGTGCTCCCGTGCCCTGCAACTTATGTAATCCCCACAGGCAGTGTAGGGCTAATGTCGGGGAAGCGGTGAGGAACGCGGCGGGCGGCAGCACTGGTTCCAGAACGGCGGGCGCTTGCGAGGAACGCTCCACTTCTGCGATGCTGGGCTGGTGTTGAGTGCTGAGAGCGACATCGGGGAGCTCGCTGGCGTGCCACGGTGCCGTGCCGATCGCAGATCTGCTGGAGATTTGAGCCTCTCCCTTCACGCCTTCGCGCTGCCGCCAGCATGCCGGCGCGGGCAGGAGAGCAGCGCGACATGCGACATGGCGCTGGCCGCACCCGGCGGTGGTGAAGCCTGAGCTCTCTCCTGCAGCTGCGACTCGGGACGGGCGCGGGCCAGTCCGGGAGGCGGGACGCCGGGCGGCGGGCAGCGGGCGGCGGGCTCGGGGCTTGGGGTCGCCGGGGCAGCAGCACGCGTCCCGACGGAGGGGAGGGGCGGCGAGATGAAACGCGCACCGTGGTGGAGGAGGTGGTGGGTGATGGGTGCCCGGTGGGTGGTGGGTGGTGGGTGGTGTGAGCTCGGGTGCTGCCAGGCCCGCCGCAGTGGGAGTTGGCCTTGGTGCTGCTTGGTGCTGCTGCTTGGTCGCGCCGGCCCGCTTCCACCACCTTCAGCTCTGGGCCGCCCCTTTTGTGGGGTCTGCCGCGATCCTCGATGTGCGCGCGGTGGGGACGCGGCGGGCGCCGGCCTGACGTCGACTGGCTGGGTGTGCAGTCATCAGTCACCGGACTGCCGTCCAGCTGCCGTCCAGCTGCCCTCCACCACCGCGTCGACGCGTGCTGCTCGCTCTTGTCGCCGCTTATCTCAGGCCAATCGCTGCTGCCCGCTTCTCGCGCAACCCCCTCGCGCTGCCGCAGCCCACCACCACCACCACCATCACCACCCTGCTGATGATGATGATGATGATGATGTGCCGATGTGGGGGACGGGGCTCCATCGCGCTTGACCCCTCGCCATCGCGCGCCTTGGCGTCGGCCGCTACTCCGGGCGGGCCTGATGAGGCTTCCCCCGCTGGGGACTCCGCTTTCATCGTAGACTGTGCGTCGCGCAGCCCGGCCTCAGGCACAGTGCCGAGGTCAGATGAGTGGCTGCCATGGCTGCCATGGCTGCCAGGTACCCACCAAGGGTCACAAACTGCCTGCTTCACGCCACCCTCACGTTGCCATGGCCAGAGCCAGAGCAGTCACCCGAGATGCAAACTTTGGGACCGTCTTTGACGTGTTCTGATCGTTTTCATTCAGCGGCCCTCAGCCCGCTGTGCGCCTACATACAGCCATGCGCTGTATAGCGCGCTCCGGCACGTCTTTGCCGGAGAGGTGGAGAAGAGAGAAGTTTACCGACGACATGGACAAGCGCTGCAAATGATTCCCCAGACCCAGCCCGTCCCATGCATCCCAAGCACCGGTCCCAATGTTCAGCATCACACCTGCACCTTGCTAATCCCAAAGCAAACCGCCGCAGCCATACCCAAGCAAATATGTGACTCCAGTTCCAACTGCATCGACAGTCCAGAAGCGTAGACAGAAAGGAAATGCTTTTTTGATCACACAGCGCACGCCCCCACATCCGCCCGGCGCGCAAGAAAGGAAAGTCCCCATGAAGAAGCAGAAAGGGTCGAAGCGCCTTCAGTGTTTCGATTTTTGCGCCGTGCCATTCCGTCGCCGAACCGGGGTTTGAATGCCAGAAGTCGAGATTATGCCGTTAAAATGCGTAAGGATGCAATGCGTTACTCCGATTCGACGCATGCCGAGTGCGAAATGTGTTGTTCGTAAAGGAAAATAGCCCTTGCTCTTTTGTGTTTTTTTTTTTGGCATGCCTGAGAAGACATGTAAAGCTTGGACGGGGTATATTATCCTCCATCGATGAGGCAGCTTCGGTAAAGCCGTCTAGGCCGACTGCTTCCGTCTCCGGATATCACGGACCTGGTCGAAGGCATGGGCGTAGCTCCTCAGCTCGCTGGCAGCCTGAGCGGAAAGTCCTTGGGTGGCAGAGGCAGCCATGGACGTCAATGATGTCTGGGATGACGAGGGCGTAAGGCTACGCTTCGACGAGTCGCTGGCAGTGGACGAAGTCGAGGGCGAAGATGCGTGCGAGAAGTACTGTTGCCTGGGCGAGTAGAGGTTGGGGCTGGAGGGTGCCGAGGTGGTGGTCTTGTAGGCGGAGAAGTAGAAGCCGGGAGCGGAGCTGCCAGTCGACGAGGCATACGACGAGGCAGCGGAGGTGTATTCGGCGGCCTTGTCCAGGTCGGCCAGGCGGCAGGCCTGCGAGCAGTAGGCACCGTGCTCGATCTGCTTATCGCAGGTGAGGCAGAAGTCGTGGGACCACTCGGCAGCCATTGTGAAGGCGGGTGTGTGGATTTGGTGTGGATTGGAGCTCTTGGTGGGGAGCAGAGGAAACGAGGCCGGCAGAGTGGTGTCGACGAGGGCGAGGGGGGGAGGTTAAATGGAGGTGACGTGTGGCAGTGGATGAGTCAACCGGGGTGGAGATGGTGTGCTCAGCTAGAGACCGAAGATAATGTTCGCGATGGCAGCGCAGGATTGCCTCATGGAAAGCGCGGGTTGAGCGGAGGGGGGAGCGGCGCTCTTGTATGAGGATGGCAGGCAGCTGGCTGTGCGGCTTCGAGGCCTGGTCGACGAATCAAGGACGCGGGCACGGCGGGCGTGCCTCTTTCGCTCGCTGCAGGTGTGCACACCCATTCGGCGCTGTGCAGAAGCAGGGACTCGCAAGCAGTTAGGCGCATTAGGCCTGCATAGCGGGATAGTGGTTGTGTCTGCTGACAGGGGGGCCCGCACTACGGAAGGATTGAGCGAAAAAAGCGCTTTTGCCGCAGCGCACCCTGCTCCGCCCGGCCAGGTCGTGCCTGACGCTGGAGCCAGTCAGCGCCCGCCGTGTCACGGCGCTGCTGAGCCCGTGGACTTGGCTCTGACAGAGCTGCGACGCGCTGCGCACGCCCGTGCCCACTGCGCCCTCGCTCGCCGGCCACGACTTTGCAGCCGCCGCCCCACCAGCTGCTCTCTCATCTCACGGCCCAGCGTTGTTGCGTGCGCGCTGCTGACTGTACCCAGTGTCGCCCACGCCCGTCCCACGTCCGTCCCACGCCCGTCACACGCCCTCACCACCGCCCGTGACGCTGCTGCGAACGCAGGGGCGCCTGCTCAGCCCTGCCTCAGCCCGCCAGAGGGAATGCCGCCTGGTCAGGCGCTCGTGAGACGCTTGGAATGCTGCCGCCAAACGCGCCCCAGGCCTACGCCGCACCCCATCTCCAGCCGCGCGAGCTTATCTCGAGCCCTTCTGGATGGAGCATAGACGGCGAGCGGGCGCCGGGAGCCATGCTCAAGCGCCCGCGTGTGTCGCTCTGCTGCTGCTCCGCCGTCACGCTAGCCCGCTTCGAATGCTGCACCCACCCGAACGGGGATCGAGAGAGGTGTTTGGCGCCCTGGCCTTCCACGTCGAAGAGCTCGCTGGATCGTGCCGCAGTGCCAGCACCCGCTGCGAACCGTCGCCATGCTCCCGCGAAGAACAGTGCCCAAGGCAGCCGCTCAACCGCCGCCGCCGCCGCCGCCGCCGCCGCCCTCCTGCCACACCTGGACGCCGCAAGCCCAGCGTCTCCGCCGTGCGATAGGTCTTTTTGTCGGCCAAATCTACGCCGGATCGGCAGCGTCCAGTGGCAGAGGTGGTGGGCATGTGCAGCAATTTCGGGACATGCAGCACACCCAGTGCAGAACAGGCCCAGGCACGTCCTGGCGCCAGCCTCTCAGGTTGACGCGCAGCTGGTGTATTGGATCATCAGCCAACAAGGTGCGGGCGTCGCGCTGGGATGGCACAGGCTCTATCCGCCTGTCGAAACCCCCCCACGCTAGACCCCCATGAGGCACCGGAATGGTGGATCGCTGCAGTCCTCCACGCGCTCCATCATAATGAGCCTTTCGTGAGCCGTGCACTTATCGCCTTCAGCATTCCTGAGGTTGACTTCTTCAGCTTAGTGGCGTTGCCCTGCTTGTTGCCCGGTGTCCTTGCATGTTGGGGAGGGGGGCAGGTGATGCCTCACGCGGCAGGCAAATCAACGCTCAGAACAACCCCGGCTGGCCTCTCACACAGTGGCTGAGCGGCCTGGGTCTGCCTTGTCGTGCCCCACGCCCGCGGCAGTTGGCGAGCGGCGAAACAAGGACTGGCGTGATTGCCCGGTCTCTGGAGCTTGAAGAAATTGCAGCGATCGGCGCCAGGCGCTCCTTGATCCAGAGTGCCAGAGCAGCCCGTGAGGCTTGCCCGTGTGGCTTCGTCGTGCGGCACCGTTGTTGCGGCAGCATCCATGGCTGTTGTCGTTGCTGTCGCAAGATCATGCAGGCCGGCAGCAGTGGAGGCGGCCTCCCAGGGGCGACGCACGGCAGAACAGGCTGGGCATAGCGGATGTTTCGATAGCAGAGCGCTTGCTGGGTATATGAGGAGGCCGGCAGATCTCCATAATTTGATATACTTTTGCTCAGATCTCCTAGCGCCACACGACAGCAGGTCGAAAGCTAGCGACGGAGCATACCCGAGGCGTGGCTTGGACGCCAAGTGCGCGTGCTCTGGAGCAGCCAGAATGCAGCGTGCTTGGAACAAAACGACCGTCGCGATGTGCTTTATCTCGCTTCTCTCTCCGGCCGGACGACATGCTTCCTGTGTGACCCGAAGCACGTCCCATGTTGGCACGGCCACGGCGCCGTCGACAGTTGCCGTGCCGTGACGCAGAGCGGCGGCGGCCGCGAACAAGCGCAGCAGAGAAATGGCACAGTCGTTGCTGTCAATGGCGCAACGCGGATGGCCCACAGCAGCGCGAGGCCGGGGCGTGCAGCGCAGTCGGCCGGCTTCTTGGCCTTTCCATGAAATGCAAACAGCATGCGAAACGCCCCTCTGCGGTGCGACGCGGCCAAAGCATGCTGTTCGAACGCAGCGAGCGCGTGCGTCAGTGGTGGCACAGGGATGCACGGCTTCTCCACACTTTCTCCCACCTAGCCGCGCCTATCCGGCTGCCCCAGCCGGCACGATGCGGAGAAGCCCTGGGTAGGTTCGTCGACGCTGCCATTGACTCGCGCGCGGGCGTCCCTGCAGCAGCACCGCACCCGACCCCTTTTTTCTCCCGGACGATTGTGATGCGCATCGCGGCCGTCGTCGAGGCCGCTGACGCCGGAGCCCATCATCGTCATCGTCATCACCGATGGCGCGCATGCAGGCGCGCTCGCTTGCATCTGCAGCATGGAGCCACAGCCCCCCCCTGTGCAACGGGCCTTGCCCGGTCCGTTCACGCCCTCCGCGCGCTGCTGCCACACTGCTGCTGCTGCTACGGGCGCGGTGGCAGGGGGCGCCGAGGATCGTGCTGACGGCACGAAAATATGGGGTGCATGTCGAACCAGCCTCTGGCGAGCCGCCGCCGAGCGCTCCCCTCCGATCATTCCACCGGTCGGAAGACAGCAGCACGCAGCACAGCTGGGGCCCAGCCGCCGGGCTCCGTCCGACGCCAGGCTCAACGAAACGGGTCGGGCGAGCGTCCGTCGGTCGTCGGCGCAAGCAGCCTGCTCCGCGTGCAGTTGCAGGAGTCAGACCACGCTTGCTCGAGCGCTCCACCCGCCGAGCGCTGGGCCAATCCCCAGGCCGATCAACGGGGCGAATGTTGGGGGAACTGCGTGCTGGGAGAGGGGCAAAATGTGGAGCAGGCCGCCAGGTCCTTGCAGTCGATCGCATGGAAGGGGGCGCTGGGCCTATCCACGGTAGAAGCAGCCACCACTAGGTATACTGCTGCCAGCCTGCGCTGCTGCTGCGCCCGCTCGCCGCCGCTTCGCCCCGCGCCGACTCGTCCCTTCTTGCAGTTTTTTTTTTATAGTCTTTTTCTTGGCTTTCTCTGTCCTGCTGCTCGTTCCTGCCCCGGGCTTCCCGCAACCGTTCCCGCACGCCACCGCCTCAACGACTCTGTCCCTGACACACCCTCTCGGCGCAGCTTACGCAGTCGGGCTTGCGCGCGCGCGCCAAACCGAGATCGTGGCGGAGCCAGTCGAGAGGCTTTTCAACACCAACAGGGACGCCAGCCACTGCAGTCCCCATTCGTCGGCAGCCGGGGGTGGCAGTTGCCGGGAGTGGCTCCGGAGAACGGGAACCGCATGTATGTATGGTCCTTGGCTGGCGTTGCATCTCGAACACGACAAGCAACATCGCCCAGCCGGCCACCCTGGCCAATTCGTGGCCTGCAGGACGACGGACGACGGGTGCGTCAACTTTTTGCCGCCGGCGTGGGTGGGCTCGGCCGCTGGCGCTGTTGTATGTATGTACAGGAGCTTTTCAAGCCTATCGGCAGCTTGAAGAATATGACAGGGTGAAAATTTTTCTGCGGAGAGACGCGGCCGTGGTTGTGTCGTGCGGCCCGGCACGGGCGACATTGATGTGCCGGGAGCGCCCAAAAAGAGGAGAGCCGTTGCGGCCTCTTGTGGCTGCTGTGTTCTGGACCATTGGGGGCCCACGGCAACAGACGTCAGGCCCCCGTGTTTGCCTTCCACTACCACCCGCCCCCACGGCGGCGTGGATCCAGCCTGTCCCACGATCGAGAATCGGACGGATTTCCCTCCTCCTTCCCGATAGCTCAACCTTCCCTTCCTGGTCGTCGTTCTGTTGATGTATGATGCAGCTTCGCGTACCATGCGGATCTTCGTCGGCGGAGTGATATGTCGGCGTTACTTGCTCATGGCAGCAGCAGTGATTCCTGAGGCACGCGGATCTGATCCACGCCACTGGCTTACCCGCATGATTGCCCTCGTCGTCGATGACGATCCGATGCCGGGCCCCGTCTGCCTTGTAGCTCGGCCTGTGTCCGACTCCACTTCTCTGAAACTGGCACAACCGCACGTCCTTGTGTTAGGCCGGGACACTCGGCGGCATGGCCGCTTCCAAAACCCCAACCACGTGGACGAATGGTGTCTGGATGGTGATCTATCGCATTGCTCGAGCTGTACGGACGGGGCACCGGAAAACAATGAGAGGGCGGGTTCTCGTCTCTCCACGCCGAGGAAACAGCCAGAGCACCAATGGGAAGAGCATGCAGAAAAACTCTTCCTTGCCGTCTCGTCTCCTGTTGGCCGGGTGAGATTTCCACGCTCGCACAAACGGCTAACAGGGCGGACGTCAACATGCAGCTGGTGGGCTGAAGATCCGCTCCTGCTCGTGCAACCAGGAGCTTCGTTTCCGGGGAAGATGGACACCATGATGTTCGACGGACTGTCTATCATCAGGCCTAACTCGCATCATCGTGCAGCCTTTGTAGGACGGGACGCCTTCGAATGCAGCCATCGGACGGTGGCGAGGCGAGGGAGCCAAAGTTTGCGCGTCCTGGAAGGGTAGAGGAAAAAGCCCTCAGCTCATACGTCGGTCTGACTGTGCTAAAGGGCAGGCACTGTAGTTTGCGCAGAGGAACGGAAAGGCCCAGAAGTTCACACTATTGCGTGAACGCCGATCTCAAAGGCCCGACTGCATCACGGCACCGGGAGGGCCAGTTGTGACTTAACCGTCATTGATGGCGTGTCGCATTCATGAGGCAGGACTTTCCGCAACAGCGAATCACGCGTTGCTCAGAGTCTTGAGGACAGCCCGGAGGCGGAGCATGCTACTGCATGTATGCCCATTCTCATCGATCAACAAGAGCTATTTCTGAAAAGACCTATCAACAAAGAGCCGGTGGACAGTACGTGGGTCGCCGGTAGGGCCCCCTGACCAGGAAAGACTGAAGTGCGCGGCCTGATGCAGGAGTGGAACGAGCAGTGTGCTCATCACGCCGGGGCGAATTCCCGGGGCTCCAGTGTTTGTGTTACGTTACCACTTCAGCGCTCGACGGCAGAGCTTGTAAGAAGGCAGAGATGTAGTTGCCGGCTTCGTTGTTACTGCAAGGTCCACATTGACCCTGACGTCGATGAATCCACGTAGCGGCACCAGCACGAACAAGGTTTCAGCACGGGCATGGGCTGCTACAGTTAGTCAAGGAGCGCTATAGCACAGAATAAAAGCCAGAGCGATGTATTTGGGCCCACGAAAGCGTCCTTCATTGGCTCTGTGGACTTGGTAATGTCTTGCCCAGCCAATCCGCAACAATGTTGACGTGTGCATCGTTCTTGCCGCTAATTTCCTGGAGCAACGGCCTCCAGTCGCCAATTTCGTGGAGCTTGAGCCCGTGGAGGACGCTTTGCGCAGCAGTGGATGCACGTGACGTGAGGCCCAGGGTCACGGATGCTTCGTGGATGGCCCCACCGTGGACGCTCAGGATCACGTTGGTCTAGAACATGGGTTAGCGCTCATGACACTTCATCCGCTGGGATGAAAACTGTGACAGCAAAAAAAAAAAAAAGCGGGCTCAGAACGGAACGGCTCCGTCACTGCGAATGGGGAGACGTACCGACGGGGGAAGCCCAGCAGGGCGTGCGCTCGGGGCCGCATCTGGAACTTGGTCTTGAGCAGGCACAGAGAAGGTGAATTTCGGCGTTTGGAGATATGTCCAGTCAAGAGTCTGGCCGGGCGTTAGCACAGGACAAGCATAAGTGGAGTCTGAAACGCACCTTCATTTCGTCGCAGCCTTGCCGCAGCTCCGGGAGTTGAAGCTGCTCGTCCCCAAGCTCAATGGCCGCCGGGCCGACGGAAGGAACGCCGTACATGGCGCTGAACTCGTCGTGGACCGCGCTGACAAAGGGTTCGTGTGCAATGCCGATGTTGCTGACGGGTGAGCTGACACTCTCGACGCCGAAGCCCTTGATGTAGGGCTTTGCCGGCGAACGCAGGTACTGGGGGATGATTGCCAGGTTGGGCGACGAGAGCAAGCATGTGCCGTGGTGCAGCGCCCTTCCGCGGACAAGCTTGTAGGCCGAGCCGGAGACCTTCAGCGGGCGCGGGCCGGCGGCGGCGTCGGTGGTGAAGGGCGTGCGGTGCGTGTCGTCGGCGGCGACGGCGGCGGCGCGCTCGCCCTGGTCCAGCACAATGTCGTGGCGCTCGTTGACTCTGGCTCTCTCGATGCCCAGCCGTCTCAAGGCACGCACCACCATCTCGGCATGCTTGTCGCGGGTGAAGGCGGCGGGCGGCGAGATGACGGACCAGTTGAGGTTGCCCTCGTCGTGGAAGACGGCTCCGCCGCCAGAGCGACGGCGCACCAGCTCGACGGCGCCGCCGCGCAGCAGGCCCAGATTGACCTCGAGCCACGGGTTCTGGTTGCGGCCGACGACGATGCACGGGCGGTTGGCGTACAGGAAGAGCACGACCGAATCGTGCGCCGACTTCTGCAGCAGGTAGTGTTCGATGGACAGGTTGACGTACGGGTCCCGCGACCGCGACACGAACGCGTGCACACGTGCGCCCGGGCGCTGCAGCCGGTCAGCCAGCGAGCCAAAACATCGCGAGGACCTCGCCGGGAGCAGGGCTGCGCAGCGGCGCGGGATGGCGGGCAGGAGCATCGAGGAGGGAAAAGGGAGGAGTTTTCCTTTCGCCAACCGCCGAATCTGCGAAGAGGCAAGCCACACCACCGCCCTCGGCCTCGCCACAGTCCAACGTTGAAATAAACGTGCAAAGACATTTTCCCCCTCCGGCTTGTACTGACGCATCCGGTAACCTGACCGATCTCTTCGAGCCGCGTGCGCCACTGAATCGCAGGGAACCTTATTCACACGTCGCCCAAACACCCTTCCTGGCTTGTCGCATCATTGGCAACAGAGAGAACCGTGTCAAGCGAAGCAGCGCCACTTCTTCACCACCGCCGCAAGGAAACACGCTTGCCGCGTTTCTTCCAATGACCAAATCCCCATCCATTCGTCCAGCCTGTGCCCTTGAACAGATTCCGTTTCGAGTCTTGCCCATGTCAAAGATGAAACTGTGGGGGCTGTTCTCGTTCCATACTGGATTCTCGCGGAACTTTGCTCCATCCGCAGTATGTATTGGACGAGTGCTCGCAGTGCCATACCATGAATGCTTGTGGACACTGTTGGTTGAGGCTCGCTGTGAACTGAGCTCGCGTCGTTTGACACAACGCTGACCAAAAGCCTTGGGAGCCCTCGCCGAGTACTAGAGGTTAAACATGGCCCGTCAATGCCAGACTCTCTTTGTACCCCAAGGCAACTCCAGACGTGATGTGCTCAGGGAATCCAGGAGGATGGGCAGATAGGCGCGATTGATCGACTAGTAAACAATATACTCGATACTGCTTGATCAGACAACGATCCCTGCGTGCCAACGGCGCCCTGGCTGGGCATGCGGCAACAGCCGCAGCATTACCCTGAAAGGCAATTCCCCAAAGCTTGACAGCTTGCGGCGATGGCGACAGAAGATACCCGTAATAAAACCTTGTATTCTATTAAACTAAACTGTACAACGAAATGCACCATTTCTGGACCACCTTTTTGCGGATGGTAGAGATTCGCTGGAGAGCTGTTAGAATTTGCCATGCTCATCTAGAACACAACCGCGAGATAAAGCACGGCAATGAGTAGCGGCAGTGCACCTGCTCTGGTGTTCATCCCAAGCCCTTCTTTCACAACGGGCGCCGATGCAGCAGAAGATTGCGTTGTAGTCGAAGCTGCAGCTGTGGCGGAGCCGGAACTGGACGCTGATTCTGACCCCGAACCCTCCAAGGGGCCCCCAGCCGTAGTCGGAACCGCGCTGGAAGAGCTTTTTGCACTCGAGCTGGTGGATGCAGTAGAGGTCGGACTGGCTGAAGTTTCGGCTAGAGAGGAGCCACTGGCCTTCGTGCCAAACCCGATTCGGGACTTGTCATAGTCGAAAACGGTATATACGTTCTTCAGGAACACGGCGCCAACCAGCCATTGCTTCTCTCCAAAAGTCCGGCGACCAACAATGTTGCTTTGGCAGTCGCTTCCACCTACATTGCTGCCCACATAGTCCTTGGCCGAGATGTTGTAGGCAATGTCGCCGAAACTGAGTTGCAAGGGCTTGGTGGTGCTGCAGGGTACGGTGAAAATCTCGCCATTTTGTGACGACTGTGGAATAAGCTTGTGCAAAGCGGCAGCATCATCGCCAGGGATGAGTATGTAAGAGGTGCCGGTGTCGATGATGGCGGTTCTGTCGGTCAGGCCAGCTGATGTGCCATCGAAAGCAGCGTCGGCGACTGGAATCTCCCAGAAGCCGCGGTCGTTTTCAAGGGTGCTGGTCCACGCGAGATCGCCATCATAGCGGTCTGGGTTGGGGGCACCAAAGTTGAGCTCCCCATCGTTGAGATCATCGGAGCTGCGCGAGAGATGTATTCCGTACAGTTTGGCTGGAATGAGAGAGGCTTCGGCAAGGGCGTCCATGATAGTGCCGTCCGTGACGTCATTGGCTGTTTTGTCGGCCCGACCCAGTCCGAGAATGCCATCAATGGGATACGAGGAAAACTCGGATGACGCATACCCGGCAAGACCGAACGTCAGGTCTACGGAAAAATTGGAGATATGGACCTCGTCGGATGCAAGGGTGCCATTGACGTTGCCAGTGCCATAGGCAATGGAGAAGGTGTTGTCAGTGGACTGGGAACGATTGGTCAGCAACTGGCAGGTGCATGCTGATAGACAGATAAGAGGTGCCCACCTTGAGCGAGCTGGAGTCGGCGGAGCCAAGAGTGTTGTGCTTGGCGCATGAGTCGGTAGTGCACTCGGACCCCATAACCCACGTATTGGCAGCGCCGGAGTCCAGGAGAAGATGGTACTCGTTGTCGCTGCTTCCAAACCTCAGGGTGGAGAAATAGGAGAAGTCATTGCCGCCCGTGTCCACGGCAACGCTGTCCGTCTGGGTGGGCTCGGCGGCGGTGACGATGCTGAACTGGTTGTCACGCCGGACACGGGTGCGGCGGATGGGCACGGCGAGGGAGTCGAGGGAGTGGGCATCAGCGGCGGGCTCGCGGCGGGCACGCAAGGGGCTCGCGTCGAAGGCGTACGGGTAGAAGGCGGTGGCCAGCGGCAAGGCGGAAAGGACAGCAGTCCAGCTTGCGAGGAAGTGGGAAGGGACCATGGCGGATCGCTAGCAGATCTGGAGAGAACGAGGGAGCATCGGCACCGAGTGCAACGCACTTAAGCAGACCCGGTGGAGGAGTCGCGAAAGACACACAAAGGCGAGGCTGGAGGCGACTGTTTCCGGGGCAGAACGAGCGGCTGCGAGCGGTGCGGCCGGGCTCAAAGCGCAGACTGCCGCTTTTTGAATGCTGAGGACACGCGGCGGGCGGAAAAGTCTGCAGCCACCGGGGGTTTAGAGGCAGGAGAAGTGGAGGGACGGACGTCACTTGGGCGTCGAGGGCCGCCTCCCGTCCACGAGGGACCTCAGCCGGCGCGGGTTGTCTGGCGCAGCGGACACGGCGATCTACAGGCACGCGGGCTGCTGCGAGGCGATGGGTGCGCGCCTTGGCCGCTGACTAAGGCGCGGCGTGCCCCCCCATTTGCGAATTGCTGCAGCAGTGAAACGCCCCAGGCCCAAGAACGCACGCCATTCGGCCCTCGACTCGTCAGCATGCCGCGGAGCCTACATACACGACCGGCGCTGCGCTTACTGCGTACCATCCGCACGACATGCGTCTGGCCCGCAGTCCCAGAGTAGCGCAGTCCATGCGCAACGGCTGGCGACGATCGCTCGCGAAAGGAGAAATGGCGCGCCCACGTCCGGGGGCCCCTATCGCCATGGCCGTCAACGCGCGCGCTATCGAATATTGAACGCACAGCCAGAGCGCGGTCGCACGTCGAGAGTCGATGAGCCTGCGACGCTGCTCAGGCGAGGCGCTGTGGCGCTAGCAGGGCGCGAGGGGAGCCGGCGGGCGGCGCCATGGGGGGGGAGCGGGCGCGGGCGGAGGCGGCAGTCGCGACGGGCGAGCAATGGCGGAGAAGGCATCGCGGGGCTGGGCTCATGGCGAGATGTCGGGTGAGGCAAAGGCGCGGTGGGTGGAGGCATGGTGCGCAGCTGGTGCGCAGCTGGTGCGATCAACCGTCGCGCATGCGGGGAGACTGACCGGCGACGGACGGCGATTCGCAGCGGCGGCGGGCGGTGTAGGCGGGTTGCGTCCAGAAAGCGGGGCACTGGCCACCGGCTGCCCAGAGCTCCTTCTCCCGCCGTCCGTGAGCTCTCAACAAGCTGTGCCTGGCAGCTTACGCCTCACGCCCGCATTCCTACCGCCAGATAAGCGTGCCGGGAAGGGAAGGCTTCGTGGATGTGCGGCCGTCGTATAAATGGTGCCTCCCGCCCAACTGTCGGGGCCGTCGCTCCGACTCCTCAACAACGACCACCTATCTCTCAACAGCATCATCACTCGCGAGTCATTGCTGCTCCCGCTCGTCCTCTTATTCCTGCCGCCTGGACCCTCTGGACCCTCTAGACCCTCGTCCGCATCTCCCGCCTGCCATCATGTCTGCCAGCAGAGCTTCGTCCATGCGCGCCCTCAAATTCCTGTCCGCACACAGCCGCCAGGTCGTCCGCAGCCGCCAGGTCCGCGGTCTGCACATGACCGGCCCCGCGACCTTCCCGTCTCCCCTGCTCACCGCCGAGCGTCCCGCCATCAACCTGCCCAGGGATGTCGCTGGCCTTCGCGCGGAATGTGCCCGGAGGCAGCTTCCCACGGCCGGATCCAAGTCTGAGGTAAGCCACCCCTCCCCTCCCCTCCCGTACCACCACACCAGACAAGCCCCATGCCATTCGGCCATGCACGCCAGCCGCTAACGCACTCCTACAGCTTACCGAGCGTCTGACCGCTGCTTCGTTGCAGGCACGTGGCTTCAGCTCCGCCATCGAGAACAGCAAGCGGCCGGCCGCGGATGGCCCCGCTGCAGCTTCCGCTCAGCCGACCCGCCACTTCAACACCAGCCGCTCTCTGAAGACCGTCAACGACAGCTCTACGATTGACTTTGCCTATCTGCCCGAGAGCAACGTCGAGGCCGAAGCGTTCAATATTCGCGTGCCATTGGTCAGTTTCAACAGTCCTCGCGCCCAGACTATTGAGGAAGTCGAATCTGTAAGCCACTGCACCCCTGGTCCGGGTCCGGGTCCGGGTCCGGAATGATGCTGACGTGATTGCTCTGCAGCCCGAGCCCATGCGTCCGGTCATCAGCACTGTCTCTGCTGACACGACGTACTTCCATGCTCCTTCTGCTCTGGCGGACGTCGTGGACAATTCTGCGATTGACTTCCAAGGCCTTGCCAGTGCCGCTACCTCGGCTGCATCCAAAAGCGTTGCCCAGACCGAGAGTACCATCAAGAGGGTCTGGAATGGTTTCCTAGACGACCTTCTCCCCTCTAAGCCGGCCGGTCTCGCTGCGAGTCGTTAGGAGGTGCGCGGCGATCAGGCTGTGTTGGCGCCGCAGGGCCCTGACACCAGAGTAGAGTATATTTCCTAAGCGAAACGAAACCATAGACTGCACCGTGCTTGTTTCGGCGGGATGTTTTGTTTAGTGTCGCTCGTTCAATACCGACCATATTGTGCACGATCAATCCATTCGCTTTCTTTCAGTGCTTGGCACAGGACACTACAGGAGCAGATACGTCATGGACGATGAAGTCCAGAATGGCACGCTGCAAATGGCCGAATAGCACTTGCAAATTTGCTGGCTCACAAGGAAACGCTCAATTGCTTTATGATGCTAGAGTGGCTAGTCTAAACCGCTGTGCTGATGATCCTCAGCTTTCCGAACATTGCCGAATGAGGCAACGCGATTATTCGCCAAAGTTCAAATGTCCCTTCATCACCTTGCTGCTGTTGCTGCCCATGTAGTTCTAGTCCTGATATACGGGAAAGCTCAGTCGTCTGTTCGCTGCCCGGCATCAACACCAGGCTTGTCAGCTTATCTCCGATCTCCGATCCCCAGATCTGCCTCACGACCGAGACTAATTCATGAACTGCATACCTTTCAACAGCAACATGTGACACAAACAGCACAGTAATTCGCAAAATCAGTAACTATTCTGTGCCCCGCGCAGGACGCTACCCCACGGTTACAGGACAGATGCAAGCATCAAAGCAAGCACTTGCCAAGCTCAACAGCCACTCTTGGCATCCAATTGACGGACCTCAGGAAGCGGGAGGAGAAGCTAGTAATACTGCAGGGAGAAAGAAATCTATCTCGTTTCATCGGCAAGAAAGCCACACAAAGGCGAAGGGAAGAAAAAAAAAAATGCTCGCGAGCGTGAAACCGCTAACTCGCAAGTCCATAAACTAAGTGTTCACCCAGGTTTATTGTCCACTGAAGGATTCTACCACCTGGCTACAAAAAGGTCCATGTCAAGGACGTTGCGCAAGCGCAAAGCCGTCTTACCATCATTACTGTTCCCAGCCAGTCACGCTTGACTCACAGATCCCCGCTCTAGATCCCTAAACCCGTTTCATGGTCCAAAGGCAAGGCTGTACTCTACCTATCGGCTCAAACTCAGGAGCCCCTCGACGTATTTCCTCGCATCAATACCCACACCCTCAGCTAGACCACGTGGACCCCACCCAGCTGCTGCGCCTCCTGTGGCCACCGCGCTGCCACCGCCTCCTAGACCGAGCCGCCAAAGGCTGCTGCCACTGCCGCTAGCTCCGCCGCCATGCCTGATGTTCCGAACATTAGGCGGACCCGCTTCGCGTGAGCGTCGTATGAGGAGAGCCTCGCGGAGCGTGGCCGTAAGGAGATTTCGCGATTCCGTTACCTTGTGATTGATTGGGAGTTTCTTGGATATAGCCTCCTCCTCTTCAGACTCGTGCCTGGAGGTTGACGGGGAGAGATGCTTTAAGGAGGACGCTGATGTTTTCCCTGATAGATGTCTCCCCTCTGAGGCAGGAATAGCTGGTGAAGTGGGAATTACCATATCGTCTGGCAAAGATTTGGATGGCGGAAGGCGCATCCAAACAAGCCACCAACCACGGCTGGTTTTGGCTGTGCGCTCAATATCGCTGGGTGCCCGGCGGGCGCTTCCGAGTGTGGCAAGAATCTGTGAATGAACATTCAATGCCTCGACACGGGTCCAGCAAGGCCCATTCACCGTGCCGTTAGGCATACTGAGCCCTTCAGCCCCGGCTGTTCCTGGCTCGGGGATATTTGGAATGCTGCTGTGGACAGTCAAGTGAATTGGATCGTAGATAAGATCGTAGATGGGCTGTGGGTTTGGTCCTGATCCGCCTGCAGTAGTGGAGTATGGGTTTGATGATGCCGCAATGCGTGCGGCAACACGATTAGGCGAGGTACTAGTAGTCAGAGGCTTGTGCAAAGGAGCCAAATAACTGTGGAGATGGCGATAGAATGCAGGATAAGAGAGGGTTGCCGTGCGGGACTCGAAAAGCATTGTTGTAATGAATGGACGATGCTGTTGTAAGTGTTAGCCATTGCCGATATCGCTTTCATTTGCTTTCACCTACAACATAGATCACAATACGCAGCCTTTCGTACTGAGGCTGCGGCTGTGATACTGTATCCTCTGATGACTGCTCACCATCTGATTGCTCTTTCTGTTTTAGAAGCTTGACATGCAAAGTCCGTAGTAGTGTGCGGCTTTCCCAGCTGGTGCCGGGATTGCCTTCTTCTTCAGTGCCTGCATCGTTGTCCTCATGCATGATGACCTCTTCAAGCCCCCCCTGGAGACCAATGAGGAAGTGGCCGTTGGTTTCTCGCCTGATTTGAGCCTTCACGGCTTCTCCAGTAGGGTCAACATCAGGCTGGGGGTCTACGTGGCGCAAGGATGCCTGATGTGTCTTTTCCAGATCTTCTTCAGCCTGGCCCTTGATGCTCTGTCCCGACAACCGCTGTTCGGGCTTCGGACGGATCCCACCCCAGGAAGTACTGTAACCCCAGGTCAAATACTTCATCCAAGTGTCACCATCAGACCTCTCCCGCTCGTTTACAGTCTGCTCTTGGTCCTGATTGGCTTCTGCGGCACTAGAGGCCTGGTCAAGGGATTGCTCTACTGCTGTGACGATGGGGCGCGGGATTCCGGGCGGTAGGGAACTGGAAGTTCTCGGAGGAGTCCCTTTCGTGCTCTTCTGAGAAGGTGTACGTTTGTGTGACTCTAATCGATTGATCGGCTTGCTCGTCCGTTCGCGACGCCTTCGTCTTCGGCGATCAGAGTGTGGGTTTTCTTTGACACCATAGGCATGATCGCCATACGTATACAGTGATTGCATCCAGTCCGAAATGGCGCACAGCGAAGAGCGCGATACAGCGCCTACGCCGGAGAAAATCACACCGTCAGCTGGCTCTGGACTGCGACCAGCACCCATCCATGGCTCCTCTTCATCGGCAGGCACGAGCGACTGATTTTGACGGCTGGCGGGGTGCGGCTCGCCAAAGCGACAGACGACCATGTCCACCATGCCGTCGGTCCTGTTTGTGAAGTCCTCAAAAACCTCTCTCTCGCCACTCCCCCACTCTTCCTCGCCCACCCCCATGCCCAGCTCTCCGCCAGCAGCAAGCTTCATTGCAGGGTAGATATCGGAAGCCGGATTTCCATGCAGCAAAACATCCCAGTCCTTGGAGAAGCGCGCCCAGAATCGCTCCAGAGTGCTGCAGAATTTCTGGCGGGGCAAGCGCACGTATAGATCAGCAAGTGAGGGACCATGATGCAGGCGAAATATGGAGTGCGCACGCAGCAGCTGGCGCAAAAGGAGCTCGGGAGGAGCGACTTCGCGCGCCGAGTATTCGATTGCCGGCTGGTCATCAGAGGAGCTCGGGGCGACAGGGAGACGGGTCAGGTCGATCGACTATGTGGGGGTTAGAGCGGAGCGCGTGCTGCAACAAAGGGCGCGACATTACAGCCAGGACCCACCAGTCCTTCTCGAGCTCATGCATGACAATGCGCGACTTTTCGGTGTCGACATGGTCTACGGGCTCGCCGTCGGAGAAGCTCCTGGACGCGATCAGACAGAGGCGACGGGGATTGGCAGCGTTGGTACCTGGCGAAATCAACCATTCCCTGGGCCAGGCCGATCTGGCGCAGGCGCTCATTCTCGTCGTCGTCATGGTGGCGAGCGGCTTTGTTCGCGTGGTAGAAGACCAGCTGGTCGCGAAAGGCATCGTCGTTGGCGGACAGGGCGGGACAGAAGATGGCAAGGAAGGCCAGCTGGGCGGGGACAACCCTGGCGGCCATCGAGGGCAGACGGGGAGGAGGAGCAGCAGGCAGAGCTTGGTGGTTGCGTCACGCAGCCGGGGGTGCGACGGGGCGCTGTGGCACTGCGAGGGCGTCACGCAGCAGGCCAGGGCGAGGTGGAGGAGGGCAGAGAAGAGGCCATGGGGCAGGCCAGCGGCGCAGGCAGAGAGAGCTAAAGAAGCGGTTTGGAAAGCAGCTGCAGCTTCCCTACCTGCACGCCGATCGCCGCAGCGTAGCCGAGCCCACCCTCAACACCACCGCCGCCATGATCGTCCGCCGCTGCGCTCGCCGCTCCTTCGCCGCCGCCGCGCCCCCGCCCAAGCTGCGCCTGCTCTTTTGCGGCTCCGACGACTTCAGCATCCACGCCCTGCGCGCCCTGCACCGCGAACACGTGAGCAACCCGCGCCTCATCGACACTCTCGACGTCGTCCATCGGCCCGGCAAGCGCACCGGCCGCGGCCTGAAGCAGATCCGCCAAGGTGTGCCCCGGGACGCGTTGTACCGCCGTTGCAGAGCTCACATCCTCAGTCCCCATCAAGGCCGCCGCCGACGAGCTCGCGCTTCCCGCCCATGAGATCGATACTTTCACCGGCTGGGTCCCCCCCGCGCCTTTTGACTTGGTTGTCGCCGTGTCCTTCGGTCTTCTTGTGCCGCCGCGCATCTTGAAACAGGCCACATATGGCGGCCTGAATGTCCACCCCTCCATGCTGCCTGATCTCTACGGCCCTGCGCCCATCCACCATGCCCTGCTACGAGGAGACGCGAAGACGGGCGTTAGCATCCAAACCCTGCATCCCAAGCATTTTGACCAAGGCGTCGTGCTGTCCCAGACTCCTTCCCCCGGCATTGCAATCCCCGAAGTCGCCACCTGCACTCCCCAGCGCCTCATCGATCATCTGGGCCCAATTGGAGGCGCCATGCTAGTCCAGGTCCTCCGAGAGCGCGCTTTCATCCCTCCCTTGAAGAGCGCGGCTTCAGAATCCACGGCTGAGCCCCGCCATGCTTCGAAGATTACAAAAGAGCATAGCCATGTAGACTTTCATACTTGGCCCGCCGATCGCATCGTGCGCACGCTGCGGGTAGTGGGCCAGTTATGGGACACTGCTCTTTACTCAGAGATTCTGCCCGAAGCAGGCTCTCCTAAGAGGATCGTCATCCATGCGGCGAGAATTGACACGGGTGCGCCGGCAGAGGCGCATCCACCGGGCACGTGGTGGGCCGACAACAAGCGTCAGCCAGTACCCGCCATTGGCACCGTCACCTGCGATGGCAAAGTGATATACATAGAATCTTGTACTATAGAGGGCTCCCGCAAGGGAGAAGGTACTCGGTTGCTATCCCAGGCGCTGGCTCGCACATCTGGTCCAGGTAGATAGAAACATTCACGTTCCCAGTGCAGCGTTATCGTACATGTCCGATGCTGGGAGGTCTCGCCGTCATTTTTGTATAGCCAGTCTCGTTGAAGCCTCAACCCCCCTTGTTCTTCCTTGGATTCTTTGGATTCCGGTTCGTCCTGTAGGTTCCCTGCCGTTTCCCTGCTCGGGGCTTCGACCTCGTCCATCGAGTCGGCGCTCTCCATGAGCTCCTGGACCGGCTGTACCAACGCCTTGTCCAAGTCTCTGTTTCGCACTCGTCTGCCCAGCGATCCACAAGCTCCGTAATCGACCGTGCACGCGCAGCCTCGTTGTTCCCGTCTTCGGCCCTGTCCACGGCGCAACGGCACCCACAGGTCGAAGCATAGTTTGTTCGAACATGGGCATCTGGACTCGAGCTCATTGTAAGTCTACCGCGACGATGCAATCACGGCGAACGGGACAGAGGTTCGGTTGAAGGGTTTATTATCGTAGACGTGGAAAGGCAAGCTACTAGCGAAGTGGTTAGTGAGCAAGCGTACGCACTGACCAACGGTACTTGCGCGCCCCACCACCACCATCACCACCACCACCGCGTCAACCCTCGCCCGCACCGCCCAAGCTCACCCCGTCGCCCGTCACGCGTTGCCCGTTGCCTGTCGCCCCACGCCGCCCGTTTCTGCTGGGCTGCCACGCTCCCGCCATGAGCGTCATCCTCTGCACCGCTGGCTACGACCACACCATCCGGTGAGCCGTCCTGCCGCCCTGTCGTTCTGCTCTCCGTTGACCGTCGGCCGTGTAGCTTCTGGGAGGCCCTGTCCGGCATCTGCTCGCGCACCATCCCGCATCCCGACTCGCAGGTCAACCGCCTCTGCATATCGCCCGACAAGCGCTTCCTGGCTGCCGCCGGGCACCACACGGTCAAGCTCTACGACATCAAGAGCAGCAACCCCAATGCCGTGCTGACCTTCGAGGGCCACACGGCCAACATCACCGGCGTCGCCTTCCACTGCGAGGGCAAGTGGATGGTCACCAGCTCCGAGGACGGCACCGTCAAAATCTGGGACACGCGCACCGGCAACGTCCAGCGCAACTACAGCCACGGCGGCATCGCCGTCAACGACGTCGTCATCCACCCCAACCAGGGCGAGCTGATCAGCTGCGACCGCGGCGGCAACGTGCGCATCTGGGACCTGGGCGAGAACAAGTGCTCACACCAGCTGATCCCCGAGGACGACGTCGCCGTCGCCTCCGTCACCGTCGCCAGCGACGGCTCCATGCTGTGTGCCGGCAACAACTCGGGCAACGTCTACGTCTGGCGCATGATCCAGGACCGCGACATCACCTCGCTGGTCCCCGTCTGCCGCTTCGTCGCCCACAACACCTACATCACCCGCGTCCTGCTGTCGCCCGACGTCCGCCACCTGGCCACCTGCTCCGCCGACCACACCGCCCGCATCTGGTCCGTCGACACGTCGCAGCCCCACAACGTCACCGGCGCCGAGCAGCTGCCGCTGGAGCGCGAGCCCGGCGCCTTCCCGCTCGAGACGACCCTCCACGGCCACCAGCGCTGGGTCTGGGACTGCGCCTTCAGCGCCGACTCGGCCTACCTCGTCACCGCCTGCTCAGACCACTACGCCCGCTTGTGGGAGCTGAGCTCGCAGTCCATCATCCGCCAGTACAACGGTCACCACCGCGGCGCCGTCTGCGTCGCTCTGAACGACACCGCAATCAACTGATCGCTTCTCCGCTCCTGTGAATTCTTGTTGCTTTACTATACCCCGGCCTGTTCCTTGCTTTTTTCTCTTTCTTTCTTGCTGACTCCGTTTCGCCTTGACAAGCGTACTTTTGTAACCATTCGTCGGAAAAGGACATGGGCGGCAGGACCAATGGCGTAAAGGCGACTCGGGTCCGGGATATGACACTGATTTCTGGCTCTGAATCTTCATCAAAGACTGTAGATCGCATAAACGTTTTGGGTACTTGTCCTGACACAAGCACCTTAGGACTGTAAATGCCGGATTGGCGCCCACTCGACGTCGGGTAACCACTTGTGATCCAACTCATCGGGCGGAAAAGGCAGATTCGATCGGAAGTTTGAAACGCGGGAAGGGAGCTACCTTTTCCAGGCGTTGGGCGCCATATGGGGTATTCCAGACCAGCGGAGAGTTGTCGCTTTTGGTATCTGGACGCTTAAAAGAAGAGCTCTCGCAAGTTATTACCCCCTGGAGGTTGGTGCGCAGGTGTCTACCGTCTCGGGGTGCGAAGTCAGCTCCATGGATCCGAGGAGCCGCCATGTCCTGCTCTCGGGAGGGCTTGGTGTAGATGTCCAGCGTACATACAAGCAGGGCTATGATGCACCAACGAGCGAACATCCAGGCCTTGCGTTCCATAGCTACCATTTGCCACACCAGTCAGGGAATCTCTTAAGTCATGGCGCCCGCAATGCCTGCCCCAAAGCCCAAGAACAAGTTTGGGCATCCTCGAACTCTCTGCCCGAGCGCAGGGGCCAGGGTTCTCCGCTCTGCCTCGGAGCTTCGAATTTTGGTGAACGCTGGTGAGCCCTGCCTGAAATGTACCAACGCGCAGAGTGATGATATCTGACAGGAAGCATAAAGGTAAACACAAGTTCAGCATTCCAAGGGTGAATGAACCGCGAACCGAGTCACGGCAACGCAGGCGATGCTCGGCGAATACAGTGATGACATGGCCTTTGAGATGCTGAATTTCTTCGTGGACAGTGGCAGCAACTTCCTCGACACGGCGAACAGCTACCGAGAGGAGGAAAGCGAGAAGTGGCTACGCGAGTGGATGGAGCTGCGGCAGGACAGAGACGACCTGGTCCTTGCGACCGAGTATACGCAGTTATTCAAGGCTGGCGCGAAGCTCCGGTACAACTAACCAAGGCAATCACCGAAAGAGCATGTACCACTCGCTGAAGAAAAGCCTCAAGAGCCTGAAGACAAGCTACGTCGATATCATCAGTGGCTCGCGCAGAAGCACACGCCACACGTCGTGCTACTACTGCGCAGTCCTACGTCTTCCCCGTTGTCGGCGGCCGTAAGACCGAACACCTCAAGGCCAACATGGAGGCGATAGACGTCGTGCTCTCTGGAGTAGTTTCCCATGGAGCTAATATTTAAATCCCACGGCGCGCAAAAGTACAACTCTCGCATGACATCCAAGGATGTGGTCGTCCTGAAGTGTGCTTCGTACTTGGAGGAGCTAGAACCAGTCAAGGCATGTTGCAGGTCTCCGGTGACCAACCTAGCTGGGTATTCTTAGCCTATAGCAAGGCCCAAGGGTTGATCGGATGTTGTCAATTGGAATTGTCATTACGAACGAGTGGCTTGCATGTTGGGAGCCCCTGCTGCCGTGCAAATGGATAGACCTAGTCCCTTGCACGCGCCACTTCCACGTGCTTCACTGCTTCCACACCTTTGAAACAAAGTCCTCGAAATCCGCCCAAAGGGCCTCCGGCACCTCGAGGGCAGCAAAGTGCCCTCCCTGGTGATCGTCAGCATCCTCGATGAGCTCGCCCCTGGAAGCAAGCAAGCTCGACATACCTCGTCATGTTCGTAGAAATGCGTGATGCTCTTGTCCTTTCTGACGAAGTCCTTGGGCACTGCTGCAATCTCGTGTGGAAACCACGACACTCCTTTGGGCTTGCCGTTGGTGATGGCTTCATACGCGTCCTCGACCTGACCGGAGAGCAGCTGTGCGGAACGGGGTCAGCTGCCGGATCCTCGTAGACGCAAAAAACAAGGGCCCACCACTTACCAGCCGATAGGTCCAGATGGACGTCGGGTAGGTGCCGGTGAACCAGTAGACGGACACGTTCGTCAGGATGGTGTCCAGCGACGGGACATGAGCCGGATCCGGCCACTCCCGCATCTTCTCCCCGATCCTGCGGCATCGAAATCAGCACGAATTAACCCGCCGCCCTTCGCCGATGAGACGGGGCGCCTACCAAGTCAGCAAGGAGACGGGGCTGTTTCCGATTGCGAGCCCAGCCGTGCTCGGCCTCGACGCGTGGAGCATGGCGTAGGCCATTCCGGATTGGGTGAATTTCTTCGCGTTCTCGACGGCCTCTTTCTCCAGCGGGTCGGCGGGTTCTTCGCCCGACGCCGGCGCGGAGGGCGCAAAGTAGATGTTGAGATGGGCGGCTGTTTCCCGTGTGCAGCAGCCATTTGTGAGCGAAGTTGTTCAGTGACGGGGAGGACGTAGGTATAACTGACCCTTTACTGGCTCGTACACAGCAGCCAGAGTCTCCGCAATCGGACCGCCCAGGTCGCCGCCCTGCGTGATGTAGCCGCGTTCGCCGAAGCCGAGGGCGAGCATGGCCTTGTGGAACAGGCGGCAGTTGTCTTTGATCCCGAAGTCCTTGTCGAGCGGCGGCGGCGAAGAGAAGCCAAAGCCGATGATCGAAGGCACGATTACATGATAGGGCAGCTTCTCGGGCGAAGAAGCGTATTTCTCCTTCAGCTTCAGGAGGATGGGCATGAACTCGACGAAAGAACCTAGCAATGCATGAGGAGACCGGTATGGACCAGGGCCGCGAGCGACATCAAGGCGGGACTTACCGGGCCAGCCGTGGCTGAGGAGGACTGGAATCGCATCTCTGTTCGCTGAGAAGAGGGCAGCGAAATGGACCGAGTACTTTTGCCCGTCGTCGTCTTGGACGTCAACCTTGAATTGCGGGATGCTGTTCAAGGTTTCTTCCTGCTGCCGCCTTGCCCATGCGACTGTGGTCAGCCCCGGTCGTGGAGACGCGCGAAAGCGCCGACTCACCAATCGTATTTGTTCTGCCAATAGTCGACCGAGTCGACCAACCAATCTCTTGGAGTGCCGAAAGACGCATCAGAATGTCCGTTCTCCCAGTTTGGGCGCGGGATGGGAAGGAGTTTCAGAAGCGTCTTCAGTTTCTGGACCTCGTCGTCCGGGACGTCGATCTTGAACTGCGACAGGCTCCCGGCGGGAGAGACGGGATGGGGAGGTTGGGCAAAGAGCGGAGGCGACATCTTCGACGAGGCGTTCGACTTGGGCGAGGGACACAGGGCTTATGGGAGCGAAGGCTGCAATTAATAGTCATACTCACACCTCCCTCAGCTATCTTGGCATGCCCAAAGTAGACGTTGCTCGGGGAAAGCGGTTCCGTGCATGCGTGGGGCCTGATGCACAACGTGCCCGGAAACTTTCCTGACCCCGCCGCTGACCCGCAGGCTGACGGCCCTGTTCGCGATTCGCAAGGCCCGTCAGGCCCATGTGAGCTGAGGTGATACGGAATTGCATCCTTTCGAACCGCCAGTCCAAGGCGGACCATTTCCCCGCACGCATAACGGCGCCTCGTCACTGCTTGACCACGTATTCTCGCTGGAAACCCTCCTTCTTCACCTGCACGTACGTCAATCCGTCATCCAAATGATAACCCGGTCAAACCATGTAATAAGGGTTAGGTCGCTACATGCGCAACGGCTATCTAATGCGTCACACCCTACCTACTATGTCCATCGTACAAGAAGCAACATGAATCCATTCGCCCATAACGCCCGTGAGCCCAGTGTGAATACCCAGTATCAAATCAATCATCCGGCCCATTGAACACTCAATCCAACACCTATTTTACTGCCCTTTGGTCAAATATGAGAAATCAACCGCTGCACATGAGGCACTCCTCCTTGTTCTCGATGCTGCACTGCAGCACTGCATCCGCGTAGATGTCGCCATCGCGCTCGTCCGAGTCTTTGCCCTTATCCTCCACCTGAGGGTCCTTGGGGTGCTGGGCCGAAGGCAGCTCCTCCTCCTTGGGGACTGCGCCATCCGGCTTGGTCGAGAGTAGCTTGGGGCTATCGCCGTCATCCACATCCGCCTTGAACTCAGGAACCGGGATTGCGTCCTTCCGTGGCGTCATGGGGTTGATCTTCCTCTCCTTGGACGGCGTCGTGGGCGCAGGAGGCGTCGACGCCGGCGGTGACATACCATTCAGCTCCGGCGAGTCAGACTTTTGCGCGTACATGGGCCGCGGGATTGACGCGCTCTGGTAGCCGGCCGTACCAAGCGTGCGGCGCTTCTGGGTGCGAGCCACGTTGGTATCGGCAACCTTAAGAGCCTCCTGGTCGACAGTGAACTGAATCGGTGCAGCGGCCGCCTGCGTACGGAGATAGTACATGCCGGTCTTGAGGCCGAGCTTCCAACCAGCAAAGTGCATCGACGTGATCTTGCCCATCGTGGGGTCCTTCATGTGGATGTTCAGCGATTGCGACTGGTCAATAAAGGCACCACGATCCGCAGCCATCTGGACTATAGTGCGCTGCGAAAGCTCCCACACAGTCTTGTACAACGCCTTGATGTCGTCGGGGATGTTAGGGATCTGCTGGATGGAACCGTTAGAGGCGATGATACGGTTCTTCATCTGATCAGACCACAGGCCAAGGTCGACCAAATCCTTGAGAAGCCAGGGGTTGACGACCTGGAACTCTCCAGCCAGGACACGGCGAGAGTAGATGTTGGACGTGTACGGCTCGAAACATTCGTTAAAGCCGAGAATCTGACTGGTCGACGCAGTCGGCATGGGTGCGACGAGCAGAGAGTTGCGGATACCGTGCTGAGCAATCTCAGCCTTCACGCTGTCCCAGTCCCAGAGATCCGTCGGAGTCTTGTTCCACATGTCGTACTGCAGGATGCCCTCAGACGCAGGACTACCCTGGAAGGTCTCGTAAGGACCATCGCGCTTGGAAAGCTCAATCGAGGCAGTGATGGCCGCATGGTAGATGGTCTCGAAGATCTGGATGTTGAGCCGCTTGGCTTCGGGGGAATCGAACGGCATCCGGAGGGCCAGGAAGGCATCGGCAAGACCATTGACGCCCACCGCGATAGGGCGGTGGCGCATGTTGCTCTTCCTAGCCTCAGGCACCGGGTAGTGGTTGATGTCGATGATCTTGTTCAAGTTCTTCACAAGCACCTGAGTAACCTCGTGAAGCTTGTTGAAGTCGTAGACACCGTTCTCGACATCGACGAAGGTCGGGAGAGCCAGCGAGGCCAGGTTGCAGACCGCGACCTCGTCCGGAGCAGTGTACTCGACGATCTCGCAGCAAAGGTTGGAGCTGCGGATCGTGCCAAGATTCTTTTGGTTGCTCTTGCGGTTGCAGTGGTCCTTGTACAGCATGAAGGGGTTACCAGTCTCGACCTGGGCCTCGAGAATGGCGTACCAAAGCTTCTGGGCTCGGACCGTCTCACGGCCACGGTCCTCCTTCTCGTACTGCTCGTAGAGAGCCTCAAACTCATCGCCATAAACATCTGCCAGACCCGGGCACTCGTTGGGACACATAAGGGTCCAGGTGCCGTTCTGCTCGACGCGCTTCATGAAGAGGTCGGGGATCCAGAGAGCGTAGAACAGGTCGCGAGCGCGGACTTCCTCCTTTCCGTGGTTCTTGCGCAGATCGAGGAAACTGAAGACGTCGGCGTGCCATGGCTCAAGGTAGATGGCGAAGGCACCCGGGCGCTTGTTACCGCCCTGATCAACGTAGCGTGCAGTGTTGTTGTAGACGCGGAGCATGGGAATCAAGCCGTTGCTAGTACCGTTGGTGCCGGCAATATAGCTGCCAGTAGCACGGATGCGGTGGACATTGAGACCGATGCCTCCAGCCGTCTTGGAGATCATGGCGCAGGTCTTGAGTGTGTCATAGATGCCGTCGATGCTATCCTCCTTCATGTCGATAAGGAAGCAAGACGCCAACTGAGGCTTGGGAGTTCCAGCGTTGAACAGAGCTGTGCTAAGTGTCAGCCGGATGAGACCCTGCTACGGCACTCAAGTGTCTTACTGGGTGAAGCGTGTGTGAAGTATTTGAGGGACATGAGGTTGTACGTCTCGACGGCCTTCTCGATATCCTCGCCGTGAATACCAACAGCGACACGCATAATCATTTGCTGCGGTCTCTCGGCCACCTTTCCATCGATGCGGAGCAGGTATGACCTTTCCAGAGTCTTGAAGCCGAAGTATTGGTATTGGAAGTCGCGGTCGTAGACGATGGCCGAGTTCAGCTCCTCGGCGTGCTTTTGCACGATTTCATATGTCTCCTTGGAGATCATAGGCGAATGCTTCTTGTTCTTAGGGTTGACATAGTCGTAGAGATCGGCGACGACGGCAGAAAACTGCTTCTTGGTCTGCTTGTGGAGGTTCGACACGGCGATGCGAGCGGCGAGAATGGCATAGTCGGGGTGGGTGACCGTCATGTATGCTGGGACGTGTCAATGGCTGTGCGTCAGGAAAGCTTTGTAGGTCGGAGCTCACCAGCTGTCTCGGCGGCCTGGTTGAGAGATGGTCAGCGCTTGCGATATCCAACAGACGGTTGTGGCTGCCACTGCTTACCAAGTTGTCCAGCTCAATGGTCGAAACGCCTTGGTATACACCGGCTGAGAGTCAATAGCATTAGCTCGCAGCTCATCCATGGGGTGCTTTGGCACAAGCGGGATCCTTACAGATGACCTTCTGGGTGATGGAAGCGGGGTCGACATGCTCCGGGTCGAGACCGTAGCACAGCCTCGACACGCGGGCAGTGATCTTGTCGAACTGGACACGCTCCTTGCGTCCGTCTATCAAGCACAGGCGTTAGTTCCAAGTGTACGGCAAAGACTGAGTGGTTTGCGGCTGCGGGAAAGTCGACATACCGCGCTTGAAGACAAACATGGTGGCGGCAAGCTGTTTCTGTTGTTCTCTTTAGGGGCCCGCAGTTCCAGGAACAAAGAAAGGAAGCTTGAAGGCGGGCGGGGGGTATCACAAAAAAGGACAGGGTGGGTAGAGAGAGCGGTTGGGAGAAAGACGCGGCGAGCAGAGCGAGTTTTGTAGGCGGCGCGCGCGACGCGTCTGGCGTCGAGGGCCGTGCGCTGTTTGTCGACGCGGGTTTAACCGGCATTCATCCTCGCAATCCATTTCACCCATTTCAACGCCCCCCGGCCAACTGATCCCCGACATCGCTGCTGCTACTGCCCCTTGCTGCAGAAATCTGGGGAATCAAGTCTTTTGCGCTCCACATGGCCGTGTCCGATCCTGCCGCTCTCTGCAGACCCCACGGTGAGGTGTCCGGCATCGGGAATTACGTCACGGGTGGCCCCGATACACGCTCTGCTGTCGCGGTGACAGCCATTGTCGAAACACTATCACGATCTCATTCGAAAAATAACAATGGCTACAAGGCTTGGGGCTACTACTGGGGACGAATTGTGATGCCTTTGCAACCAGAATCCATGGGCGTCGGAAAAGCACTCACATTTCCTCTTTCGGAATAGCTTCACTGGTGTACAGTTGACCTGCATTAACTGTACTGTGAACTACCGAAGTAGAGCTGCGAACGTGTAGAGCGCTTGAGGTCACTTCTACAGCTCTCTGAATTCTGTATATCAAGACAAAAACCGACGAAGCCTACCAAGTAATGTGAGTCAACCATCGGAACGCCGCAGTGGCTATAACAGACCAATCCAAACCCAGACAACGAAGCTTCGCCAAAAAAAAAAAAAAAAAAAGTTATGCGACCCCCAACAGAGCCTGTCACATCAATCAAACTTATCCAAATGATATTCAAGCCGCCGCAGGCTTGGGAGCAGCCGCCTTTGCTTCCATTTTCTTCTTCATCATCTTCTCCGCCCACTCTCGGCTTGCCAGCCTTCCCCTTTCCGCTGCTGCCGCGCGCGCCTGCTTAGCCGCTTCCTCCTTCTCACGCTTCTCTTGTTCCAGGCGTTCTTTCTCTACCTTGTCTCTGTTGAAGATGGCCTTGGCCTTCTGCTTCAGCGCCTGCTTGTCTGCAGTCGTGACCTCGGACTTGGTGACAGGGCCAGACCGGAAAGAGAAATTCGAAGACGGTGGGTGCGGGCCTTGTGAGGAAGCTGCTGACGGAACACGAGGCTTAGCCGTAGTGGTCGAGGTGTTGGCGGCAGCGTTCAGCGCAGCGGCTGTTGTTGACGAGACGGACGAGCCAACAGAAGACTGCGACGACGTGGCACGCTGTTGAGCCCCAACCGCCGAGCTGGAAGCACTGGATGAGCGCTGTGCAGGAGCAGGACGGGCAGGAAGGGTACGGCTGTGCTTTGCATCAACAGTGCTCTGGCGTTTACCGCCAGCGTCGGGCTCCGCGCGGATGATGCTGCCACGCTTGAGAGTGCCATCTTGCGCGTCCGCGCCACCATGCATCAAGCCTTCGCGGGCACGGCTTGCGGCTGTCTGACGAACTTGTGCCGACGCCCCAGGTTTCCTGATGAAGCTTGGAAGCGGACGGGCCTTGAACTCCCGCTTCTTCTTCTCCGCCGCCTCCTTCTCATCCTGTGCCTTGCTTTGCTCACCATTGGCAGCTTTCTCCGCTTCACGCCTCAACCGCTCCTCTTTCTGAGCCTTCAACTTAGCAGCGATTGCTTCTCCAGGCAACTGGAATGTCGACGTGGTCGGCTGTTTCGTCGATTTGGGAGGAGGTGGCGGAGTAGGGAAAGACACAGACACTGGGCGGCGCTTCATCGCAAGATAATCAACGACCTGGCCCGCAGACCGCTGTTTGTTACCTGTGGAGCCTTCTTCCTTGGTCGGCGCGGCCCGAGTACTCGCTGAACGAACGTGTGAAGGCCTAGCAGTAGGCACTGGTGCCGTGGCAGATCTCGCGGTAGGCTTGGGATTAGGTGCAGCAGACTTCGTGGCAGGCTTGGTAGGAGGCTTCGTAGATGGGGCCGTAGATGCTCTTTTAGGAACAGGCTTCATAGTTGTGGACGGCCGAGGAGCAGCCTTAGGCTTTGCATTAGTAGAAGCAACGTTCTTCTTGGGCGCAGGCTTTGTCTTGTTAGAGTCGTCCATAGCCGGAGTCTCAGCGGCGCTCAATGACTTCCCAACCTCCTCGAGAGCGTCCTCAAGCGCATCCATTTCCTCGAATGAGTCCTCATGCTTCAATGGTGGGAGATCCACCGGAGCATCAGGAGTCGCTGCTTCCGTTGATTTGGCTTTCGATGCTTCCTCTATGTGCCTCTTCTTGGCAGGACTCATAGAGATTTCGTCCAGGATCTGTTGCTCCACAGGATCAAGTTCAGGGGAAGATGGCGTCTCGATTTCCAATGTGGTTTCCACTGCCGGCGCGGATTCGGTAGCCTGGGTAATTGCAGCCTCCATAGCCTCAGTGGTTTCGTCTTCAGGTGCCACAGATTCGGCTGGTCCAGTGGACTGCGACTCGATTGGTTCAGTGGGAAGAGATTCGACCGGCTCGGCGGTGATGAGAGACTGCTCTGCTTCAGGTTCAGCAGCACTCTCCTCAAGCTCTTGGTCAGGTGCTTGATTTTCTTCCATAGGGGCAGGCACCTCCTCGGCTCGCGGCTTTGGGACTTCTTCCGCTTGAACTCTACTTTCCTCGACTCGAGGTTCTGGAACTTCTTCCTCAGAGGAGTCGGCTTCCTCGGACTGAGGCTCTCGCCCTACTTCCTCGGAAGCCTTAATCTCCTCCACTCGAGCGTCTGACAAAGGTGGATAGACTTCCAAATCGGCAGCCTCTGCTATGCCTTGCTCGTTCTGCAAATACCCAGACTGAAGGACTTCCCCATGAGCCTCCTCGGTGGGCTCTTCTTCCGCGTGATTGCTGGTTGCTTCCGTAGTCGTGGTGGCTTTTCCTTTCTTTTGAACAGCCGGTGCATCCTCTTCTTGGACAAGTGCTCCATGTGGAGTTTCCTTGGTGGGATCAGGCTGCGACACAGACTCCTCAAGGGTGTCAGGCTCATTGGCGATTTCCGGCTCCAATTCCGGCGCCTTTGCCTTTTTGGATCTCGTGGATCTCGTCCTCTTTGGCGCAGGAGTCGGCTTTGATTCCTCTACCGGGGCAGCCTCAACAGCCTCGGGCTCAACGGGCTCCTCGCCTTGGGCTTTGAAATCTTCCTCCGTCTGCGGTTCCGGTTCGGGTGCCGGAGCCTTCGCCTTCCTCCCTCTTGTTGACCTAGTCCTCTTCGGCGCTGGTGTCGGCTTGGGGGCGGGCAAGTTGTCTTCCTCAGCCTGGCTTTGCTCAGCTTCATGCGCAGGCTCGGTTTCGAGCTCGGGCTCTTGAGCCTTTGCCTTGCGACTCCTCGTGGACCGCGTCCTCTTTGGCGCCGGCGTGGGGGCAATTTCCTCTTCTCCTGACAGGCCCGCCTGAACCTCTGCTTCAGGCACAGCTTCAGCCTCGGGTTCGGGCGCGGGCTCACCCTGGGCTTTCTTCTTGCGCCCGCCTCTCGTTGCTCTCGTTCTCGGTTTGTCCTCAGCCTCGTCTTCCTCAGCCTCAGGCGCAGGCGCGCTCTTGTTCACGGCGGCCGGGCTCAGCGGCTCGCGGGGCGCATCCTCAATGGCGGCCGGGGTTTCGGGACGCTCGGACGACTCATCGACGGCGGCGTTGTTCTCGTCGTGGTCTGCGATCTCTTCAGCGGCTTGCTGGGCGCGCGCAGCGGCGCGGGTGTTGCGCGCCATCGTCCCTGTGGTTTGTGTGTTGAGGTGTGGGAACAAGCTCGGAAGTGTGAATTGCTGATAGCGCGGTACAACGCGAACGCAGGGCAATGGTGGCTGAGCGTGCTGAGAGGACGGCGGGAAGCAAGGTAATCAATGTCTCGCGGGCGCTGGGGATGCTGGGTGGTTTGCAGTCGATTCCCGCCGTAAGGTGCGCTTTAGGGGGCGGGCGAGATTGCAGGCGGCCGGTGCGCCAATCAATCAGAGAGCGCGTCGTATTTCGCCTAGTTCTCCGTGATCGGCGGATGCGGATGCGGATGCAGACGGCGCAGCGCTGGTGCCGCGGCGAGAGGTTGAACAGCCCAGCTGTGGGCAGAGCGTTCCAAGGCAGTGTCGGCGACTCGGAACCGACACGGACAGCGTTGGGCGGGGCGGGGTGTTTTTATTTTGCCATTGCTTGTTCCGGGAAGGCGCCGATCCCAGCGGCAGTGGCGCGACGCAACAGGAAACGGTGGGCAGCGCGGGCAGCGCGCGCTTTTCGCGTGATGCGCCTCTCGAGCCCAGACAGGACGCGTCAAGCTTGAGACACGCGCCTGCGAACTACGACGTCTCTCAAGGCCGCTGCCGTAAACTAGCCCTGCCGGCCCACCAGTCCGCTACCCCGCGCCTGGGCTCCGCTTCCCCGCATTTCATGCTGCTGCCAGCATGGCCCGCTTTCTGCAAGCCAGACGTGCATTATTCCGTGAAAGGACTCCGTGCACGCCCACGTGGCAAATGCCGCCGGATCTACTGGACTAGCTTCCCATCAGTGCGTAGTCTAAGATTGGCTTCGCGCTCTGCAGAGTAATTACTGCAGGCCAACTCGTGAGACCGGCGCTCATGGGGAAGCTAGGGACCACCGCACACACTATGCTGCTATACATACACACGCGCTGCAAGACCGCAGCTCCAGCTAGCGCTGTCCACGAGGCAGGCCGACATCGCAAGCCATGGGCTTTGAGCCTCTACCGTTGCACCCGTCAACCCTGGGTGCCCGGGTACATCAATTGATCGCCTTCGGCAAATTTAGCAGCATGCATCATGTCATTGGCTGCAGATAGAGCCGTCCAGAGCTGGCTGCTCAAACGCTGTGATCGGCCGATGATCGAAGACGGTCTGCATGTGCGCTTGGGCATTGTGCAGTAGGTCCACCCGGATAGGTTGCCGAATGCGGAGATGGCTTGTAGAACCATGCCGCACATCGCCCATCACCCGTATCTACTCGAAGATCTCTGCTGGTGAATGTAGGCTACCAGGTCTGGCGAACAAGATGCATACCGCCTGTCGCATGTCTAATTCCGTTTCATGCGAGATCAGATTCTCAACTTGCTTCGACGCATCAAGCCACAAAAGAAAAAACAATCAAGGGCGAGTGCGTATATCTGCGGCGGCTGCAATGTATGTCTAAACTGAATTTTCAAGCGCGACTCTAGCATTGTCGTGCAATAAGGAAATAGCGTCTGACTGTACACTACCTGGAAGCAGGCTGGGTATCGACTAACACACCGTACACCCTCTGGATAGACATTTGTAACACCATGTCGACGGCAATGAACAAGAATGAACAAGAAGTATCAAATCGGCCATTCGTCGCCCCGGCCCCTTCAGCTCAAGAGCCAAACGAGTAGCCCGCCATCAGCTATGCACACGGCCGAAACCACTGCCGCCACACACAAGCCAGCGATCAGGCCCAGGCTTTGCCTTTTGCTTACTGCGCAAAGAACGCCCATGATGGCGAAGACCAAATTGGCAACCACACCAACCACAACCATGACGTTGACTTCTCTGCGAAGTTTCCTCCGGCTTGTCGCAGCAAGTGTCCAGGTAATGAGCAGCACCATGACCGATGCAGCCAGCGAAGTCATGCAGAGCCGGAACTTGGTCGCTTCACGCTCGGCACGGCGCTGCTCGAGGTCTGCAAGAAGCTCATTCAGGTCAGAAGGGTTGGCTCCCAAAGTCTGTACCGGGCTGGGGCGGTAGCTCCAGCGAGTCTCGGTGACCGAGTCCCTTGGACGGAAGAGGTCAAGAAGACGGTTACGACGATCAGGCCGATGGGACTTGCCCGATCCATGTGCATTGTTGGCGTTGTCAGGCATGGTGCCATAACCGTGGTTCCAACTGCGGGCGGAGGAGCTCGGCTCGCCATCGTCGCTATCTTCGACGCTATTCGCTGTTGGTGAAGCAAGGAGCGAATCGTGCTCTGAAGGCCTGCGGCGCGACCCAATGGCTTTTTTCAGTTTGCCAATGAGCTTGCTGATTGTTTCTTGCCCCGGAAGCTTGATTGATTCATACGGATCCACGTAGATTACGTACGCGTCTTCGTCCTCGCCGTCCTCGGGATTGTCATATTCATTCCAGTAGCCTTGGATGTTGGTGCGAGATTCCTGATCTTCGTTCATGGCGAAGTCGCGCAAGTTTGAGCGCCTCGGTTTCTTAGAAGCGCTCAGCGTAGAGGGCTCGATATCGTTCATGGATGTTGCGGACGATCCACCATGCAGTGTTGTATAACGACTAGTCTGGCCGTCCGTCACGGAAGAATTGGACACTGAAGTCTGCCGCGAGCTACCCGCTTCGAGATGCGGGATCCCGCTTCCGCAACGGGAGCTGTGCTTCGGTACGGCTGCTGGGACCTTTCTGATATCGCGCTCTAACGTTGGAAGCTATGCAATGTCAGTATCACTATTGTCCACGGCAAGGAGCGAGGAAGGGAGCGCCTACCCAGTATGGTGGCTGCATAGAAGATGGCTTGCAACAAGTCCAGATGGCATGCGCCTCCAACGAAAAGCCTCTGATGCGCTCGGTCTGAGGGATGAGTCAGTGTCAGGGTGCGTGAAAAACTGGGTGATGTACTTACAAGATGACTGTGATCAAGGGTACGGATCAGGTCATTCGTTTGCGCTCCTTCGTAACGGACTTCTAGGACAGCGAAAGGGAAGGCAGTTGCGTCCCGCCTCATTTTCTTAGGCCAGTCACTCTCGACCAAATCAGACAAATCGGGCGTCTTCAAGTAGATCTCGCGATCCAACACCGCCCAGACACCGTGATCCGAGTCGTTATCCATGCCAACGAAGCGGCTGCGCTTTGCGCTGAGTCCTGCGATGGGATCAAAGTCCTTGTGAGTCAAGAGCCATGCGCGAAGATCATCGACCGGGTCACGCCCCGAAACATCAGACTGGGAGGCATTCTCTTGGATGGGCGACAAGCCAGACGCCCTCCGAGCATGGAACGGTCTGTCTAGAGTGAGAAAATCACTGAGATGCTTGCGTTTTAGCTTGGTGCACACGGATGCTCCGCTGCTCGCTGGCTCAAATTCACAGGGCACGCAAACAGCGGCATCACCGGCAGCATTCCAACGAGCACTTCCCAAAACACGAGTTGCAGGCTTCCCGGGCGTTTCCTCCGCATCTTCGACGGTCGTAGCACTTCGCTGTTTGGCATATCTCTCCGAGTCATCGATGAAGATAGTACCAACGCTGTCTGCCCTGTCATTCAGACCATCTAGCCTCTCGGAGGAATCCCGCCGCTTTGGAGTTTCAAAGGGAGATGTCGGCTGGGACTTGGCGAGTTTGCCTTCGAAGAGTCGTAACGTCTGAAGAAGTAGAATCTGAATTTCCACAATCTGCTCTGTATGCACCCAATAGGTAGCCCGGGCTCCCGACGGCCCCAGAGGAAGTGTTGCCAGCGCAGTATCGAGATCTACTTCGTTCGCGGTTTCGGCTGCGGCATGGATTCTGGATGGGACGGCCTTCAAATCGGTCGACCCGGCGGACTCGACCAGATTTTCATCGCTGAGAGCAATCCTGGGGGTATCAGGAGCCTGGCCGGCTTGGTAGGCCGTTCGCACAGCATGTAACGTGTCGCTCCAATAGTTCATCAACGGGGCAACGTCAGTCTGTGAAAAGGTTCCGGGCTGGCTAAGCACCTCCTGCTTGAAGCGTTGCTCCAGCGAGTCGGAATGCGTCCATTTCTTGTACTTCTTGAGCAGCTTCGCGAAAGCAAGACGCTGCGCGCCGACGAATCGGGCCAGCGACCGAACTTCCTCGCCCGCCCTGCATACAGTTAGTCTACGTCACCGTGGCCACGCATAACCACCAGTACATACCGCAGCACGTCGCCCTCTATCTTGCCATATTTTTGCCGGCGCCTTTCGGATATGTTTCGGTCCCCGGGGGAGGTAGCGCGTTCGCGGAGGGTAAACTGGTTGATCTGCTTCGTTACATGGTCTGCATGCGGGTCAGCACAGAGGCGTGGGCACGAGGTTGGGTATCTGCTGGCATACTCAGACGGCGCTCGATTTCGCCCGACTTGCTGCGCACAAAAAGATCGATGCGCCGATGCTCGTCGGACAGGATTTCGAACAGCTGGTCCTCGAATTGGCGGCGGTTCACGTCGGGCTGGCCGGGAATGGACACGGCCTTGCCATTGCCGGGGGTGGTGTGCTCCTTGATGAGGTGCTTGATCTCGTCGTAGTCGAGGTTATCTGGAGGGCATCAGCGCAACGACGTCATAGAGGGACGTGGGCGCGACGTACACGGCCCCCATTGCGGGATGGATCGCTGGCGCAGGGTGTCGCCGTACTTCATACTCCAACAGCGCCGGCGCGAAGGTCGGAGATGGGGGCGGGCAGACGGATGGGAGGAGAGCAAGGGAGCAGCAGGTTGGGAGCAGCGGGTAGCAGGTTGGGAGCAGCGGCGGGCATGTGGCTGGCGGCGGGAGAGAGCGGATGATAACTGGCGGGCAGAAGGCGGCGGGCTGGAGGCAATGAGTAGCGCAGAGCAGTCCGTGCGACTTCTGTAGCAACGGCAGGGCGCTGGCTGAGTCGGGCATGGACGGCCATACTGGCGCTTGGCTGCTTCGCGGTTGATAAAGTTCTGCCAAGCCGCGCAGGGCAGCCGAAAAGCTGCGGTGACGCCGCGCAGATCTCACGGCGATGCGCGTACCGTCGCTGTCGGAGATCGCGAGGAATTGGCCAGCAACGGCCGCGCCTTAAGCTCCAACGCCGACGGCTGCCGCAGCCCAGCCGTTCCCGACGCCTGCGACCACGGCGGGCGCGGGCACTGACAGGGGCCTTCGCAGCTGTCGGCGGGGCGCGGTGCCACAGAGCTGCCTCTGCGGATCGCGGGCTGCTGCAGGGTCTGGGCACGGCGCCGGGCTCCCGGGCTTCCTTGCCTGTGCCTTGCCAGTGCCTTGCCGGTGCCAGTGGCCCAGCGGCCGCAGACGGCTGAGGGCGGGGCAGCGTTATCGATGGGGCCGCTTGCTGCGAGGTGCGCGCCATCATCATCTTGCGCAGGCATGTGAGGCCCGCTTGCGTAGTATTGCGATATGCTCCCCCGTTCCTCACGGCCAACCCGCGCCCCGCATTTGCGTGCTTGCCGCCGCGCTCAGGCCCCCGAGGCGCAGCTGATTGTCCGTGGTCGCGTGTCCAGCTACTGCTTCAGTTGCACCCCTCGCGACGATTCTCAACCAGGGCCGCCGGCGCACAGATCTGGCTCAACGGTGCTAGCGCAGTGCTTAGCATCCGCCATCACCCACCCGCCAATCAGCGCCCGCGGACACCTGCCTGTCCTGTCCTGCCTCAGCTTGCCTCTGCTTTTTCTTTCCTCTCCTCCCACCACTTTCATGCGCCCAGCATTGGCTTGGACGCCGTGGACGTCTCAGGGCTCGTGCCTCGAAGCTTTGCCCAACACTACGCGCGGCCGGAACTTCCAGCCGGGCGTTCACGACACGGCATTCCGTATACGCTCGAGTCTCCAAACAATCACTCCACGCCGCCGCCGGGACCGGTCGACTCCACTATCGTCCGCCTTGCCCTCGCTCTCCATCCCCTCACCCCCTGTCGCAACACACTGGACGCGGCTCGTTGCCGTGTACCATTGGCGTCTCTTTGAAGTGACCCGTCCACTTCTGTTGGCACCTTCCTGATTGCCCACTTGAGGCAGGCTCCGCCGCTTGGCAGTCGCTCCTCGTATCTGGAGTCGCGCATAGGTATCGCAGGACCTCGGGGGTCCGAAAAGTGACGTGCCGCAGTGGATGCCTTTTCTTGGTTTCCCCCCCATCACGACAAAGATCCCAGTATTGGTGTGGTTCTTCTGCTGTGCCGCATCGCACACCACATGCCGTAAAGGAAGAACATACTACGTACGGCACGAGTGGGCCCGCCGGCGCTGTGGCCGAGTCCGCGCGGCTCATGTGGATAAGCCTAATTCATGGAGCCCGCGGGTGGCGAATACACTCAACACAGGCATGGTTGGGGAAGATCGGATCAAGCCGCTGCAAGCTGTAGAGACGCATAGGATCCAGGCGGCCGCGCGCGATCGAGCAGAAGTCTATTGATGGCAACAGGTCCACTGGCCGAGCGCTCCGCACATCTGCTGCATGACGGTACTTTGCATGTGATTGAGCCAACGACGTAGTCATGGTAGTCGATCGCCCCTGGCCCGGTTCTCCAAGTCGTGTGATGACTTAGCTTGTTGAGGGTGGGAGCTGCACGAGACAAACCATGCGGAGTGCGGAGACGTCGTCTTCACCACCGTTTCAACCGTCGGGCCGCACCGCACCATAGGTTGATCCTCGTAAGAGTGCACAGAAACGAGTCGCCGTGCATATGCGAAAAGTGGGCTCTATCCGGACACTGCTCGTACTGCGAAGGAAAAATGATATTACTGCAGCCAGCGATATCGACGAATGTCTCATGCATTTGCAACAACCGCCCGCATCTACCGTCTGAGATTACGTGAGATCAATGAGTGAGCCTGCTGTTGGCGAGACAATCAGATACATCACCGGCCTGCGGGATGTATGTACCTGCTCCACCAAGTCGAGACCGTTGCGAGCATCAACATGTGCCTTTGCCTTGCTTGGGGCAGAAGTTGACGTCTTCCGATGGATTCCATCCGTCCCAACGCAGTTCTGCATGCTAACATGCTGGCCGTTTGCGTGCCGGCTGCTGAGCCGAGCAGTGCTGTGGCTGACTGTGTGGTGTTGGGTGCATCGCCGGAAGTCTGGCACGACGAGACCCTGGTCTGACATCCATGTTGCAGCCGGCGAGTCAGGGCGCGTCCTGCGCGCACGTGTCCGAGGATTGGCTCACACACTGCTGCGCCGCAGGTCCGGAAGTGGGCAATCAGACAACACCGAAATGTGGGCCCGGTAGGCAGTCGACAGCCGCATCGAGGTTGTGTAACGAAGCGGGCGAGGAACCGGCGGAAGCGGAACTCCGCCCTGTCCTTCCGCCGGGCAGCGCTTATCGTGGCCGGCGATAACGACGTCGAGGCGGAAATCCTTGGCCCGCCGCGAGGAACCGCCGAGCACCCGACCCTAAATTTTTCTGGAGAGCACTGCGACACTGGCCTCGACAGCCCACATCCGCACGCCACACACCATGGCCACTCTTTCGTTCTCGCCGACGGGCTCGATATCGTCGCATACCCTGTCGTCTCAGTCTGTCCAGCCGCCGTCCTCCTCCGACCTCAACTCCGCCGCAGCGCAAGCTCTCGTTACAGCCCTCTCCGCCTCTCCGCACGACTTCCTGCAGCCCACTTCCAACCTGCACAATGCCACACTCGCACTAGCGAAGCACCTTCTCGATCCTTTGGCCTCCGGCGTAAGTGAGGCCCAGGTCAAGCGCCAACAGGAAGCGCGCAAGAAGAGGAAGCGCGGCGAAGGCGACGCCGAGTCCGGTCCGGTGTTGCAACTGAAGAAGGTCCATCTCGAGGGCTTTGGCGTTGAGCAGGTCTGGGAGCAGTCCAAGAGGGTCCTTGACGCCGCCCGAGCCGAGGTTGAACGCGACTTGCCCGAGGTGCTCGCCGAGGCCGATGGCGCTCTGGCCGGTGGCTTCTCCGGCCAGAATGGCGTCAAGATGGTCAGGTTCGGCGAAGACGGCTTCGAAGTCAGCGGATCGGATGAGGGTGAGGAGGAGGAGGAGGAGGAAGGGGGGAGCGAATTGGGCGAGGAGGGCGTGGACTGGGAGTACGACGGCGACGATGTCTCCGAAGAGGCGGACGAGGACGTCGAGGAGGAGCTTGAAGAAGGATTCCACACTGAGGACGATGATGAGAGATCGGATCTTGATGACATAGACATGGGCCGGGACGATTACGATGAGGACGGTGCGTCACAGGATGACGAACCTGCTGCTGAGTACATCCCAGACCCGCATGGTCTGAACGATGGCTTCTTCTCTATCGATGACTTCAACCGCCAGGCCGAGTTTCTGGAACAGCAAGATGCAAGGGGGGATGATGACGGCGAGGCAAGTGACGAAGAGGAGGTCAACTGGGCCGAAGATCCCCTAAACTCGAACTCGCTTGTCGCCAAAGGCCTGCAGAAGGAGGGCGCCGAGGAGGCCGAAAGCGAGGATGAGGAAGATGGCCCAACATTCGGCAACATGGACCTTAATGCGCCGGAAGGAGCTAGCGACGACGACATGGACGATGTGTCCATTGCTGAGGGAGATATGGACGGTATCGGCGACATGGGTAATGCCAACAATATCATGTACGGCGACTTTTTCGCGCCACCGGCAAAGAAGGCCAGCAAAAACAAGAAGGGTCGACCTCATCCCCACAACTTCCCTTCCGGGCATCAGAAGCCTACATCAGCGCCGAACGATCAGGACGTGGAAAAGACAATGGCCGCAGTTCACCGCGACCTGTTCGAGGAGTCGGACGATGACCAAGATGCGTCGGATCTTAGCGACGTCGATCCTGACGACCCCAAAGCGCGCAAGTCGACCCACGAACGCCGCCAAGCCAAGCTTGCGGAGGAAATCCGCCGCCTGGAATCCCAGAACGTGGCAAAGAGAGAGTGGACTCTTTCTGGTGAGGCCAGAGCGGCAGATAGGCCGCAGAACTCACTGTTGGAGGAGGACCTAGATTTCGAGCGCGCCGGCAAGCCCGTTCCCGTCATCACTGCAGAAGTCAGCGAGGACATCGAGTCTCTGATCAAGCGTCGCATCATCAGCCGCGAGTTTGACGAAGTCATCAAAAGACGACCCGACGACCTTGCCACCGGTCCCGTTCGCCGCGGAAGATTTGAACTGGAGGACACCAAGGCGCAAAAGGGTCTCGCAGAGGAGTACGAGGAGGAGCATCTGCGCAAGACCGATGCGAATTACGTGGATGTCAAGGACGAGAAGCTCAAGAAAGAGCACCGTGAGATCGCGTCGCTATGGCGTGACGTCTCCGCCAAGCTCGACGCCCTCAGCAGCTGGCACTACAAGCCCAAGCCCGCAGACGCCAACCTCGAGATCCGCACCGACGCGGCCGCCATCACCATGGAAGACGCCAGGCCCACAGCCGGCGGCGACATTGGCGGCGCCAACATGCTCGCGCCGCAGGAACTGTACGCGCCGGGCGAGGAGCGGACAAAGGGTGAAGTGGTTACGAAGGGCGGCATGCCGATCGCGAAGGAGGAACTCAGCCGTGAAGACAAGAAGAGCCGGCGGAGGAGGGCCAAGGAGCGCCTGCAGAAGGCTGGTGGGCCGGAGAAGCAGGAGAGCAAACAGACGAAGGAGAGGAAGGCAGTTGTCAGCGACCTCAAGAAGGGTGGCGTCAAGGTCATCAACAGGAAGGGCGAAGTCACAGATGTCGAGGGCAAGGCTGTCAAGAATGGGAGGGCGCAAGGTGGCGCTGGCAATTTCAAGTTGTAAAGCATCTTGGCTGGTTTCTCGGTGTCGGGGGTAATTTGCATATAGATTCGGATATAGGTCCGCTTCATGTGGCAAAATTCCGGAAAAGTCGTTTCATCTTCAAACCAAACGGCCCTGCTTCCACTTCCTGACCGTGAGAAGATCGGGCGTCCAAGAGCCGACGGTGCGGATGACATCTGTTGCATGGCAGGTCTCTTCTGAGGTCGAAAACTTGGGGCCTGGAGCACCTCCCGCAATCCCAGAGACCTCGAGAACGCGACAGATCTGATTTTGGGGTCGAAGTGAGTGCGGCATGTCAGGAAATAACCTATGTAGCAGCCAATCGCACCGCCGCCCGCCTGTACGAAATGTTAAAACGAAAGAGACTTAGGGCTGATACCTACCGATGATGCCAGTCTCTCTTGGCTTGATGGGTGATAACGTGGAAGGCATTGTAGACACAAACTGTCGGTTGGTGAGTGACGTTAGAATGTGATACTTGAGAGCTGGGAGCTGCGACTTAAGAGACGAAACAAGTAACGGCCCATATGTTTTAATTGGATGGAATCCGATCTGAAGGGAATTGATGATGGTTGTTTGGATGTGGTGCGGCTCGTTATCAAGGAAAGAAGGCTGTCTATCTTGCTAATTCATAACGCATCACAAGGAACCCTTTATAGTATTATGTATATATACGCTCTAAATACTAATATGCACGACAATCCCAATAGACTATGATATCTCATCCCCAGGGTGCTGTACCTAGGTATCCAAATCACCAACGCTGACGACTTCAAAACTTCAAGCCATTCCAAGCATTCACTACCGGCCCGCCTTCAAGAAACCCAGTCCGGTCCATCCATTTCCAATAAGAAAAAGAAGAGAAAAAAGGACACCAACCTCTCATCCGGTGCATCTCTCCTCCGGTGTGATCCACTTTAGGTCCAACCCCTCAAATACCTTCTTCTCTGCATCTTCCCACCCTAACCCTTCTCCGACGCCATCTGGCCCCTCCAGCACGACCACTTCTCCAGTCCGTCTATCCCTAACCCCACTACTATCATACTTCCACCCCTTGACATTTTTAGCATACCTCCTCAAGTCGCGCTGGAAAGTCGTTCCTCCGCTCCATCCCGCAACGGCAGAACCGACAGTTCGCCACGGTGAGATGATGATGTCAACACGGCGATGAACGTTCGGGTTCTTCGCCTTGGGATCCTCGGCTAGAATCGACTCCTTCGACGGCCACTCTGGATCCTGCCACACGACGAGGGCTTTATCTAATGTGTCAAATCCCGAGCTCTTCGGGCCAGCCATGGTGCTCGACGCGCGGTAGGGCAGGACGGACTGGCCGCGCTGCGTGTTGTGAAGAGACAGCAGCAGCGTATGCGTTATCCAACTCTCCTTCTCGAGACTGGCTATCAGGTCCGTGATAAGGTTCTCCGTGGCGTGAAAGTCGCGGTGGGTTACGATGAGGTCGACGTCGCCGGTGGCCTCCTTGCCGCGGCGATACCCGCCCACGATGATGACGTCGACCCGCTCGTCGCGCACGCGGATGGCGTGGTCCCGAACGATGGCTGCAATGCGCTCAACCTCGGTCCGCGGAATGCCTTGCTGGAACTCGTCGTAGTACTTGACGCCGATTTGCTGCACGCGCGATAGCGTGTCCCACCCACATTCGACCACGTCGTCGAGGTCGCGCCAGCCGCGATCGAAAAGAAACTCGCGCGCGCTGTGGGCGCCGACGCCCCAGATATTGTAGAAGGTACGGAGTATTTTTAGCGTCTCGTCCTTTTCAGCGTCTACGACGGCGGAAACGGTGCCTTCGTCGGCGTTCTTCCATTCGATCCAGAGATTGGCAATCTTTGCGTCACAGCCGGGGAGACGGAGAATCTCCTTTGGGTGAATGATTCGGCGAGGGTATGCAGCTATAGCAGCGATGGAGGTGCTGTATGCGCGTACGCCGACCTCGTCGCCAGTAAGAGTGCGCATCAAACGTATGGACTTCAGCTGTTCGATGAAGCCAGGGTTGGGCGAATTGGCAGGGGTTGAGCGCTGGCAAGCATACTTGATTCCCCTCGCGACCCAGTCCGGAGGCAGGGGAACGTCGCTTGCAGGATTTCCTTCGTATTCACTGGTGGTTTGCTGGAGCAGCGAAATTTTGTGAGAGTTGGGGCGATCATGAGCAGGAGCCCAGCGCGTTGTGCTTGGGTTTTCCTGAGTGCCTGCTGTCCCGAAATGGGCATCGGCTTTGGCGCGTTCGAGGATGCTGTGGCCTGAAGCAAGACGCGGCTTGCGAGGAGCGGGAGTGCGTACGTGGGTTGATGATGGAGACGCACTGGATGGCTTTCCTTCGTACACAATATAGCTCCGCAGAGGCAGGAGCCTGCCAGAATTCAAAGAATCATCAAGCCATTCCATTCTGATGACCTTGATCGTATCGTCCTGAAGTTCGGCGAGGGAAAAATTTCTGTCTGCACCGTCAGCAACAGGATCGCCAGTCGTTGCTTTGAGATGGGCTCCGCTCTCCACCCTCCGCCTTTTGGCTGGCGGATCCGGGTTATCGAGGTCTGCATCAGGTACAGGCGGCAGCGTTACTTCATCAGTATCAAGGCGGCGTGAGCGTAGCTCCATAAGAGCTCGTCGTTTGGTGCCAACCTTTCCTAGAAGCAGCTTGGCCTCAGACACATCATAGGTCACCTGGCCACCATATTCGGTGATCCTCTCTTCCAACTCGTGCAGGTCATCGGCAGGGAGGTGAGCTGGCAGGACAAAGAATGGCGGCAGGGCGGTCAGGTCCAGGCCAGAGGCGAATTGAGGAGGCGAGCTATGTGTGAGAGGAGATGGGGCATGAGGGGAGGAAGAGGTCATGACAGGTGGAAAGAGGTCCGGGGTGAGAGTAAGGAGTGTATAGATGCAGGCGACGCGGGAACGTGACCAGGTTGCAGTAAGGCCAGGGGCATAGTGGGCGGTCATGAAGATGGATGGGAGCGGCTACGCCTTGGCTGACGTGAAGTTGACGGGCGGCCAAGTCCGGCCACGACTTGTTTTTGACACGCACCTTCTTAATTTTTCAAGCTCCGAGACTAACCAAGGTACGTTACCATCCATAACAAAATTCTATCGCATCCTCAGCCGCATGTTGCCTCTTGCGAGAAAACCGCCAGCAACAGCAAGCATGCTCAGCGCGCTCAAAGCAATCGTCGTGTTGCTCACCCGCGTCTCTTCGACCACGCGCCCGACCTTGGTGTCCCTCTGGTTCACCACGTCCGCTCCAGACCCCTCGAGGACGAACTCGTCCCAGTGCACCGTCTCCAGCTTGTGCTGGTAGTCCACCACCGTCTGGCTCCAGTTGTTGGTGATCTTGCCTTCGTCGTTCTTGTACCAGCTCTGGCAGTTCGGGTCCGCGAACGAACTCTTCTCCAGCTCCTGCTGCAGCTCCGCGTTGAACCTACGCACCACCTCCGGCTTGGGCAGCATCGCCAGCTGCTTGCCCTGCTTGCGCGCCTCCAGCACCTTTGCAACCATGGCGTTCAGGTACCGCGACTGAGCTTCGATCATCAGCACGATCGAGTTGTGCCCGAGGTTGGTGTTGGGCCCGTAGAAGATGCCGAAGTTGGGCAGGCTCTCTACCACAACCCCCAGATACGCGCACGCCCCCTGCTTCCATACCTCCGACAGCGGCTGTCCCTGCGCCCCCGTGATCTTGATCGGGTGCATGAATTCGACGGATCGGAAGCCCGTCGCCAGCACGATGAGGTCGAACTCCTCGTCGTCTCCGCCTTCCACCGCGATGCCCGTCTCGGTCATGTGGCTAATCGGCTCCGTGACGAGCGAGACGTTGTCGCGTGCCAGAGCAGGGTAGTAGTCGTCCGAGATGATGACGCGCTTGCAGCCAGGGCTGTAGTTGGGCGTGAGCTTCTGCCACATCTCGGGCTGGCCCGGGAAGTGCTGTCGCATCGACCCGAGGCACCATTGCCGCAGCTGCTCGGCAAAGGCCGACTCGCGGTCAAAGACGGCCGAGTAGAACGACTCCCGGTAGTCCATCATCGACGCCCGTGTACGCCACCGGAGGGGCGGCACGTAGCGGTACGCCAGTCGCATCAACGGGGAGACAGGCTTATCAAGCCGCGGAACTACCCAGTTGGCTTGCCGCTGGTAGACTGTGACTTTAGACGCAACCTTCGCAATCTCTGGGATTATCTGCACCGCGGAAGCCCCTGGCCAAACGTCAGCAGTGACGGATTATGTGGGAATGATGAATGCTTACCGTTTCCGATGACTGCAATCCGCTTCCCTTCCAGCCCATAGCTCCAGTCCCACCGCGCTGAGTGCATCTTCTTGCCCTTGAAGTCATCTAGCCCTGGGATTCTGGGATACTGCGGCACGTTTAGTTGACCAACTGCAGAGACCAGGAAGTCGGAGCTGATCGTGTAGCCTTCTGAAAACTCTGCGTCTTTGTCGCCCGAGACGCGCACAGAGGTTTTCCATTTCTTCTCCGCCTCATCCCAACGCGCTTCTTCAACGGTGCTATTGAAGCGGATATGTTTGTAGAGACCGTACTTCTGAGCCACGCCTTGAAGGTATCCCTAACGGACAGAAAATGGTCAGCAAAGCAGGGGAGTTGCAGGAGCGAAGGAATCGAGGCTTACAAGGATTTCCTCCTGCCCCGGGTACAAGCGCGTCCAATCGGGATTTTGTTCGAAGGAATAGGAGTATAGTAAGCTCCAGACTGTCCGAATATCGTTAGCCAGCCCGACGGCCTTCGGCACTTGTCGCAGCCACTCACTGTCACAGCAGCACCCAGGATACTTATTATCAAGCCTTGAACAGTTCCGAAGTCAGCATCGGCGCAGATTGCACATCAGTGAATTCGACCGCGCTTACCATGTCCCTGCATCATGACTTTAGTATCAGTAACCAGCCTTCATACATAGCTTCGTCAAAGAAAAATGCGTACCTCCAACTCCGCTGGCCTTTTCCAGAATAACGAAGTTCTGACACTTATTCCGCTTAAGCAGGTCAATCGCCATACACATGCCCGAGAAGCCGGATCCCACGATCACAACGGCGGCTTGTGTGTGGTCCACGTTGCCCACCGGAACTTGGGGCCAAGGCTTCGAATCGGGCATCTTGCTTGGAGTCTTTGATTCGTGCTCGATGGGTAGGCTCTTATGTATGCCACCACTCGAGGTCGTCCTAGTAGCAGCAGATGTACGTGCGCGAACAGACCCTCGCCGGTACGTCGAAGACCTACTGGAGAGAGGAGGAGTAGGCTGTGATATGGTGTGTGTCAGTCTGGAGAGAGCGATTACGTCTCCCACCCTGCCTTATAAAGACGTATGCGGATCCCGGCAATGAACACACGCCCGGTCCGAGGCCACTAGCGTATCGTTTCGGACGATTCTGGAATCCCAAGAACAGAAGGTCCCGGAAACAAAGTCGGTGGGCATGTGCAGCTCCTGTTGCGGAACCGGCCAAAACGCGGGGTTCTTTCCTAAAGACCAGCCTGTGCCAGCTTCATAGACAGCAAAGTTACGGGTGACTTGTTCCTCGGCATTTCCAGATGCGGGGACAAGCGTATAGTGCCATGCTGTGTCCTGCGCGTCCGGATAGTGCGGAAGCGCAAGGCCAATTGCTTGGATGATCAACTAGCTTCGTGACCAAGCGACCACCATCCCAATCGGTCTATCGAGTGCATGCGTGCATGCATCACAAAAGTGGGCATCCCGCCTAACCGCATACTCTTGTCCTTCGCAACGATGCCGATACCAAGAAAACCGTAAACAATCTCGGGGAGCCTCCTTTCACCACGTAGAATCATCCACAGCCGATTGCTTTAATGTGGTGGAATCGACATGCCGCTCTGATTGTCCTACCATTTCCCAATGGGGCAATGATCGTGCGGCGAACCCCGCAAATGCGGGCGTAGCGGAAGGGGCCCCGTCGATGACGCGCGCGTGGGGACGACATGGAGTGGCACGCAAAAGTCGGCGGGGTTGAGCACATAACCGACGGTTTGCCGCGGATGCGGAACAGTACATAATGACGTGAGGGGTGTCGTGGGTTTCCGCCCCCAACAGAGACGTCATACTTTGTATCCTCGGAGCGGTCGAAAGGAGTGGCATGGCAACACAGTTGGACCAAGGGGGGAGTCGTATATCATATCATTGCTGATTTCCGGTCCGGGATGCTGATGCAAGTACTTTCAGAGCCCGCAAGCACCGCCCTAAACAACAAGTGCTAGAAGGAATAAGAACAGTGCAGTATTCCGCACTGCATGCCGCATACATGACCATGAGGGGCAGAAAACGCTGGAAAACAAAACACCAGAACAGGTCACCATTCGGGAGAGAAAAAAAAAAAACTAGAACCCTTGCTCGCGATGCCACTTCTCCTGCCAACCAGGGAAGAGCGGGTACTCGTCGATTGTGTGTTCCTCCCAACCTTTCGGGATCAGCCCCTTATCCTCTTGCTCTTTCCGGAACGACTCCATGGCGGGCAGGACGACGTGCTCGGTGTGCCAGGTGTTCTTGTACTCCATCAGGCTCTTCTTGCCTTCACGGCAGAGCTTGAGCACCAGGCTCGGCACGTACGGCTCGTCACGGAAGGCGGCGACGGGGGTGAAGAGAGCTTTGAAGTTGAAGATGATGGCGCCGGACAGCGGCAGCCGCCGAAGCGTTTGCCAGTCGACCCGCAAGTTCATGCGTGACAGGTCAAGGCTGGGGTCCTGGAGTTCGCGGTACTTCTCGTGCGGGTCGCCGGCCGGCATGTACAGCGGCTGGTCGACCTCGAGGCCCCAGGAGCCGCGCTGTATAGCCTTGTCGGTCGGCTTCTTCGCAAAGTAACTGTGAGGAAGGGAGTATCAGTTAACCTGATGCGATGCTTGTGGAGCCATGGTGCTGCACTTACCGGTCCATCGAGAAGCGCATCTTTTCCTTGTAGTCCGGGATGGGCTGATGGATCTCATCCAGGCGCATGCCCATCTTGGTGCCTAGATCCCAGCCGAGTGAGCTGCACACGACGCCGCCGCGCAGGTAGTAGTGGCCGGTCTTGTCGTCACGCAGCGTGATGGCAAAGTCCTCGGGGACGTTGTTCATGATGACCTCGAGGGGAGGCTCGCTCTTCAGGTTGGACGTAGTGTTGAGGATACCGTTATGGAAGACCATCCCCTTCTCGTCTAGCCGGAAGTAGTGCGGGTACCGTGCGATCAAGAATTGAAGGCACATCTCCATCAGCTCCTTGCATGCCAGTTCGCAACCGGGCATGCAGTCGAGCACGCGCTTTCCGACGCGCCGATAAATCTCCTGACGCTGGCTGATGCGTGTTGCGTAAGTGCTTTCGAGCTCCAACCACCAGTCGGGGTCCAGCTTGGTGAATGCTAAATGAGCGGGAATGTTAGACTCGCGTGTCGAAAGGAATGGCAACGGGCTCACGTACACATGGTCTGATGGTAAGCCCAGCGGAACGGACGGTACGGCTTGGGCTTGGCCTTGCTGATGTCGAACTCGGGATACGCCTTGGGAAGAGGGACGCCGCTGAGTGAAGCATAGTCCGGAAAGTCACCAAGCGCCTTGATCTCATCGGCCGAAAACTCGGTGGCAGTGTAGACGTTGCGCGTGGTGGTGAGGATGTTCTCGTCGAGGGCCTGGAGGACCTTCTTCTCCGGGGACTGGGCCAGCTGGCTCAGAGGCTTCTTGAACCTCGTTGCGGCATCCTTGACTTCGGCGAGGGTGAAGCGGCGCGACGGCGGGTAGGTGTCTGAGTAGTCGGGCTGGTCGGAGCTGCTGCCCTTCTTGCCGGGAGAGAGCGAGCGCGGGGGCGTGCTCGCGCCGGAATCTCTGCCTCTTCCCTGGAGACGCAGCCGCGAGAGGAGAATGTTCCTCCGGCTCTTGTCCGATGCCAAATAGGCGGCCGTGCTAAGCAGGAACACCAGCGCAAGCGCCAGCGGTAGGAGGGCCGCCATGAGGGAGCCAGCCAAAGGAATGGGAATCGAAACAAAAAGAAGCCGGGATCCAGAGGGCCGCAATGGGGAACGGTGGGATACAGTTGCACGAGGTCGCGGCCCGGGGGGTTATATAGCGGCACAGAAGCACGCAGCGGGCTCCGCAGGAAGAGGCAGCGCAGACGGGACTGATAAGAAGCTTATCATGCTGGGCGAGCGGGGGCTAGAGAGGGCTAGAGAACAGCCATGGTGGAGATAGCACAGGGCGGGGGCCAGGCGGGCACCAGGCGGGCACCAGGCGGGCATCAGTCGCGGTCGTCTGGGCAGACGCAGGGCAGCATGGGAGTGGACTTGCTATCCGCAAGAGGGACGGCGGGCGGCCAGTGACGGGCTCGTCCCGGCGGTTGCCCAGCGGCTCGATTGCGCCTAGCGCGGCTGCCTCGCCGCTGCCTCGCCGCTATGCCGTCTTCGGTATACATTTCCCACGACCACCACTTGCCCACTTCAATGCACACTTGCACCCCTCGGCTCGCTATCGCCGCAACTGGCCAAATTTCCCCCGGCCCGCTTCGTCCAGCGGCTGCAGATCGGCCCTGACGTCTCCCGATCGCCAGCGATAAGCCTTCCGACCCGTGTAAATATCGCCTACTCTGCTCAACCACGCCCAAATGTCAGGCGACTCCAGTTGCACTCCTATGTCGCCAGATGAAAGCAACACCGGGGAACCGCCATCGCTCGTGCAGTCTGCGACTTCCGGCTAGTTCTGCATGGGTGGACGAAGCATTGGTTGCTGATAAGGCGTTCCAGCACTGGCCAACGGTTGCGTCATGGAAAGAAAAGACTGTCAGGCTCCATATTGAGTCTACTCCGTACGTCTTCACAGGCTGACAACCACCTTCTGCGCCGACACACCGGCCTGCTGCCTGTCCATCGCTTCTTGGAGCTTGTCCAGCCCCTTGCCAACCACCAATGCCGCCGGTTCGGCCTTCAGCTGTCCGCTCGCCAATGCCTCGGGCACAAACTTGCGCCAGATGGCGTCACCCACCTCCTTGTGTTCAGTTGCAATGGTCGGCGCCGTGACTGGAGGAAGGTCACATCATCAGCACATCAGCCCAAACATGGCCGGGCTGCACAAACGATCACTCACTCTTCTTCGGCTCAACCGTCTTGGTCAGGCCTTCAGGCGGCACCAGCACAGTCGCCACTGGCAAAACACCCAGCCTGTCCGTAACAGCACCAATGAGCTTCAGCGAACCGGGCTCGGAGATGGCGTCGTACGCGCCAACGATATTGCCGCCCTGCTGGTCGATTGCCGCAAGAATCTCATCGACAACGTTTGGTGAATTATAATCCACCACCGCCGCTGCACCCAGCGACTTCACAAACTCGTGGTTCTTGCGCGACGCCGTCGCCACAACCTTCAGGCCAGATGCAACGGCTAGCTGGATAGCCGTGGCGCCCACACTTGACGAACCGCCCCAGACAAGCAGCGTCTTGCCTGTGGGCTGCGGGCTGGCTGACGGGAACGGCAGTGCCAAGTGCGTTTTCGGGTACAAACCTGCCGCCGCGGTCGAGATGGCGAGAGGGAGCACCGAGGCTTCCTCGAAGCTGAGCGAGTCTGGGATGGGCGAGACCAACGTCTCGAACGTCTTGCTGTAGAGCTGGAAAGCCGCGCTTGCCAAGTCTCCAGTCATCACTCCGGCCATATGGCTGCGGTGCGACCATGTAAGGTTAGCAGATCGGCTTGCTCATGATTGGTTGGTGCGGAGGTGATCATCGTATCCGAAGGGGATCTCACGCACCCGATGACTCGCTGACCCTTGGTGATGCGGGTGACACCCTCGCCAACTTCCTCAACCGTACCGGCAACGTCAGTGCCCAGAATGTTGGGATACTGCGTCAGGAGGATGCCTGCATGGACGTCAGTGAAGATGTACTCCCAATCCGTCCCATCTCCCTCTTTAATTGCATTGTTGGCAATTCAAGCGAGGCGAAGCGACAGAGATTTTGGCTTTCTTGCATGAGGGTGCTGCTATCTGCTGATGCGTGATGTAGGAACCACGCCGGGCATCAAAGCCACTCAGACCAAAACCTACAGGTCGGAGGACGTACCGTACGATTGGATCTTCCAATCTATAGGCTATACCGAATGTCAGTACTTGGAAACACAATCCATGGCATACCGACAGGTGTCGGCCATCATGTGCGGTGCAGAAGCTTCCGTGGACGTCTGTGACGCAGATGTTATTGTGCCGACACCCATGCTGCAACCCTCCAGCCTTCGGAAGCACAGGGCGACACGAGAGCAACGTACATTGATAGCAACGGCTGCATTCTTGATGACGACCTCGCCGGGCCCAGCCTTGGGGTCGGGAGCCCCTTGAACCTTGAGAGGCTTGAGCTTGGCCTCGGTGATCCAGGCTGCTTGGTTTTTCGTCATCCTGTCTTCTATCTTTTAGAGGGTCGTCGTGGAGCGTGTTTGCGTGAGCTGTCGTGGTTGAGGTGGGTGGAAGAGCTCAGCGTTCAAAGCGGAGCATGGAATATAACTAGCACAACGAGTCCAGGGGCGGGGCACCCCTCCACGACGACGGATGCCAACGGATTAGCGTTATCTAGCCCCATCATTGTGCAATAGCTATTGTCTCTTTTCGTTTCCTCTGCTGATGAATCATCCCTCAACGGACGAACGGCCTTCTCTGTCTTGCTTGTCTCGGGCTTTGTTAGGCGCGAGTCTGTGAGTTGGTGACGAAATGCGGTGGGTACTCGTGAGGCGTCGGGAGGGGCCGCATATTCGGCCCCGCTACCCTTAGTAATGATGGGGTATCTCCGTGCTTATCCCCACCACCCGGTCCCGTTGTTGCGGCAAGGCTGATGTACGCTGCCTGATGAGGCGCCCGGTACAGAGCTCGCTATTATTATTGCATTGTCGAACCTAAATAACGAGGTCGAGGTGGTGCCTGTAAGGTGCTGGTGCCACATGGGTGGGTGCACTGACGAATATGAGGCGTCTTCTTTCCTTCCTTTCCCCTGTTGTTTTGCACTTCGAAGCATCGCGCCACAAGGTTTAGTGTCACGTCGTTGGGTGACCGTGCACGGGCGTGCATTGCATTGTTGGTGCGTCAAGAGCCTTGTCTTTATATAGCATCACCCCCAGTCGCGAGCCTCGCAATGAGACCGGATTATTAGACCGGAACGAAGCCAATATCGAAGGCGCTGCTAGGTTCCCTGTGCTCGATGGCTCGTTATGCTCAACCAAGGTTGGAGAGGTCAAGTTTTAGCTCATGCCACGAGTCGCGCCAAGTCTACCGAAAGCGTCAGTAACTTCAGACATCACCACGGACGTCTTTGCACCAGTGCCGCTCGGGCATCGACAACCCCACGGTACGACAGAGGAATAATAATGGAGCGCTGGCGTCAGAGAAACCTCACGTGAAGCTTGGATATGTGTCATTGCGCAATAATGTAGCCAGCCACAGCGCTCTGAAATTCATGACTTGAAATCGTTCGCGCGGAACGAGACGTGTCGGTTCTGCCACGGCCGACTGTCGTCAAATGCGGATGGCAGGCCGGATGAGCGACTGTGCTCCCACGGATTGGAGCGCAGGGGATGAGGGTGATCGTAAGGCCATGCGGGAATGATGGTTCTTTGACATGTCAGTGATTTTGGTCCGTGTACCTGGTTGCAATTTGCGCAGTCTACAGCAACCCAGGCAGGCGAGGAAGCTTTCGCATTGTCCTGTGCGGCCTTCTGGGGTTGCCGAGCTGGACCAATTCTCGGATGCTCCTCCGGACAGCCCGACGGCCTCCACCTTGCCGGCGATGGAAGCATCCGCGAGTTTTGCATATGTGCGAAATCGAATGGCGCAGAGATGAGCGGTGGCCTGGGGGTCGCGAGATGTGCTGACACACGGTTGAGGAAGTCGCTTGAGTGTGCTCGTCTCAGAAGTGAGTAGACAGCAGACTGCCGGCGCAGGCGAGCAGCCTTGGGTTTTGGCGGTAAGCTGCCGACGTCAATGTTATTCTTAGGACCCTTGTCAGACCCAAGGTTCACGCTTATGTCGTCCCGATCCTGAGGGCTTTTGGGCTTTTTTGGAACCAATGTATCAAGAGAGCGACAGGCGCGAGAGGACTGTTGATGCATGAGCTTTGGACTTTTTCGCACAGCCCGATTTCCTGGGAGGGGATCGGCAGTGAGACTCGTTTGTGAGAAGAAGACTTGATGTAGTCATGCCGGACAAGCCGCACTTTATGAGCTCCAAGTACCTGCTGGTCCGTGCTTGCACATCTGAAAGGATGCCGGGAGGCTTCAGACATGGTTTGCAGAGTCATTCAGGAAGCAGAGACACGGGATATCGATCTCACACCGCTACCAGGATTGCCTGCGGATTGACAAAGAAGGCTGCCTGCGGTGAGCAAAGATGCTAAAGCCACGGCTGAGGAGATGAGCCAGATGGCTCGGAAATGGATCCGGGACAGCGAAATGCAGCCCGCGGTGAAGGCGCGAGAGGACGCCGACGAGAGAGCCACATGTTCTGCAGCGGCAAGCTCCGTCAGAGGTGAAGGTTGAACTGCAGCCGGCCGACGTACGAGCAACGGTCAGGATTCCGAGTGAAGTGCTGGGCCAAGCAATCAGGCGTACGTGTGCAGAATGGTACATACAATAATAAATGATTACTGGAATGGGTAGTGCGCATCGTGGGTCGGGCTGGAATTCAATAGCCCAGATGTCAACGGCGGCGCGGTATGGATGGCAAACAGCGTCGTGGCACGGGTTAAACCTGACTGCGACCAAGAGCCCGGGCCCGCGCTTTGTACGATAGACGGGCAGGACGAAGCGGACGGTAGTGGCCCCTGTCGTTGACGAGAGCGCGAAACAGGAGCTGTGGCACAAAGGGCTCACCTCGCTGCAGTCAGCCATGCACCAGACGCTGCAATAGGCCAGGTCTCGACGACAGGCAGTCAAAGCGGGCCGCGACAGGGCGCTCGGACGAGCAGAAGCCAGAGCAGAGGCCAGAGCAGAGGCCAGAGCAGAGGCCATCTAGAGCAGAAGCCGGTGCCAGCACCAGCACCAGCACCAGCACCAGCACGCCCCCCAGGCCCGGCTGCACCTGGCGCACAGCCAGACAAGCTTCACCGGCAGGGCGCCTTTGGCCCCGAGCGACGGCCTCTGGGGGCACGCTGGCGATCGCAGTGCGAGGTGGGAAAGCGACGGGGCCTGCGTTGCGCCGTGTTATTCTCCGACAAGAGCTGGTGGAGCCGTGCGGCGCGCCACCGGGAGCGGTGCGGCCAGGCGCTGATCCGCCGGCGCTGTCGACCCGGGGCGGCCAGGGGCGTGTTCCAGTTCGCGATACAGCCGGGCCAAGCGAGGCGGCAGAACGGCGCTGCAACACGGGCGGCTGGGGTGGAGTGCGAGTGCGGGCGCGGCGGGCGCGGCGAGCGCGGGCTGGGCGCGGGCGGGCAGGAATGTGAGCATCAATGAGAATGCCCATGGCCCCGCGGTGGTGGGCGCTGCGCCGGAAAGCTCCTAAAGATAGCCTGCGTGCTGGAATGCTAGGGCCCAGACAGGCACGCGGCCCGGCTCTGGCAGTCGCTAGCGACTGACTTGCAGCCGAAGCGGCAGTCCCATAAACCCGCTGCCTCCCCGTTTCACCATGCTCTCGGTTTCATGTGCGAGCACCACCGCCGACCTTGCGCACCGCACCGCGACCTCCCCTCCATTCCTGCCGCTTCACCACCACCGCGTTTCGTTTCCCACGCGCGCTCCTGGCCGCGGCCGAGCATCACCGCGCCCGCACCGCCCGCACCACCCGCACCACCCGCACCGCCTGCACCGCCTGCACCGCCTGCACCGCCTGCACCGCACTGCCCCCGACACAGCCGATCATGAAGCGCAAGTTCCCGCTCAATCTCGCGCCCATTGTGAGCTCTCTCGCGCCTGCTGCTCCGCTGCGCCCCGAGCTGACCATGGCCGCCCAGAAGGTGCCCTCCAAGCAGGAAACCAGGGCGCTCAAGGAGTCGCTGGCCACGCGCGACATCTCCACGCCCTCGTCGCCCTACGTCAACCGCCGCATTCTTTCGTCCGCGCTCGAGTCCGAGTTGCGTGCTGCCTGCGAGGCCGTCCTCAACGAAGATGGCAACTCGTACGGCGCCGCTGCCGCCCTGCAGGCCCAGGAGTCCAAGATGGCCAGTGATTTCCACGCCCTCCAGCAATCAATGAAGGCTATGGAGCAGGCCCAGCAGCAGACCGGACACCGCCGCACCGGAAGCCACCCGCCCCCCAATCCCTTGCCGCGCCGCGACCACCAGGCCCAGGAGACGACTGCTCGATTGCCGCCCAATGCTTTCTCGTATAAACCGGATTCCGCCCTGCAAGACCTGTTTCCTGGCCAAAGTTCCAACCCTGTCCAAGCAAACACGGGCCGTAGGAGAGAGATCCACGGGACTGCCCACGAAAAATCCTCGCGTAGCGTCTCTGGCAGACATCGGGAGCAGCAGCAGCAGCAACAGGACCACAGCGCGGGCCGGCATGCGGCATACGAACGGCCGAGCACTGCCCCCATTGGTCGGGGACTGGATTCTCCCGACACCAACTATTCAACACCCATGAGTGCTTCCACGATGGACCACCACCGTAACTATGCCTCCACTGCCATGACGTCGACCGAGCCGTCACGGGCATCCAAGCGCAACTCGAACCATATATTTAGCGACGAAGAGGCCGCATCGCGCGCTGATGCCGCTGCATCGTCTTGGATGAGGCAAGAGTACGAGCGCCGAAAAGAGAGCGGAGGGGATCGTCGTCCGTCATCGAGAGCGAGTAGGGCGGGAAGTGTGACTAGGAGCATCAAGTCGGAGATCAAGGAGTATTTCCGCCCTGGTTCATCAGGGATAAGCAGAGCAACGTCAAGGGAATCTCTTCGCAGCCGGGAATCAGACGCAACTGCTGCACACGCACCCGTGGCGCATGGGTGGCGCAGTTGGGGCTTGCAACGACGGCCTAGCGACCAAAGCCTCAACAGCCGATCGTCCAGCGTCAGGGGTCGCGGTGACGCTAGGAACAAGGAGGGCAAGAAGGAGTTAAACCTCAACCGCGAGCTGCCTCCTTTGCCAAGCCTGGACCAGTGGAAGGAGCCGAAGGAAGAGGAGGATGCGCCGGCGCATTTCGTCCCCGTGCACAAGCCGACCAGCCCGACGCACATTGCGAATCTGATGCAGACGCCTCCGAAGGTGCGGCCGCGGAGAGAACACATCGCTCACCAACACTCAGTTGAGAGAAGGCAGAGACGGCAAGAAGATGGCCCACGAAAGCCTTCAGTGCAGACGCAGGCGCGACCGGGCATTCGAGCCGTCAGCTCTGATCCTGAAGTCCCCATGCACTTCCGCCCCCGGACGGATGAATCACTCGCACGAGACCTTGCCCAGTCCCACGAGCTCATGTCAATAAGCCACGGGTCCAGCAATGAGGCAATCAACAGGAGCAGCCCGTCGCTGGTCGACAGCGGACACAGCCCGGATGAACATTGCCAGAGCCGCAAGCCGAGCATGAAGATCAGCATAGACCATTTCGGGGGGGAGCCACCAAACTTCAGCAAGAAGATCCGGTCGGAGCAGGGTGGGCAGCAACACGGGAAAGAACAACGGTACAAGTACAAGGCGGAGATCAAAGCGAACAACACGCTGGCGAACGGGTCGCCGGGCAACGTGAAGGGGCTGAAGAGGATGTTCAGCCATTTCGGGCTGGGCGGGAAGCGGGAGAAGAAGGAGACGTGGATGGACAAATTCGAGAAGGACGGCGTCAAGGGCGGGGTTCTGGTTCACGATGAAGCAGCAGGCGCACCGGTGGTGCGTTACTGAGAAGCGCTTCGATTTGTTATTTCACAGTGTTCTGTGACATATTCCATCTTTCCCGTTCAGTAATTAGTCTTGTGTTGGGATGGATCGGGCTGGCCTGGGACAGGCCATCGGAGTTGTGTAGATACCCTTATCATCAATTGTTGGGAGCATGGGAACGCCAGACAAATAGCAGTCCTTTTGTTGCTCGAAAGCGGATCTGTGAAGAAAAGGCCGGTGCGGCCCTTGTCCGGGGTAGGGGTTTCGCCAGTGGCGTTAAGCGGGGAGCAGGAGCGGCGTGCAAGGAAGACAGCGGGGGGCAGCAGCGGCCATAGCTCGTTGCGCTGACGATATGAACCCTGTAGCGCTGCTCTCGTACCGATGCAACGTGGGCCGGGAACGCGGACAGAGTCAATCAACTTGACGGGCTGCAGCGAGTGAGGTTGGGGAGCGGGCGGCTCGTGTCGGCGCGAGCCAGTCGAGATGGCCGGACGGGCTTCCGCTGGGTCGCAAATCGAGCCAGTGAGCCGAAGTGGCATGGTCGCACGGCAGCGCAGGTGCTGACAACCACCGCTGCTTCTCACCTCAATGGCATCTGCGGCGTGGCAGTCACCACTCCCTCGTGCTCCCCAATGCCACGGCCGGCTGTGGCGGATCGCGCTCGCGCCGCGTTCGGCTTCCATCACCGGCCGCGCAAGCAAGAGAAGGAAACATTTTGAGGCTAGAGGCGCGCACATCATGCTCCATGAGGATCCCCAGCTCCAGCTCGTTGCCTCCGGAGCACTCCTGGTCGCGCGCGCAATGACGGCGGCCTTCCCCCACTGGCTGCCGTTCTCCCCGCGGCTGCGTCCATGGCCATCTCTCGCCTGTGCATGTCCATCGCTTTGCCGGCGACGAGTCTAGATCTTGGTTCAGCTCTCCATGGCCCTGTTCACTTCGCCACGCTGCACCCGTGCGTCCGCGAGCCACAAGGCGACTTTGACGGCTGCTCTTGACCGGTGCTGCCCTTTCCCTCTGCTCGCCTCACTCTTCCTCACTCACACGCTCCCTCTGCTCACATCCAATCCGTCCGCTTCGGATCGGACAACGCATTCATCCATACCCCACCAACCGTCGTCAACAGACAACACCTAGTGGAGCAGCCACACTCGGCACCGCCGCACCCGTCTCCGCCCTTCCCTCGCGGCAACATGTGCAAACTTCACGGCTACCACTACGCCTGCGGCCATCTGGTCCGCTATCGGCTCTCCCGCTGCCGCGGCACTTTCACCAAGATCCGCCGACGCCAGGCCAAGTACACCAATGTCGACCATGCTCCTAGGCTTGCTGCCTGTGTCGCTGAGTGCTACATCGTCATCACATCCCGCTCGCTCTGCGGCTCGTGCTTGTACGAGCAGTACAAACTCCATTGGAACGTGCGCATCTCCGACGCCGAGAGAGCTTATCGTGAAGCCCTTGACCAAGGCATGAAGACTGGCCTGGGCCTAGTCGGCTGGGGCGGAGTTGGCTGGGGCGGTGGCGACATGGATGACGACGGCTCCAGCGACGGCTACAGCGACGGCTACGATGACGACGATGGAGGCTGTACGAACGGTGACCCGGAGACAACCACAGCGAACAGGAAAGCCAGCAACAGGAAACGGAAACGCTCTTTGAAGGACGAGATCGAATGCCGCCGCCACACACTCGAACATTTGCGCGCCGAGTTCAGTGCCGAGTCTTGGTCCGTCCGAAAGCGCCTCCCAACCCTCGACCACAGATCATACACCCATCCCAGGACTCAACCGCGCGTCTCCCACGTCCCTTCGCCGCTGCGGAACGAAGTGCGCCCTGAAGATATTGCTATCAAGCAAACATGGAACGGCAAGACGGACAGCAATGAAGGTTGGGGGCATTATCCGACATTTCAAGCTTTCTTCGTGGACACGTACGGTGGTGGCCCTGATACTGCATGGGAGGATGACGCTGCAGCATTGACCGTGTCAGGCGCGTGGGATCCCACCGTGGTGGCCAACATCAATTTCGCAAACTCCATGTCCAATGACACCCAAGAACCTACGGGTGACGAAAGTTACTACACGGAATACAATCGTTTCAACACGTCCCATGATGATGAAGACGACGGCCTAGACGAGAAAGACGATACAATTCCTGTCATGGCGTATGGTCCGGAGACACGTTCTCCGCCTCTGATGCGCGACGAGGACCTTCTTGCCTCGGGCCCAAATGCCGCGCCGCCCTCAAGGACGTCGCATACCGAATAGAGCCAATGACACAAGTCTCAATCCCATATCAAAAACTTATGACTGACTTGGAGCGAACCACGATCATCCGGTATCTGTGACTTTCGAACTCTCGCGACGTCATCACGTACGCCGAATGCACTGGGATGGTGAAATGCCAAAGGTAAAGGTCATCAACTGTCCTTGTCGCTTAATCCTAGCCTACACTGATGTTCACAACATAATTCGACATGACCACCTGCAAGTTCCGAGATGGCCAGGACGACAACAGCTTCATCCCTGCAACGGTCGGCACTTTGATATTTTGCATGAACCCTCGATCCGGCTCATTCCATGTTCGAGAAGCGCTAACCGATGGTGAAGTATCCACCTTAACATCGATTCTACTTCAGCCAGTGCTAATAATAGTATCGATAAGAAAAAAACATCCCCCCCCCCCCTGCTCATAGTACGCTATGATCAATGGCAACCATCAATTCCCCATTCTTTCCCGCCATCACGACATTGATTCTGCACCACTGTAATATCGTGCAGTGCCCCGAGATCAGTCTCACTTCCCATTGTCATCCGCGTTTTGCACGCATCACATCCGTCCGAAAAGACCTAGATCTCAGAGGAGAACGGAGAGTTGCCAAGCCATCGCACGCGCCTTAACGCTTTAATAATCGATCGAACAACCTCATGCCGGGACAAATTGGGCAAGAGGCAGACCGCTACGTTAACGGGGACTAGAACGAAAGAATTTGAGTAATGGATACATCGGCGGTTGGAATTCAGTCAGTGGTTTTTTTTTTTTTTGTCGTCTTCGATGAAGCACCGACCATAGTAGCTTATTAGTATCAATTCTTAGGCAGAGATATCAATGCATGGCAATAACGAGGTTTTTTCTCTACATGGCTCTACATGCAAGACTAAGTAACTTTATTGACCCATGACTCTTCAAAAAAATACATTTCGTGGTCAGAGGGTCCCGTGAGCTTATCACCATCTCGAATGGATTCATCATAAAGACTATCCCATTAGAAACTGTCACGGCATCTCTCGTTAAACTGGATCCCCTCTTGCTAGGTATGCACTCGCCACCCCTCTTATAACGCCGGATCCATGCCCATATTCCACGTAAATTCAGCCCAGCCATGACCAAGTACGCTTTTTGTCCTGCACCTGTTGTCTTTCGCTTCCCATGTTTGAGCTGGAGAAAAGAAGAAAAGTGCCAACCAAGCGGAGAAAAAAAAGACCGTCGTCATATCTCCGCCTTTACAAGTCGTGGTATTCCGCCTTCGAATCCTTGGTCATAGTCTTGTCCATAGCGTTCCTCAGACGATGCTTTGTATTGCTCGCCTTTTCCCGACATTTCAACCGAGAGGAACGCTTGCCCCTGCAGAGAGAAATTAGTAGCTATGTTGAACTCAAAATACACAAGTCCGTTTCGCTCGTCCCCCAAAGCTCTCTCAGCGATGTCTGCCCGGGTACACTCTTCCTTCGCCGGGGCTCACGTACGCAGCACTGCCACCACCTATCGGGGTATCGAAGAATCCGGCCCCACCGCTACCGTCCATGTCGAAAGGCGGACGGCCGCCCATGCTGAAAGGTCCACCAATACCGCCGGTACCCCTGCGGTTATTACGCGCCGTGTCAATGATCGCGAACTTCTTGCCGAGCTCGCTAGCAGCTCCGAGAGAGCCTGTAATGCTAGCGAGCATGTTGGTCAATTCCACGTCGGCGCGCTGCTGGACTGCCTCGCGTGCTAAGAGTGCGCGATCCGGAGGTGCAAGAAGCGGAAGGCGCGAGAGAAGGGCTTGGATAGCGCGTAGGATCTCGTGGTTGGGCCGCTCAGTCGGGTTCTTCGATTGAGAGATTTGAGCGTCAGTAAGGTAGGAGGGCGGAAGCTCAGATAGGTAGGCTTGAAGTAGGTTGATGCGAGCGCCGAGCATCTTGATTGCATTGGACTTTGCGGTAAGAGAAGCGAGGACTACGTTTGTAAGCGGTCAGTATCCACATATATCCAAGGATGAGAGCCGGGCCAACTTACGTTCTTCATCCTCGGCAGTTAAGGGCACGTGGTCGTCGTCATCGAGCTCTGCGCTCTCCACATCGGCCTTCGCCTTGCCCTTGTTCTTGCCCTTGCCAGCGCCATTGCCTGGAGCAACGCTACCCTTCCTAGTCTGGTCGACATCCGTCGCATTACCACCGCCCTTTGCCACAAAGTCCACAGCAATCATCTCTGCCTCTCCTGTCTCCACTGAGTATGTCAACTCCCGAAACTTCTGCTGTTTTGCCTGGCTGGTAGCACCGCTATCGATCTCCATGCTCGTAGCCTTATCATTGCCAACACCGCCCTCCCACAAACTCTCGTAGATGGTAAGCGGGAGTTTGCCGCCGGTTGCGTTGCCCTCGAGTACTGACTCCGGGTGGAACAAGAGTAGCAACGCGGACTCATTATGGACATTCTGGATGTACTCATGGATGGCAAGATGATGGGGCGCCGGGCCGGTGGGAGCACCCAGAGTGAACCAGCCGACAAGATCCAAGGGCGGAGACTTGAAAACAGTCTTATCTGCGCAATGCATCAGCCTTGGCGCAGGACAAAACGTGTGAAGGGAAGGCGCTGCTCACATTGCTCCAGGCGCTCGCCGAACCAGGCGTCATCAATGCGGACCTCGCCATCGTCGTCGGCGAGCAGCTTAGCCTCAAAGGCGACTTCCATGGTGATCTCGCGCCCATTTTGTTGGCCTATTATGGCACCCACAACGGGGCCAGACTGCTGGCGAAGAGTGTGGCGCGTGATGTAGTCGGAGACGGTGAGCAGCACGAGCGGGTGGAGCTGGACCTGCGGGCTCGTATCGGAAGCTCTGGTGCTGGAGAGGAGCGGGTTCTCCTCCGTGTCCGCCATGGTTGCGGATTCGTGGTATGTTGCTCGACGGTGGGGAGAAGATGTGGATGCGAAGGTGGGCGGCGGCGGCCACGCGATGGTTGAGCCTGAAGCGGCGGGGCAGAGTGGTGTTGAGGCGAGTGGTGGAGCAGTCAGTGGTCGTGCCGGAGGACAGAGCTCCAGGCCGCAGCGCACGGGCCTCTTGTTGCCGACAGACGAGCGTCATCGCCGGCGCCGCACCTTCCGTCTGCAATACCTTCCACTTCCGCCAACGCCGAGCGGGCAGGTGTCGATTCCTCTTCGCACAAGAATGCCAGTCACTCCAACACAGACAGTGCAAACCATCACTCGGATTCATCCTATCTCTATCTGCCATTACACGCCGAATGGACGTAGAAACCGAAAGCGGTAATCTCAATTCTTCTCAATACTCAATCAGCACCTTTAGCACAAGCTTTCCATCGTCGTCAGCCGTCCTCCCTGCGAGCTCAAAGGCCTCCTCTGCAGACTCTAGCCCGCTGAAGCGGTGCGTGACCATCATATCCAAGTTCGGCAGCGCCCCGGACGAGATGATCTTCATGCCTGTCGGGTATGTGTTGGCGTATCGAAAGATGCCGATAATGTCAACCTCCTTCAGATGAGAAGCCGACATGGGAAGCGTCTGGATGGGTGTCCCCATGCCGACCATGATCAGCTTGCCGCCCGGCCTTGTGGCCTTGCTGGTGTTAGCGCCTTGTACCTGGCGGGCAAAACACACTTACAAAGAGACCGGCTTGCATGCACATCTCTTTTCCCGTACAGTCGAAAGTCGTGTCTGCACCCTCCGCGTCCAGCTCGCCAGCACACGCAATCTCGACGACGTCATCAGCAATTGCCTCGGCCGCCGCGAGCTTCTCGCTCGTTTCCTGCGGCTGAGCACACGTCGACACAACATATCCCCGAGTGGCATAGCCGTTCCTGAGGGCGTACTCAACTCGACCGATGTCGATATCGGCAATAAGGACCGTCGTAGCTCCAGACGTCTTGGCCATCGCTGCTGTCAGGAGCCCCACGGTGCCAGCACCAAAGACAACAGCAGTATCACCCGGTTCCACCGCTGCCCTTCTCACCGCATGGACCGCTACAGACAACGGCTCAAGCAGGGCAGCAGTCTCCAGTGACACATGGTCAGGGATTCTCGGCCCAAGTCAGCACCTCAACCTTCAGTTCAATCCAGATTTATCGGCTCACTTGTGACACCACTTCGCCGGGTGGTTGATACGCTCCTGTAGCGTCCCCTGGAAGTGAGGGACGCTTTTGGCGCTGCTCCTGAACCTCATCTTGGGGCACAAGTTGTATCTGCCGCGCAGGCAGGATTTGCAGGAGTCGCATGGCACGCCGACCTCCAGTGCCACCCTGTCACCGACCCGGAAGGTATTGGCGGGCACCTGCTCACCAACGGCCACGACCATGCCGGCGGACTCGTGGCCCAGAGACAGCGGCGCCACGGCGCACAGGTCGCCGTTGCGGAACTTGCTGTAATAGGAAACATCGCTGCCGCAGATGCCGGTGGCACGGACGGCAACCTGCAGCTCGTGAGGCAGTGGGTCGGGAAGTTGCCGTGTTTCCTGAAAAGGAAGAAAAAGGGTGAGAATAAATAAGCATTTGACGAGTGGACTGCAGATCAAGATGTCGTGCAGTCGTCGGGCTGTCTGTATCCAGATATCCCCCACGCAACTGCCCCATGGGATAGGTGTGGGGGCTTTGGGTGTCTCTGTGGGGAAAGGCGGAAGCCGAAAATTGAAAAGCACTTACGATGCGAAGGTCGCGTGGCCCATGCAGGACGGAAGCCCGAATGGCGCATTTGCCGGTATCATTGGCCTCCGGTGGGTATTCCGCGATCGCCCAAGGAGCCATGGTAAGTACAGGCCGGTCTTCTGAGAGAATGGGGAAAGAGAGGAATAATAAAGATGAAGAACTCTCGGATAGTCTGACTTGCCACGCTCAGAATCTCCGCCGGCAAAGGTATAAATATGGCCCTACCCCAGACCACTCGGGCAAGGCTTGCTTTGCGGGCTTGAGTAAGGTGGGTGCACTAATGAGCAATGCCCAGACTATGCTCTGCCCTGCCTCCGACGCCATCAGAGAACATGGCGATCGTATGCAGCCAGCGCTAGAGGTGGCTGTGGGCAATCGGACGGCCAGGTCCGCACCGGCGTGTTTCCCGCATGCCAGTAGCACCGCTCCCCCAATCGACGACATGAAACACCACGTCATGTTTTCTCGGCATGCATCTTCGTGGTGAGGAATCACGGGTGGCTTATCTTGGTCACTGCTAACGCGGTGGCGCGGATCAAGCGCCCGAAGCGCTGCAGTATATCATGTACTTACCACCAAATCCACGCCAACCCCAGCAATCACAAAGATCTCCAATGCTTTGATTCTGGCCTCCGCTGTCTTCAGGGCCTTTTACGAGACAGCTCGGACCACGCAAGAAGAGAGCTCCCCAATCGCATGTTGTTGGCCCAAGAAAGTGAGCAGATGCATTCCCAAACGAAGAAAGGCGGCTACTGCCCACTGCATGCATCCCGCTAGCGCGGCAGCTTGTCCGTTCTCCTCCACTCTCCACAAGACATGCTCTACATACATGTGCAGGCACTGTATCTGTATATCATTTCCCTGCTTGCATAGCTCACGCAATCTCAGTCCAGCTAGTCGCACGCCTATCGCTTGCACACGCACGCACGCATTGCTATGCTGGCTCAGAAGAGCCTGGGACGGCCCGCAGCTTCTGGAGGCGAGCTGCAGCAGTAGCGGCTGCGGTGGCTCGGATGAGCTGCCTCGCCAAGGCACGTTTGTCTTCACTTTTGTTGGCGTACAGAGCCTTATCATGTACCTTTAGACTCTCCAGGACCGAAGCGGATGGAAATTGATGAGCTGCTCTATTTTTGAAATTTGCATTTGCGCATTCGTAGTGAGAGTGAAGTCAATGGCTGTGTCTGGCGAATCGGCTGCACCGTTGTAAGGCCATGGGATTCGGTTGTTGGGCAAGGCAATGAGCAATCAGTAGAACAGCGCCACCGTTCCCCGGCTCGATTTTGACATGTCCCTTTGGCGTGATTTCCGCTTCTGTGTACGGTGCCGAGGCCATCAACCTCGACGGAGCAGGAAGATATGACAGCATTCAATCGCCAACCCAGCGAATTGATATCCGAACGCTGGCCCCAAGCGAGATGCTTGCAGTACTGGCTGATAAGAGAAAGAACATCAGCGGCTTTCCCCCAGCGAGTCAGCGACGCCGGGGCAGCCTGTCGCGCATGTGCCCACGTCCGCAAGATGGACGGTGCATGGTGCATTGCATTTGCATTTGCAGACGAAAGACAAGGCGGAGCGGACGATAGGTTGCAGGCGAGAACTGCCCGCGACGCATTTCGTGTATTTTGCCTAAATGAATCCGAGGCGGGCCGATGAGGATGAGCCGTGATGTTTGCTGACGTCTATCATGCCAGGCCGGCCCGCTGATTGGTAGGTCATGTTATTGCATCTTTCGTTGTAGGCAGTCGGCTGGTAATTTCGCAGCTGGAGAGTAGTACAAGTCTTTTGATTGTTTCATTCAAGTTGGTTCATTCGCTGACATATATATTCCGCATGCATAAGTACTCAGAGAGCGCTCTTACCGCCAAACACAACGGCCTCAACCCACTGCTTGATGATGTCGTTGAGCTCGGCCGGCTTCTCCCACTGGCCGAAGTGGTGCGTGTCGATGGCGGCTCTGCTGAGGTTGGGAACGAGCTTCTCCATGCCGGCCGACATCTCGGGCTTCAGGACAGTGTCCTTGTTCGTGGCAACGTACAGGACGGGCTGCTTGATGGTGCCGTCGCCGGGGAGGCTGAGCTCCTCCTCGTAGTTGACCTTGCGGGTGCGGTACCAGTTGCAGGGGCCGTGCAGACCGTTGCGGGCGTACTGCTCGGCGTAGTAGTCGAGCTCCTGGATTTCGGGGCATCGAGTCAGCCAAGCACCGTGCAGGCAGAGTCTGTCACCAAGAAAGGGAGAGGGCACTTGCCTCTTCGCTCATCCACGGCCCTCTCGGGACCTTGCCCAAGTTGTCCAGGACGATGCCGTCGTAGGGGTTGAACAGCAGCTCGCCGTTGGGGCCCTTGCCGCCGGAGATGAAGACGAGCAGCTTCTTGAAGTCCTCCTTGGTCTTCACGCCCTCCTCGGGCGCGCCGCTGGCCAGGTTCAGCTGGTACTTGAACTGCGGGAGCGGGCCGGCAACCAGCTGCTCGACCGAGTAGTACTCCTTCGAGGGAGGCGCATAGGGCGTGCTGATGGCGAAGACGTGCGAGATGAGGTCGGGCTTCCAGAGCGCAACACGGTAGACGACGGCTCCACCCCTGGCAGGCGCGAGTCAGCTTTGGACTCTTTCTTCTTCTTCTGCTTCGACAAGGCATTACCAGTCGTGGCCGCCCAGCACAATCTTGGGCGCGCCCAGCTGGCGGGCCAGCTCCTCGATGTCGTCGGCCGCGCGCTTGAAGCCGTACAGCGAGATGGACTCGGGCGGCACTCTCGGCGCGTCCTGCACGGCGGATGGTAAGCCACATGGACTGCATGCACACATGCGGGAGCCGACTTACGGTTCCGCCGTAGCCCATCATGTCAGGCGCCACGACGCGGAAGCCCAGGTCGATGAGGGCGGGGATCTGGTAGCGCCATCCGAAAGCCAGATCAGGCCATCCGTGGACCTGCGAGTTCGAGTGTCAGGCTGCGCTCTCTTCCCAGTGAGATGCGGGGATGACGGACGAGGACAATGGTGGCCTTGAACTGGCCGTCCTTGGGCACGCCGAGAATGTAGCCTGTGCCGCTCCAGATCAGCCGTCACAGTCGTGCATCGCACCGTTCTGGATGGTCCTACGATAGGTGCGGCCGTTGAGCACGGCAGTCTCATACGAGACCCGGGGGTCGGAGCCAGGGCTGAGCTTGGTGACGGTGTCGGCCATGTTGGATGCGGAGAAGAACTTCGTCGCCGGCATTGTTGCGGGACTCTGTTGTGCCACTATATATATTCCAGTGACGTCCTCCCCTGTGCCACCGTTCTTAGTCGTGATCCGGGGCGACTGCGTGATCGAGAGGCAATTTACGGACGTACGTCCCATGTCATGGCAGTTCGCTGCGACGGTTGCTCCACTTTCTTGGGCCGAGGTTCGCCAGGCTTAGTGGCACTGTCACTCTAGTCGTTATACATCCTGTCTGAGGGAAACACCCACGAACATGAAGGGAACAGGGAATAAATAGGTAGTCCGCGTCCCACGTCTATCGCTCCCTTATCATCCGGAGCCTGCTACGTACGGCGCGCTCAAGCTACCCAGCAGATGCCGCCCGCTGAGTACGCCCGTACGATCCGAGTCCTTGCTCACTGGAACGTGCTCTGCGGAGACCACCCACCTCGGAGCTATCGCCGGTTGAGGACAGCCTTCCAACCTCGCACCAAAACTTAAAGCCGCATCTTTTGTAATCACAAGTGACGGCACCCATGTCGCGCTTGTCGAGGCCGCCGCTTGCTTGACTTTCTCGGGACACTTTTTTGATTCATTGCCTAGCTGGAACCGTCTTCGCCGAAGTGCTGCTGGCTGCATCCAATATCCAGGTATTGTCGCATCATGAGCCAGAAGCATGCGAGAGCTACGTTGCAAAACCCAGCCCAAACCCCAATTGCACCATATCCGCCGCTTTTTCATGATTACTGTAGGAATGGTATCATCAACATGAAGCACTCTCTCCAAAGACGCTAGCTAGGACCACGCTGAAGGAATTAAGCTGCGCACCATGCTGCCAAAGAGCGCTGGGTCGTTAGGGTTAGTATATTACAGTATCCTCCTCTGCTTCGAGCACCTCCTCTCCGTGGTCGTCGTGGTGCTCCTTGGCCTTGGCGTCGTGGTCCTTCGTCGCGTGTCCGTTCCCCGGCGTGTCCGGATGGGAAACGGGGTTGACCTGGTCATCACTAATAGCAGCGTTATCTTGCTCTCGAGGAGATTTGGGAGGTTCATTGGCTTGCTCTGAACCCACCATGTCCCCATTCTCGTGAGCCTCAGCATCGGCTTTCTTTTCGGGAGTTCCGTTCCTGTCGTGCTGATCCTGCTCCTGATCCTGCTCCTGCTCCTGCTCTTGCTCCTGCTCCTGCTCCCGTTCCTCCTTCTGCTCGGCTTGCTTCTGCTTCTCAAAACCGGCGAGTTCTCGCTCAACGGTGGCTTCTGCTTCTTCAACTTGGGCCTTGATAGTATCCTCTTCCTCCTGGCGCAGTTCCCACGGCTTGTAAAACTGTGTCGGTCAGCATTCCCGTGCAACCAAGTAGATGGACGGGTGTGGGTACCAGCTTGGGTTCAGTCCTGGTCTGGAGGAAATGCGCCTGGGCGAGCATGTTGGAGTGGCGGATGCGCATCTACCCAATTGATTAGCGCCTGGAAAGGTTCGCGTCGGGGCCATGGGTGCGAACCGTTTGCTCGTCGAACTTCTTCTGCTCGCGCCGCCTGACGACCATGAGCTCCTCTAGACGTTGCTTCTTCCGCTGGTCAAATTCTTGTGCTTGCAGCTTCAGCTTTTCCTGCTGCTTCTTGTCGATGTCAGCACGGCGGCGCTGGGCTGCGGACGAAGAGCTCTGTGACAGGGTGCCGAGCAGCGCGCCGAATAGACGCTGGCCGCGCTTGCGTTCCTCAACGGCACCGCTCCGGCGACGGTCGGCGCGACGGTCCGTGGGCGGGTCGTTCTGGTGGCGCGGGCCGTCCTGGGAGTCACTGTTGGTGTCGTCTATGCTCAGGCGAGGGCGCTTGCTACCGGCTTCGGAGACGGAGGATTGCCTGCGTTTCTGCGGGTTCTCGCGCGGCGAGGCCGGCTCGGAGCTCTCTGGCACGACGACGGCCGAGGCGACGACTCTGCGGCGGCGGGGTCAGCGGGCGCGGGTGCAGGACAAGCCAGGCCCACTTACGGTTCATGGTCGGCCATAGCTAGTGACGAGAGCGAGGCCCGGGGCGAGGGAGTGGGTGCGGGTGTTGGCGCGGTGGGATGCGGTGCGGACGGGCGATGATGGAGTAGCGATTGGCGGCGCGGCGGCGATTGCGAGCGAAGCTGTTGCTCGCGACTCGCGACTCGCGGTCCGGCCCGAAACGGCCTGATCTAATCTTATCTGACCCGCGGCGCGTCGCCCTCGAAACCCGTCGACCCGTTGGTCAGCACAACGACCGCCACAGCTATTATACACCTCCGCACTCCGCAACCCTCGCCCTGACAACCGCCTTCAACTCCAACCCCAACCAGAATGTCGCGCCACCACCCGTAAGTTCTCCGCGCCCCGCGCCCCACGCCCCGCGCCAACCGCAGCAGCGTTGCTAACGCGCCTCAGCGATTTGGTCATGTGCCGGAAGCAGCCCGGAATCGCCATCGGCCGCCTCTGCGACAAGTGCGATGGCAAGTGCCCCGTCTGCGATAGCTACGTCCGCCCGACTACCCTCGTCCGCATCTGCGACGAGTGCTCCTTCGGCAACTACCAGAACAAGTGTGTCGTATGCGGTGGGGAGGTGAGTCTACAGCCACAGAATACAGGAAGCGCATGCTGACGGACTCTGCTAGGGCATCTCCGACGCCTTCTACTGCTTTGAGTGCACCCGCCTGGAGAAAGACCGCGATGGATGCCCCAAGATCATCAACCTAGGAAGTTCGAGGACCGATCTCTTCTACCAGAAGAAGAATTTCCGCAATCACTGAGGACGCAGGGTCCCTCTGCATTACCGGCGCAATCGGAGTTCAGACTTGGAAAAACGGGTGGCCACGTGGGGTTCAACATGTTCGAGGAGCTGGAGGTTATGGTACGCCTTGGAAAGCAGATCAATGCATGGCTTTCATTGACGCCTTTCAGAAGCCTCCATCCCGTACACCGTGAGATCTGGGTAGGCATGCCCCTGCGTGCGTGCGTGGCGATTTAATCATAGCTTCACTTGGAAGTCGCCACTACAATGAACCTCCACCCCTGCGCCGTCGAGTGCCTCCTCGGAAGCGTCTTCCCTGGCTCAAGCCTCCCCGGCAGTATGAGTGGCTGCGCACCATGCCCTCAAGTCGTCGCTGGGCATGGATAGGCGTGCCGCCTCAGCGGCACTTCTTTTTCCGTGCTAACCCCTTCTAATGCGGTCATAGTATTGCCATCAAGGCGCTGGTCCCTGAGAGCCGTACCCGATGGATATCGAGGAGGAGCGACGAACCCTTCACAACTGCCCGCACTGGGCCAGCTAGTCAACACAGCGCAGAACAGCGGTTAACTTCGTGGAACTAGTGAAACCTCTCTTCTTTCTATCTACACATTAACCGCCACATGAGCGGCCCAGGAACGATAACTCAAATGGACAATGAATCTAGCCGCCTGGGGCACGCCAAGCGCAAACTGAAAAATCACCGAAGGAAAACCCGCCATCTACGGAAGACCATGGTTGCACTTGCTCAAGGCTTACAAATACAGTGCAGTTTTCCATCTTCTCACTAGGCGTTCGCCACCTTGAACCCACCCGGCATCTGCTCGGTAAAGACCATATCCGGATCGTACTTGTCTCTGATCAGCTTCAGCAGCTCAACGCTGCTCTTCGGGTAGCCAGCAAACACGTCCTGAGCCTTGTTGACATCGTTCATGTACAAGAAGTCGTGCAGAACCCCCAGCGGCTCGAGCTGAGTCGTGATGTTCTTGTTGACAGCCTCGTAGAAGGCCTGGACCGTGTCGTCGTCCTCAGCGTGCGTCCAGGTGATGCTCTCTTCAACCCAGAGGTAAGGCGCGGCGTTGGGGTCGAGGCCCATGGGGTCACCGCCGTCGGTGATGCCGCCGAGGATGAACTCCTTGGAGATGATGTTGTACGCCAGACCGGTTATCCAGCCCTCGACGTCCGCAAAGTACTCGGTGGCCATGGCGAAGTAGGTGTCGTGGATGATCTGCATCGCCTCGCGGTCGGCGAGGATGGACACGACCCACCAGCCCTCGCGCATGCCCAGTACCGAGTCCGTCCCTTCGCTCATCGCCTCGCTGGCGGCGCCCATACCGGACATCACGTCGACGGTGTCTTGCTCGGGTGTCAGGACGGGGGCGGAGAAGTTGGCAAAGAAGTCCGGGGTGGTGTCGTTGCCATTGTAGAAAAGCATGGCGTTGTACGTCGTGCCGTTGATGGCGTCCCCGGCCCGGGCGATGGGCGTCACGGCGCCTTTGACATCAGGACTCGGGTTGACCGCCATCTCATACACGCTGTCGAGGAAAGCTTGGCCGACGGCGTCGCCGGAGCCGTAGGCGCGCTGGCCGGCAGCCATGACGGGGACGTCGAGGGTGCGCATTTGGAAGTTGGTGACCAGGCAGAACGAGTTGCCACCTCCACGCAGCGCCCAGAAAAGGTCGGCGTGGTCATTGGTCGCGTTGGCTACGACGACGTCGCCGTTACCAAGGACGCACTGGTTGGAGGTCAGCTTCTACTTTGGCCATTTGAACTTCCGGGGCGAGAAGTGCGTACGGTGTAAGCGTCAATGTTAGACGATGCCCAGCCGTGCTCGTTGCCGAAGTTGGAAATGCCACCGCCCAACAGCAAGCCGGGCACGCCGACAATGCTCATCCGACCTCCCACGACCGCCAGCCCGTACGGCTCGAGATAATCGAACACGTCGCCCCATTTGTTTCCAGGGCCAACGGCAACGCTGGACTTGTCTTCGGACAGCTCGAGCTGATTCAGGTTCGAGCTGGACAGGAGCACGCCGGACGAATCGATGTTGGCCGCGCCCACGATTGCCATGTGCCCGCCTCCTTTGATTGCGAACGGAGCATTAAACCTGACAAGTGTCTTGACCGCCACGCCCATGAGCTCGGCAGAGCTGGGGGAGAAAACGCAGGCCGGGCCGAGGGACGCTGCAGCGGACCAGTAATCTGTTGATTTTGCACTGTCAGCATACGCATGGAAAAGGAGTGAAGCCACAAGCTTGCTTACCCCCGTTGATGTCGACGTATGCGGTTTGGTTTGGATAGGACGTAATGTTGGGGTAGTTTTGGCTGAAGAACTGGCAGGCTGCTGCTGGGGAGGAGAAGTTCGAGGCAACGGCAGCGCCAGCGTTTGCTGCCAGAATGAGGGGCAAGAGCTTTTTCAAGGCCATGATGGTGGTGATGTCGAGTGCCTGGTGAGATCTGCGGATTGGAGCATCTTCCTGCGCGGCGAAGGCTTTCTTAAATACCAAAGATGCTCGCTGCTGGGTGGATGTTCAAGCAAGCCGTCTGGTGGATCTTGAAGCAAGCCGTCTGAGTGGGTCTTCAGCACGCCGTCTGAACATGGAGTTACATTGCCTGTACTACATGCAGGTAGTGTTGATTTGCACCTGCCCGTTCGGCAAATCCGAGGACGAGTCCGAAATTGATAGATGATTGGCCAATTGCCACTGGCTGCGTGCGTCATCCTCCAGTGTCACAGGCCGAAAGTGTACATCGATCGGTGCTTGGCTCGTGTTTCGCATTCCACAATAGGCGGGTATAGGCAACAGCATAGTGGATGGATCAGCGGCCCGATCAGCTGCCCGAACAGCCTAAACAGCTGCCTGCTGGTTTGTCGCATTGTCTGCTTTCAAGAGCCTTAAGGGCCTGAATGGCGAAATGATTTACTCTGTGGCAAGGACAGTCAAGTCAAAGCTGCCCAGAACTCGCAAGCGGTAAGAAGTCCATCCCCTAGATCGCGGAATACGTCTATCACAGAAGGACCGTTCAGAGTAGACCAATTCTCCGGCGTTTGTTTCGTGTTCGTTTTCGTACTCAACATGTTCTTCTTTCCCCTTTTAGTTAAATAGCGCAATCACTAGCTACCCTCCTAATTGCAAAACGTAGCAACCTAGGCCAGGCTGCTGGCAGCATACAAGCACAGAACAACATCTAGCCTCTCCGTCACCGCCGCTGCTCTGCCTTGTCCCAAGATCCACAGTACAGCGGGTACAGCAGCAACGCCAGCCACTCATGCTGACGACTCACTCGGACTCCGCCACCGTTCACTGCCACTCTTCATCAACGACCCAATGCACACCTACCCCTTTTTAATATGCCATAGCCGTCAGTATCCGAGCCCCACCCCCCCGTTGCACGAACTTCGCGACTTTGATCTCGCTATGGGTCGAAGAAATTGAAACCATAAGCTTTTTCCGCGAACAAATTTTGCTCAGCACTTCTCATTGCTGGGACGTTTACGACCCTGACTGTCATATTCAGTCTACTGGTCAGCATCGGGTTATGACACGCATCGAGCATGTGCAAGCCATCACGCACGGTAGTCGAAGTAAGCAATCCTCACTCACTAGCCGACTGCTTCATGTCGTCACTTCTCCTGGGCCTAGCGTACCCTTAGCTGTAGTTATCCGATCCATCAGTCGTAGCTCGCGTATGGAATCGCCATTGGAACCGGTGATGCGGGGCGAGTGAGGTATCGCTTGGAGAACTCTTGCACATAGCTAAGTGGGGCGTGTCAATCGAGAACTCTACTGTCGGGCCATGCGGAGTTATTGTATTGCCTCCGCTCTAAAGACAGAATTTGTGGCACCGGGTCTGACCCGACTGTTCCAATTATGAGGGAGACCACCTTGAAGGTAAGACGGTAGGGGACGTCATGTGAAAGAAAAAAAGACGGAGCCCGAACAACCCCCTTAATGCGGTGGAGGAGTCGAGCGCTGCATCCAGCACTGATCAATTGCTCTATTCTCTGAAACAACTTCCCAAATGTAGATCTCAAAAGAGACCTTTTTTCGTGGTGTACTACTGGAAGCCTTGCGTTCTTGTATATGTAAATCTTTAATCTTTGGCCGCACCTCCGCCTCAAACCAATTCACAAAACAGAGTAGATGCACCCTCTCGAACCGGCCGCATTCAAAGTGGTATATATCCGCTCGTACCCCTCCTTTTTACCTAAATCTCTGAAACACCTGCTCCTCCCTCAACCTGTCCTCCACCAGCCTCAGCACCTCCGGATCGTACAGGTCCTCAGGCCGCTTATCGCCCTTCAACACCTCCTTCTCATGCTTCTGTGCCTCCTCCTTCGTCATCAGGACCAGGTCCGTCAACCGTAGCAACGTGCTCTTCTGGCCCTCGAACCTGCCGTCCAAAAACCCGTCGGCCTCGGGCGCCCTCCACCTGACCAGCGCCAGGCGGGTCGACAGGCCCGTCACGACGCTCTTCCCGCGCCACGCCTCCTCGATCAGATAGCCGACGTCGTCCTGCGAGACGGGGATGCGCAGGCCCACGGCGTCGAGGCCGCGATGGCGCGCCAGGCGCTCCTCGGCGCCCTGCAGCGCGGCCAGCACGCCGTCGTACAGCTTGTCGCGGCTCTTGCTCGCCAGGTATTCGTGCGGGTAGCCCGTGATCTCGAGGATGGCGTGGTTCGCGACGGCGAGGCCGAAGATGGCCGGCATGGTGCCCAGCACGGGCAGGATGCGCACGCGGAAGTCGGGCAGCACGCCCAGCTCGCCGACGCTGCCCTTCGCGTACTCGTCCTCGGGCAGCGGCAGCAGCTGCGCCTTGCCCGGCGCCGTCTTCTCGCCCGAGAAGACGACCGGGATGCCCTCCTTGATGCCGAGCGCGCGCAGGCGCCGCCGCGTCGAGCGCGACAGCGGGTCCTCGGTCGAGGCCGAGATGTCGCCCACGAAGACGCGCGTGGGGTCGCTCTTGCAGCCGGCGCCCATGGACGACACGACGGGGATGCCGTTGCGGTGGCAGTGCGCCAGCAGGGCGACCTTGCTGTCGATGTTGTCGATGGCGTCGATGACGAAGTCGGGCTTCTGGCCGCTTGCGTCGGGCGCCAGCTGGCGCTCGGCCGCCGTCTCGTTGAAGAGCTCGTTGCGGCAGTCGAAGTGCGTCCACGGGCACACCTGCTCCAGGCGCTTGCGGATCGCGTGCACCTTGGGCGTGCCCACGTCGGCCAGCGTCGCCACGGCGTGCCGATTCAGCGACGACAGCGTCACCTGGTCGAAGTCTATCAGCCGCAGGTTCGAGACGCCCGAGCGCGTCAGCGTCGAGACGGCGTGAGAGCCGACGCCGCCGCAGCCGACCACGATCACGAAGGCATTGCGCAGCTTCGCCAGCCCTTCGTCGGTGAGGAAGACGCGGTTGCGCGCCAGTTGTTCGAGTATGAGGTCTGAGGAGCGCCCGGCATGCGTTAGTTGAGGGCTGAGCATGGTCTGCGCAAGAGCGAGAGGAGCGAGAGGAGCGAGAGGAGCGTACCGTCGTCATAGTCGCCGGATCGTGCGCGAATGGCTAGAGCGATGCCTCGTTCGTCCTCTTTGCTGGGCGCAAAAACATGGTCTGATGCGGCGCCGTACTCTGTCAGCTTTGCTTGGTCAGTCGGGAAAAAAGCCGGACACAGGCGAGGAGGATGGCCGTACCCTCGTAGTGGGGTGGTCTTGCCCAGGCTCCGGAATGTGCGCCTTCAGGCTCTCGACTTTGTACCTCCTCTGCGCGGCCTGGTATCCTAGCACAAGACTTGCGGCGAGAGCGCCCGACGCGACGGCGGTAGCTGCGAGCTGCGAGTTGTGCGAATACGAGCTTCGCGAGATCCAGGAAGACATGCTGCGGCGACAGCTCAGCTCAGCGGAGGGGCCAGAGTGGTCAATGGAGCATAATCTGGGCGAGGGGGATGTTGACGGCAGTGGTCCGCTACTGCCGACAACCAAAAAAATGCCGTCATCTGGCCGGCACTGCCGCACGACCCATCTCCACGAGATCGCCGCCCGCCCGTGCAAATCGCACTGTGCACTTGTGAATGAGCTTTGGCACGTGCTTATTGAAATGCCATTTGCATCGGATTGAATTGGATTTATTCATTGAGCAATTCAACGACTTTTCTTCGACTACTGCACAGCCGTGCAAGGAGGAGCCTTACTCCAATCCAATAGGCTCGGTGCCTGATCCTAACCGCTGCCGCTTCGAGCCTTTGCCTGTCCCTAGGCTTCGTTGCCAATCTGAGCAGCCCTTAAGAAAAAATTATTCCCGCCGAGGCCCTTTGCCGCTCCTGTCCTATTTGTCCATGCCCTCCCAAAATTATGTACTTTGCTGTATCCAGCAAGAAAAGGAGAGAAGATGAAGAGAAGTCTATGGTACAGAATGATAGTATACCAAGTAATCCCAGTGGAGAATCCGGGAACTTGGCCTGGTCGGTGTTTTTGACATCCAGGAAGTCGAGATTCGTGTCGTCGCGTTGCTGACAGAAGGAAAACTAATACACCGAAACGCCAATGCTAATGAGTCGTCAACACAACCGGAGGGAGGGTATCGAGGCGCAAGAGAAAACGGGCCGTCAATCGGGAGAGCCCTAATAGTAGGCCTCGACTACCACGAGTCGCGCGACTGGCGCTCCGGAGGATCCGGATTGCGGACCTGCCAAGAAAGCGGTTACTATCCATGCACAGACACAATCGGGTTGGGGAACTTACGTTCAACGTTCTCGTGTAGTCGCGGTTGTCCTCAATGGAAGCGATACTGCCATGGCTGCCATTATCCAAATTCATGAATGGTTGAGGGTTCAGGCGCTGATCGTAAAACAAGGGCCGGCTGTTGCGCCGCTCTGAGTTAGGCGTCATCGCGTCAGACGGGTCAGAGCTTTGGCGAGCGGTGTTGATCGGCGGCAGTGTAGCGGTGTAGTCTTTTTCTCCAGACCTGAGGAGCCCGGTCCGACTAAGTGTGCTGACATTTCTCTGAGGAGTAACGCCTGTGGACCCGTTCTCGGCATCTTGAGCTGCTTGCTCCCTCTTGCGGCGCATACGCATGAGAAAAAAGAAGATGGCTCCGGCAAGCAGAGCGAGACCCGCGAGACCTCCAATAACTGCGCCAGCAATCGCGCCCCCAGACGTGCGTGAACCACCAGAGGAGGAAGAGGAACCATCTCCCGAAGACGGCGCAGAAGTCACAGTCTGGGTCACAACAGACCCGCCAACGGTGACAACGGTGACTTGAGTGACCGGGGTTGAAGTCCGAGTAGACGAAGAGGAACTTGACTCCTCTGAGGAGCTTGACGACGAACTCGATGATGAGGTAGTAGCGGCGGCAGAGCTGGTAGAGGATTCCGTCGTCGATGTGGATGAGGTCTTCTGCCGAAGGACTGTTAGCTGATGCCAACAATCCAATAGTGAAGCGGTAAGGGGACATGAGATTCCTCATACGGGAAAAACCGTCGAAACGACCACTGACGCCAACTGGGTCACCGTCTGGACGACGGTTTCCGTGTCAGGCACTCGAATGGTCGTCTCCACAGAGCTCGGCGCAGGAGCGGAACTCTGCACCAAAGAAAGTTAAAATGACGTTCGTAAGGAAGCGTCACACTTAAAAAGAAGCGTAATAAAGATGTTGTCAAGCGTGCAGTAGAGGGAAACAGTAAGAGTGGGGGTCACAGAACGGCGTGACCCCGTAACAGCATTGAAAGAAAAAAAAGTGCCGCCCAAGGCGGGCGGCTGCAAAACTTACCGTGGAAGTCGAAGCCGCTGTGGATGTGCTCGCAGCGGTCGACGCGCCTTGAGTTCCGGACGCGGCCAGGTCCAGCTTGATGTAGCCATACAAGTCGTCGTCCGAGTTACCGCAATCTTCATAGCCATAGCCAGGGCAAGTGGTGTCGCAGTTGCTGGTATCCTGCTGATCCGAGGGTGCGTAGTTGGAGCACCAGCACTGCTTTCCTTGGACAATAGCAAAGGCGTAGTCGTCTACGCATTCGTCATGACAGTGGCCATTCGACTGGAATGTGTATGTATCTTCGGTTTCACGTCAGGAAGCAGTCTTGGACAACAAGATCTGGGAGTGCACACCTTGTAGATTGCTCGAGCCGGTGTTCTGGCTCGAGCAGTAGGTCTGGGTGAGAGCGCTCACGCGATTGATGAGAGCTAATGTGGTGAGGAGCAACAGCAGCTGCTGTGCGCGGAAAAAGCGATGAGCGATCATTTTGAGTGGTGCCCGAGGGCGATTACTGGTGGAAGCGAGGGTATTTTGACAGCGACAGCCCTAGAGGCTCGGGAGGACCCGCTTGCGCTGCCACTGACAGATAGTCCGGGCAGGTGACTAGAAGGTTCGTGCGTCCGTGCCGCGGTGGTGATACTTCGGACGGATCGGCGCGGTGGCTGGGAATCGGCAGCTGGGGCGGCGGTTGCTGTGACGATGCTCAGAGAAGCGATTGGCGATGGATGCTCCTGTTGGGTGATGCGGACGGCAACGGGGGGGTGCCGCGCGGAAAGCGAGAGTCGCCAGGAGCTCGGGGTTAAGCAGAGGCGGGCGAGGCGATCGACACGTACGCGAAGGAGCTCCGACTCAATGAAGAGATAGAGCTGCTCGGGCCGTTAGCATTGTCGACCGGCGCGTCGCTGCGGTCGGGGAGCGATGGAGAAGCGCGGGGAAGGGTGCGCGGGCAGGGCTCGAATTTGAGGATGCGGCGGTGATGTGGGTGGAGGAGTTGGTGTTTAGGAAGAGGGCCGGCGGGAGGGCGTTTCCATGGGCCGCAGCTCGGGCCACCCGCATGCAGCGTCCAGCGCTTGGCCGGAAGCGAGGCGGGCGAGGCTAGCAGGCACAGATGCACCAGGCCTGTAACGGACGCGCTCCAACCCGCGGCTCGCGGAATAAGGAAAATACGATTACGCACCGTCAAAACGCTAAGCTGCTCTCTCGGGACGCTGAGGATCCGACGGTTCCGCAAGAAAGGGTCGCTGCGCGCGCAGAGAGTTGCGAGAGTGCTGCGAGGGCGGCGCTGGCGTGCCGCGTTGCTGACTGCGAGGCTTGAGGAGGGCGTGTGTCAGGGCGAATCGAGGGTGGAGCGGCGCAATGCTGATATCATGACACGAGGAAAGGAGGGCTTCTGCAGCGGGGCGAGGGCAGCGCGCGGTGGTGAGCGAGGGCGGCTGCAGCGATAGCGGCGTCGACACGGCCGCTGGCGCTGGGTGGGACTGGGGTTGATGAAACGAGCGTCAAAAACAAACAAAACGATCAACGAGGGTGGAGAAGGCGCAAGTGCGCTTCGAGAGCGGTGACAGCTGGGCACGATGGTGTGGTTTGAGTGAAGACTTCGCGCCTCGCAGCAGGAAGGGGGCCGGCGGGAGTAGTCAGCACTCGCGCAGCAATCATCATCGACTCGCCGGGCAGCACTCTCGCTGATGCTGGCACCTGGCAGCAGCGGGCTGCCGATCATGCCGCGCGATCTGCCACTGATGGCCCGCCCACCGCACGCGTAGGCGCTCTAACCACAATCGCCGCCGACTCATCTGGAAGGCGTGCAGCAGTGCCGGCCGCCAGCTCTCAAACGGCCATCAGGCGCCTCCAACCACCCACACCCAGCGCGCAGCCCCGCCGCACCGCAGCCGCCTCAGGCCCATCACGAGCTCGTCGCCTGCCCGCCAAACGGCGCGCGGCGTGCGCGCGGTAGTCAGGCCTCCCTTGGCCGCCCGCGGTGGCAAATCGACCCCAGGCTAGCTCCATCCAATGTCGTCTCGATGCAGAAGTCCTGTTCTCCTGACGCACCCGTATCGGGCTCGCAGCAAGCCACACAAGTGCAGCGACCGAGCCGCTCCCAGCTCGCCCAGGACACCCCTCGCAACGGCTGGCCTATCGCCGAAGGCGGTCGGGCGACATCTTCCATCGCTACGGCCTGTCCTTCCCTTTAGCCAAACGGCGGCGGTGGCGCCGCGAGCGCTCGGTGCGGCTCTACCGCTGCTGGCGTCCGCTCTGCCAAGCCGACCCGGCTGCGTTGCGACATCACAGCTCTCGCCCGACACCGTGCCAGAGGCCTCAGCATCGCGACCCTGGGCCCTGTGGCCCGTTGCGTATCCCGCGTCCGCCCCCCCTCGTCGTGGACAGCAGCGCGGCATGCCATCGTACGACCGAGAAAGCACGCGCGCACTGGCCCCGCTAATAAAAAGGGCTGGCTGCTGGGCGACGTGTATCTCCTGCCAATGTCTCGGAGGTCGCGCTCCAAATGCTCGCTGTTGTCCCGGCGTCCGGATGCCTCCATTGGCGCTCGCTCCGTGGCTTATGCGTGGCTCATAATGACCTCAGGCTTCGAGGACTCAGCCTCTCACAGCACGGCCGCGAAATGACGATTGACTGATTTTCAGGGGATTACAGGGCCGGGCGCCTCACCCAGCGACACCAGAATCCACAGCGTGGGACTTGGCAGCCAGTGAGCGCGCTGCCTCCAGCCGTAGTGCCCGCTTGGAACGCCAACGACGTGGTTTTTCTTTGCTTGGAGATCCTCTGGAGATCAGTGCGCTGCGGGAGGATGGCAGGATGCTTGCTCTCATCAGCCTTCCCAATTTCGTAGCCCAGCGGTGCGTGCCACGCGCGCTGTCGGGTCGCCATCTCAGATCCACCCTTCCTTCTGCCAGCTGCACTGGGATGCCACATGTTGTGGTGTGGCTGGAATTGCGGTCCAGATTTGCTTCCTCCACCGTTCTTCTTGCGCCGCACTCGTCGGTCGCTCCGCCTTTGCTTGTTCGTCAGCCACGCTGTCAACAATTTGTCAAGAGTTCCACCCGCCCGCCCTGCCTCGCTGGGCTGCCTGCCGCCCAGAGGCGATCAATTCTTTGTCAAATGCCACTGCTGCGTCGCTGCGCGCAGGGTCAACACCACTGGTTGGCTCTCGCAACTTGGACAAGAGGGATCTGCGCGCGCAGGCCCTTGCATCAGCATTCCTTGTTGATCACGGTTGCACGCGGGTGAGCTACAAAGCGGCCATGCGACGTTCCCCGCTTTCTGTCCCACCCGCGCGGCAACCAAGCTGTCCCGTCCAGCATCGTGGGATGCGGGCTGGATCTGCTCAACACTGGTCACTGCGGGTCGAGGATAAGTAGGCAGGCGTCCTCGCCCACGGTTCGGTGCCTTCTTAGCCCCTCCTCGCAGCAAGGCAACGCGCTCGCCATCTGGCGTGGGCCACGCGGCTACTGTCTGGTGACAGGCTGCATCAACAACCGAGATGCAGGGGGGGAGGTACAGCCTTCTGTGCCTATCTCTACTATGTACATGCCTACACACTGCCTCGGCCGAAAGCATCTTCCGTCAAGCATTATTGTCAACGGCTTATCTGCGCTTTCTATTTGGAAAACAATCGACTTATTGATGCGCAGTTATAGCAGGGTGGCAGAACCACGATCCCGGGTTTTCCTTGCTGTTTCTATTTTTCGACGCGCAATTTCGGGGATTGATCAGCATAAACTTTCGGACGAGGCTTCAACGGTAAGGACGGTCCGACCAATGACATTGTCTAGCACTGCGAGCATCGACTACAATATTCGGGCCAGGTACGGATGGCAGGGTGCATGACACATTCATAAACAGGCCTTGCGCAATCGCATCGCTTCTGCTTGAGCAAACGTTCGTCTGCCGATGTCGTTTGGCGAGAGTGGACGGAGAATTCCACTGCTCTACAATTTCGATTTCTTTCCACCCTTCACGCCCGTCACCTCCTGTCCGCTGATGAGGAAGTCCGGGTACTGAAACTCCTGGCCGGGATTGGTGCTGGGCATGCGCCACGCACCGCCATCAACCACGATCACGTCTCCGTTGACATAGTTGGCCGCGTCACTGAAGAGGAAGACGGTAGCATCCGCAATCTCCTTGACTGCGCCCCACCGGCCGCTGGGGATGCCCTTCCCCGGGTTGGTCGCTGAATCGAGCTTCGACAAGCGCTGCATGCCCTCGGTGCCGGCGATGGGACCCGGTGCGATGACATTCGAGGTCACGCCGAGCGGGCCCTGTTCGATGCAGACGGCGGCCGAGAGTGCATCAACACCCGCCTTTGCGACCGAGGCGTGGGCCTGCAGCGGTGTGCCCGAGTAATGGAGGGTGGCCGACACGAAGACGATGCGACCGCCAGTGCCGTGTTCCGGAGCTGCACAAGTTGGCAAAAAGGATTCGAATTAGTCCTCTTTCACGTTTGGCGACGAATGAGCCGCGGGCGTTGGACGGGCCGAAAGGCGCATGCCTTGCAACGTGCTATAGTGGCCAGCGTCGTCCTGGGCCAATTTCGCGCCCGGCGGTACTTACGAGTTTTACCATCAGTCCTATGCTTCGCAGCTGACTCGAGCAGATAGGGCAGTGTGGCTTTGAGAGTGTTGTAGGAGCCCAGCACATCGATGTCGATGACCGACTTCATGGCGTTGGGGCTCAGCTGCGAGATCTAGTGGCTGTCAGAGGGTCCGCTCGCGGCTCCAACCACTGCAACCACTACAGGTGACGGGGAAGAGTCTCACGGGGGCCAGAAAGTTTCCTGCGGCTCCGGCACTGCAAGGGATGCATTAGCGGCGAATCATGGAGTCCGGAGGGCGGCCGAGTGTGGAGCGAATCTCTGGAGAAAGGTCTGGAGCAGCTGTGGCTGTGGAGCCCCTTGACCAGCCCATAACTACAGACTTACATGACGAAGTCGATGCTGCCGAGCTCCTCCGCGGTCTTGTCGGCGGCGGCCTGCAGATCCTCGGGCTTCCTCACGTCAACGCCTCCCAGGGCGAGCACCTTCGCGCCAGAACGGCAGGTGGCGATGTCGGTAGCGGCATTCTGCGTCTTCTCAACGTTGCGGCCGACGATGGCGGCGTTGGCGCCGAGGTGCACCAGGGCGCGGACTTGAGCGCTGCAGATGGTGCCAGCACCGCCGGTGCAGAACACGACCTTGTTTGCTACATGGAAAGCACCCAGTAAGTCTGCCTGTTGCGTCATGCGGAGGAATGCGGAGGAATGCGGGGAGAGCTGTTTCCATTACCGAAGATGCCGTCTCTCCAGACGTCGCTCACGTACTCGTACTTTGGAACGGGCATGTTTGCAGAGCGCTGCGTGGAGAAGAAGGAGAGCTGGGGGGACCGCTGGGCGAAGCGACCTGGTAAAGTGTGGAGCCGCGAAGCTAGAGGTGTCGTCGTGCAGCTTGGATCCGACGGCCGAGGCACGCAGCCCATGCCGCGGCGCTGGCCATTACTATACCGCCTGGCGCATTGGCTGCGCGCGAGACACGCCCGGTAAGCAGTGCGGATGCCGAGTCTTTGCATTATTTTGATCAAGAGATGTTCTGCAGCAGTTCCTCGCCCGGCCGCACGAGCTGCGGAGCTGCTGCATCCGGGACACCCCGCCTCACTGAGGGCGACCAGTTCTTGGCGGGGCTACCTAAGCGGTAAAACAGCCAACAACAGCTTCGCCAACACGCTCCCGGCAGCAGCCTCGCCTCATCCCCGCAACTCCAGCTGTCAATCTCCCTACTGCTCGAGGACCCGCTCCTCTCGGCCACAATGGCGCGCACCATTGCAATCTGCAAGTTCGTCGGCACCGTCAGCCTCGGCCTGCTGACGGTAAGTCTTGCAACAGCCCGCCGCCGAGTCGTCAATGCTGATAAGAGAGTTACAGGGCGTCTCCTACACGCTCAGCACCACCGCCCTGCCTGCTCTGCTCGAGCTCCCCACCGCTATCCACGGCTACACCACCTTTCTGTCCATGCAGTACGCCGCGAAACGCCACGTCCGCCTCCTCACCGCCACCGCCGTCTCGACCCTCTCGCTCGCCTTCATCATCTCGCCTCCGCGCGCCCGCCACCCCTACCTGCTCTGGACCTCTCTTGTCGCGGCTGCCGGTGGTGCTGGCGTCGACTACGCTTTGCGCCAGCAGAACGGCGACAGCGAGACCGGGGCGCCCGATGACAACGGCAGTGTCAGTGCGGAGCGCAGCTGGGTCGATCTGGAGAAGGGCGAGGACGTCAACGGCGAGATGGTGCGCAACGGCGTCGAGAGATTCCGCATCGCTGAGGGTGCCAGGGCTGCCATCAGCGGCTTGGCCTTCACCATGAGCGTCATCGGCATCTGGGGCGATGGCGCTTGAATGGCGGTGATTAGAATCTTCGAATGGAACTTGAATAACGGAATCAACGACGACGGGCACGACACAATGGCAAACACGGCATGTCGTGATATATGAGGCTGCATCTGATGGTAGGCGCGAGGGCGTTTTGAATTCTGAGTAATGATTTCACATCTCTTCGGGAGACTGTTCCTTGCAATCTACTCTGCTCATTAGTTGCATGTATACAGTAGCAATCAGAACTCCACGCACAGGCCACTTTTTCTACATACTGCTCTACATCTGGTTCATCGTCACTCTTTCTCGAAGCATTGGAAATTCTCTGGAATCGCCTCGCCCTTGGCGGTTTGGTTCCACAACCGGCCCGGAAACCCTGTGACTACACCGCCGAGTATTCCGTACGGTAGTATGCACTCTTGGCTCGAGTTTAGAAACCAGCATATGCCTGCCCTGTTTACGAAGCCATGCTCATAATTATTCCCACGATCCACCACTTCACATGAGTTCTCATCCACCCTGGCCTAGGAGAAATCCACTGACACTCAATCTCAAAAATCGAAATGGCTATTCACTGGTCCATTTGGTATAAACAGCACCGGGGAAGCGCGCTCTTCGTATAGTTTCATGGAACCGATACACAAGCAAGCCGACTCCATGAGGCATGCTCAACTTTAAGTTGGGCCAACAGACCGCGTTCTACAACAAAAACAGAAAGCAATACCCAGCCATACTTCATGATAATGGATATGATTGGGAACACGTAAATTAATTTATGATAAAATCCACTTCACACGTTGAATGGCCCACTGATCTGTACTCCTTGGTTCTCTTTACTACACTTGCACTCCAAGGTTCTTGGGTGTATTAGTGGGCATACGTCCTTTCTTGTATGGCACAGGCTCTTTCCTAGAAGTTACGAGAGTTCGAAAGGGTCCGGACTCACATATGCATCGGGATTCAACGCCCTCACTGTTTGATCGAGCTCACCTCGCACTACGGGAAATGTTCTCTCTTAATGAGAGGGGGTTGCTACCACGTATGAGCAAACCCTCTCCCACCAAGCAGACTACTCCAGACAGGCATCTTGGCAGAACGTCTTCACTTCCCTCTCAGGCCCCAGCTCATCCAGAGTACGAAATGGAGTACCTCACCATGGAGCATACGGCTCCCGTTGCTTCAATGCATTCTGAATCTCACCATTCTCTGCCTAAAACCAATCCACCCACGTCAGAAGCACAGACGCAACACAATGGTTCCATTCGGGAAACCTCACCCCAACTGAAACCGACCAGTCAGCCCATCCGTCGAGAAGAGGAATGTGCCTCTCCAGAGTCCTCACATCAGCCAATTTCAACTTGGCACCGGCCGACGCACAAACAATCTCAAGCACAATTGACAATTACAGCAGAACTTCCCTATACCAAGAATCATTAAGCAGATGCTCAACCGATCACACACACCTTGGCCAAGAACAACACGGACTTTTTTGATATATGTTCCAAGTCTCTGTTGTGAGGTCAGATCCTTGAACCTTTGAGTGAGCCGACGTGGCTACCGACCATGATGCTTGCCGGAGACGCTGGCATCTTCGATGACGAATAGGTGTCGTATAAATCAACTCAAAATCAACAGATGAGTGCGTGGGGGCCGCAGACGAGTCACGGTGGCACTGCTGTTTGACTAACTTCTCATAGTTTTTCACCTCGTACTTCATGGCTTGAACGGGAGGGGAATCAACATCATCACAGCAGTCACACCCGCAAGGGCATTCGCCCGGCAAGTATTCCGAGTTGCAGAGATCAAAGCAGCCAAGCTTCTAGATACGTACATGCTCACCAAATTCAACATGCGCAAGGCCAATCAAGTCTATGAGACCAAGCTTTCCGAGGAACCTCCTCTTGACTTGCTGGAAATTAACAGAGAAGACAGAGGAGATATATGGCGACAAGAGTGGGAGCAAGAACTCAAGACGTTGGTTTCGAACACGTGGGAACCGGTAACTCAGCACGTGGACCTTGAAGTTATCTTCAACTGCCCAGACAATGCTTCGGCTGCCATCAAGGGTCTGATGAGAAGGTGGAGGACCCACCTTTATGAGTGCTTCATTGAAGCCATTGAGGAAGCTACCCGCTTCCGCGACCCGGCCCGTGAGCTGGCTGAGCACCTGGTCCACACAAATGGTCTCGAAATTTACCTCTTCAGCAGGCTGGGATCCGGTCAACAACAAAGGGCAGGTGCGCCGGAGACGTGCGATAGATTGCCAAGTAACTTGGTACACGGTATATTGCAAGGTAGGTTGAAAGCATGAGATTGATGAGATGTTCTGCAAAGTGGGCGGACATTTGAAATGAGACGTGGAGGGCGGGGCGCAGCTGGTGAAGGATTCGTATTCGGTGGGGGAACAGATTGCCGGGCTGGGCGTCAAGGAAGGCGCCGCGGCCGGGGCAGGAACGGGCAGGAACGGGAAGGCAGCCCGCGCAGCCCGCGCCGTTGTCAGCCCTGCCGAAGTCCCAAGAGTCAGGCTTAGCCTCTAGACAACGACTCCCTCTAGCCGAGTGCTGCCCCTGCATCGGCCTTCGCTGATTGCACGCCAATAATGCCGTGATAAATTGCCAATGGGCTGCTTCTCTCCTGCTGGATGCTACCGCAGTCTGTTTGAGAGCGAAACATGGCCGTCCGATTATTCCTGGGCTGCTCGCTGGGCCTGCTCGCCTCCGTCGCTGCTGCAGCTGCCGCACCCGCCAATGGCACGGATCCCTTCCAGCTGTCGTGCCTCTCCTTCCAGCCGCAGACGCACGTCTACAACGCCACGCTGACGGCCCGCGAGTTCGTCCCGGCCAACACCAACCTCACCTTCCCGGACAACGACGCAACATGCAGCCGCGCCAGCCAGCTGGTGCCGGCCGACATCTGCCGCATCGCCCTGTCCATCCCGACCTCGAACAGGTCCAGCATCACCTACGAGATGTGGCTGCCGCGCGAGTGGACCGGCCGCTTCGTGGCCACGGGCAACGGCGGCATTGACGGATGTGCGTTGTCTTGATTCCCCCCGGCCCCCAGGCCCCCCCCCCCCGCCGCCTCCGCGCGACTAACACGTCGCAGGCGTCAAGTACGAGGACCTGGCCTACACGTCGCAGAACGGCTTTGCCGCCGTCGGCTCCAACAACGGCCACAACGGCACCTACGGCAATGCCTTCTACCAGAACGACGAGGTGATGTCAGACTTCGCCTGGCGATCGTGCGCTCCCCCTGCCACTGCCGTGCCATGCCGTGCATGCTGACCTCGCCAGCCTCCACACCATCACCGACGTCGGCAAGAAGCTCACCAACCTCTTCTACCAAGGCGACATCACCAAGTCGTACTACCTGGGCTGCTCGCTGGGCGGCCGCATGGGCATCAAGGCCGCCGAGCACTTCCCCGACGACTACGATGGCATCGTCGCCGGCGCCCCTGCCGTCGACTTCAACAACCTGATCGCGTGGCGAGCCAGCTTCTATCCCATCACTGGCGCCAAGGGCTCCGCCAACTTCATCTCCGCCGACACCTGGAAGACGACCATCCACAACGAGGTCCTGAACCGTAAGTCCGCCCTCTCCGCTCCCCCGTAGCCGCGCCCCGCGCTCACGCTCGCCCCAGAGTGTGACAGCATCGACGGCGCCGAAGACGGCATCATCGAGGACCCGACCCTCTGTCACTTCAACCCCGAGACGCTCCTCTGCCGCGGCAACAGCACCGACTGCCTCAATGCCGTCCAGGTCGGCATCGTGCGCCAGGTCTTCTCCCCCTTTTTCGGGCTCGACGGCGGCCTCATCTTCCCGGGCATGCAGCCGGGCTCGGAAGAGCTCGCCGTGTCCAAGCTCTACGCGGGCGCTCCCTTCTCCTACTCGGAAGACTGGTTCAAGTACGTCATCTACGACCCCAGCTGGGACGCCGCCACTTTCACCGCGCTCGACGCCGCCTACGCCGAGCTGCGCAACCCCGCCAACATCCGCACGTGGCCGGCATCGTTGGCCCGCTTCCAGCGGCGGGGCGGCAAGCTGCTGTCATACCACGGCCAGCAGGACAACCAGATCTCGTCGTTCAACACGCCGCGCTTCTACCACCACCTCATGCGCGGCATGGGCTATTCGTACGCCGACATGGACGCCTTCTTCCGCTTCTTCCGCGTCAGCGGCATGAACCACTGCAACAGCGGGCCCGGCGCCTGGGTGCTGGGCCAGGGCGGCGGCGCCCCCGCCGAGGGCATCCCCTTCGACGCCGCCCACAACGTGCTGGCCGCCATGGTCGACTGGGTCGAGAAGGACGAGGCGCCCCGGACCATCACCGGCACCAAGTTCGTCGACGACGAGGTCGACAACGGCGTCGCCTTTGAGCGCAGGCACTGCCTGTTCCCGCGCCGGAACACGCTCGTCGGCGCGGACCCGACCGATCCGGACAGCTGGGAGTGCAAGTGGGCGGCCAACTGGTGGTCTGGCCCGGATGGCGGCGCGGCGGAGGGATTTGGTAATCCGTGGCTGAATGGGTTTGGAGACGGCCACGGCCACGGCCACGGCCACGGCCACGGCCCTGGCCACGACCATGACCACGACAACGATTACAACCGTGAGCGTGGTCACGGTCGCCCATGAACTCTAGTTCGTTCGTAAATATCATTCAATTCACTTAACGCAGTAGACAAAAAAAAAAAAGAAAACTTTCATACAGCTCTACCTGATATCGGATAATAGCCGACGGAGGCGGCCAACACCGAAACGTCTGTGTGGAAGAATAACGAGGAATTCGGATACGTACCTAGGCTTCGGTCGGCAAGGCCCCTTGGATGATTCGCGCAACCGTGGTGGGGACGGGGGGGGACCTCTGCAAGGTCCCTGACTCGATCGATGTGCATGCAGCAAACAAACCTCGGGAAGATGAAGGTACCACCTACCTAGCTGCCTGATTCTGCCAAAAAACAAAGCCAAGCCGGCCGGAGCGTTCGCGCGTCAATCAATCTCAGATTCCATCTATACCCGATCCACTCCCCCCCCCCCCCCCCCCCCTGGTCGCGGCACAGCGGGCTGCCCCGTCCTTCCAACGTCCGATCCCTGCGCCCCAGCCAGCCAGCCAGCAGCGAAACTGATTAAATGTGTCTCGGTAGGCGCCGTTGTTAGCGTCCATCGTGCAATATATATCGAGTGATGATGAGTACTATCCGTACCTCTAGTGTGCATGCATCTTTCGGCCAGTCATGACCCAGGGAGTCTCGGAGCCCAAAAAAAAAAATGCATAATAATTCGCACCCCGATCGAGTCTCTCTACATAGTTTGAGAGAGAGCGACCCCCACCCTTTCTCTGATGGGGCCTGGAAATATGGTTTTTTTTTTATAACTTATTAGCTCAATCGGCGATGGGAGGGGGGAGCTGGCTGGCCGGCCGGCCGTGAGTTCTGGATCGGTTGTCCGAGCTCCCCCGTATCGTACAGGCGTGCGTGCGTGCATGCATGCATGCAGATGTGCATACGAGTGTCGGTGTGTACCTGCATGCCTGGAAGCCCGGGATTCTCTTCGTTACTACTGCTCTGACCAAAAAGATGTGCCGAGGTTGCGTGAATTAAAAAAAAAATTATGAGAAAAAAAAAGAAGCGCGCGCAGAGAATCAACAGATGGCAGTCAAGAACAGGTCAATATGTTGCAACATTGCTCTTTGAGCTTCATGTGACGTTTTGTCCGTACGCCGGCAACACAAGGAAGGAAGGAGCAGAGGGAATGTAAAACTTTTGTCATTTTTTCTTTTCTTTTTTGTTTCTTTCTTCTCTTCACGTCTTCCAATAATGCTTGCAGATCAACTGCAATCAAGCTATCATCGTTCTCCGCTTCTGCCGGGCAGCCCCCCAAACCTCGTACTCTATCACCGCCGGCCCCGCCCCCGCCGCCGCGACGCCCCCAAAGCCATCTCTTACGTATCCGTCATCCCCATCCGCCGCGCTCCCCCGTCTGCTCTCACCAACCAACCTGCTCTCCATCTCGAAATCCACAACCTTGCTGATCTTCTTGTCCCGCCTCAACACGCTCGACATGGCGCCTCCCCCTCCGCCGAAACTGCTCAGCTTGGACCCGGTGTGGTACCCGCCGCCGGTGCGGGTGGTGCGGAGCAGCTCGTCGTTGGAGCGGCCGGTGGCGACGTTGTACAGGAACTGGAAGCAGGGGCGCATGACGACGAGCGAGGCGGCGATGATGCCCACGTCCATCTCGACCATGGAGATGGTGTTGGGGATCGTGTTGGCCCACTGCGGGTCCTTTTTGGCCAACGGGTCGGGGAAGAATTGGAAGACGAGCCGGGTGATGGCGCAGGAGGTGTGGCTGTTGGCACTCTCACTTCGGATTTAGAAAACGATGGCAACAACAAGAAGGCTTTAGGAAGAGAGGGAGGGAGGGGACTAGAGGAGAGGAGGGGAGAGAGAAACTTACACGAACCCCAGGAGGATGAGAAAGAGGAGCTGTTTGATCTCGGGCCGCTTGTCTTTCATCTTGAACAGCGCGGGCAGCGGGATGCAGATGACCATGATGCTGGTGGCGATGTTGACGGCGTGCCCGCTGAAGCGGAACTGCGTCAGGTCGATGCAGGCTCCCGGCGTTTTGGAGAGGTATGATTTGCGGATCGGGTTGCATTGGAAGATGCTGATGAGCGTTGCCGAGACGTAGTAGCCCACGACGACGAAGGTGGTGAGGTGCACGAGCACGCGCGTGATGCGCACCGTCGTCGAGTCTGCGCGCTTGAACAGCTGCGCATAGACCAGGCAGAGGGAGAGTTTGGTGAAGAGGTAGGTCGGCTTGAAGACTACCATGTTTGCGAAGAAGAGCTATGCTGGTCAGCGCGCTGTCTGGCAGACAGTGAGAGATGTATGCGCACTTGCTTCGGTACAATCGAGTTTTTGATTGATGGAGATATGTCTGCTGCATGCTTGCCATAACCATATGAGATCACGGCTGGGATGTGTTAGGAGTCGCCAGTGGATGCAACGAGAGCTGATATTGTTCACCTATCATGTTGAAGCATTCTTGGGAAATAGAGCACAGCTATCTCCATCGTCAGTGCAAAACAAGAAAGCTCAGGATGGAGATCACTTACCAGCGCAGCGAGAATGCAGTAATCCGACATGTCCAATCGCCTGCGATATCCTCGAAAGCCAAGGCGCAGAGCCACGAGTAAGATGGCGAGAGATCCGAACACGCATGTGGTCCAGATCAAGATGGGGCCCCGGTCCTCCCCGGCCATGGCGATCTCTTATGCTGATGATCAGAACCCAGAGAAGAAAGGCTACTGGCGGCGGAAAGGCGGTGTTCAAACATGGCGGGGGGAGAGGACTTGAAGTATCCTCAATCGCACCATTGCTTGCTGCAAGCGGGGCGCAGTCGGAGTAGATGAAGAACAGGCCTCGCTTGTGGCTACGAGAGGAGGCGTATGCAACTTCTTGCAGGGACTGTTCGGTGGGCTGACTGAATTTGCTTTTTACCGACCCGTGCAATAATCACCATGAGTCCCGGTAGACGGACTAGCAGTAGAGCCTTGTGTCATGTTTCGCCTTCCTTCTAGGGAACAACCTGGTGTGCGTGGTCGGATGGGTAGTTGACTCGTGCGACGCAAGCCAAGACGGACGTGCAAGGCTTTGATGCGGCGTGATCGCCGACATGGAACAAGCGTCCAGGAGATTACGGGGATGCGGCAGAGCATGCGGCACAAACGGCGCGCTAACTCGGGGAGAGGCTCGATTGCTCTCAGATGCCCGGGATCGGGTTTCTAGGCGATGGCTGCTTGGGGCTCCACATGGCGGATCCAGTTCTGTACCTTCACGCAAACAGGCATCCGGTAGGACACGCGAAACACGAGTCAACATACGGCGGACAGTGGCATGTCAGCCGGGGATTCCCGCACTTGGGTTTGCGAGGCATTCCGGGACACTGACTCTAGCGTGGCTGCTGGCTGATTTCAGGCATGTCGCGATGGAATTAGGTGTGAGGAAAGCCGAATAAATGACCTGAAGATGCGACTGAGAGCCTTGCAAACACGGTCGAAACGCAATCTTCTTTTGTTAGCAACAGCTCCTGAGCTTAGACGGCCGGAAGTGTCACCCATATTGAACGATAAGAGCGGGTTTCTCCGCCAGTTGCACAGCCTTATAGGGCGTGCTCCTGGTGGATACCATAATTCGCAGTAGCAGAGCCTCACTCGGATTCCCCACGGGTCTTGACTCTCAGGCCCCTGGATGTAACGCCGAGGACGCGTAGATGAGCCTCATCACTCGCCACTGGCGTATTAATAGATGTTTGAATCCGACGTGTGCCCATTTTCTCCAGTGGAGTGACGACAACGATGGACCGAAACCCCTCGATTCCTGAACGCTGGAGAGTATCGATGGTTCAGATGGAGCATCTTGAGAGCTCACATGTGGTAAGCTCCGCTGTGGGAACGAGCGCATACTGGGCAATGCAAGTGGTCAAACGCTGGACAGGATGTTTTAGTTGATGGCCTAAAGCCAGAGGTTCCCGCACTTCCGACGTCATTCACACGACTCTCCCATGGCTGGGCCAAGTACCAACGCTTCTCCAAAAACTTCTTGAATCAAGAACTCTACCCAGCGAATCGGCGGCTCGCGGGAGGGCGCGGACACTGCATTCGTCCATCAACTCGACGACCCACTTGCGGTACTCGAGTTTTGCAGCCTCTTCAGCTCCAAGGGCGTCTCTGGCGGCAGCCTCAGCAACAGGAGCCCAGGTGTGCATCAGGTCCCACCAGTCATAGACGTGCAAGTCGGTGACAAGCCAGCGCTTCCCCGGGGTGAAGTTGCGGTGGACGGCAATGATGGCCCTGGCGACATCATGGCCGTGAACGAGATGCAGAGCGGACTTGGCCTTGACCTGCTCCTTGGTCGTGGCGACGCGGGTGACCCAGTTGCTCGGCTGGCGGGCGCCGCCATAGAGACCAGACAGGTTGAGGACGCAGCCATTGGCGCATTGGCGCAACTCGTCCTCGGCAATTGCGCGCGGATTGTCGGCGTCGTACGAGGAGTCGCTGTCATTCCAATGGGGGTCGGCAAAGATGCCAGAGGAGCCGAGCTGGATCCAGTTGTGCTCGCCGCCGTGGCTCTTGCGGTACATGGACGTCAGGTGGTGGGACTGGCCGGAGCCTCGCAGCGGAAAGGTGACAAGGATGGTGGCTGCAGCGGGCAGCCTGTCGTACGGGGCCTGGTCAGAGTCGTCCGGATCGAACTTGAAGGGAATGGTGCCATCGTGGCCGGTGGTGGTGGTGGCAGCCCAGGAAATGGCCGTGTCCTTGAGCTGGGGGATGAGGAAGGTTGATGTCCAGCCGGCGCCCAGGATGAGCAGGTCGACAGAGGATGGAGACATGTTTGGTGGGACAAGCGGTGATCTCATCGGGCGGGGTTTGGGCAGGTGCGCTAGAGCCCATTGGGTAAGCGGCCTCTCTCGCTGTTGCCGTCCTGTCCCAGCGCAACCTGCCGCCGCGTCGCAGCACGCACACAGCATCCGCGGCACTCGACTGGTCTGGAATCGAACCAAACCCACTTCTTCGCCATGTCACCCGCCTGTCAGGGCACGATTCTCCTCGTGGACTGACGCGCAGCCCACCCACGATCCCCACGGTTCCCGAGTATATTATCTCCGACCCACCGATGATTGGCCAGGCCATGGGGATGGGACAACGACGAAGGGAGACTCTGCCCAATGCCCGCAGCCGTTATCTGACCGCTGCAACTTGCGGAATCACAGCCCGCATTTCGGTTCGGCAGAGCTGGTACGTCCCGGCTTGCATTGTTTCGCGTCGGCAAGATGCAAGACGCCATCGCATTGCCCGATCACACAATCCCCCCGCCAAGCCCAGCAACACCACAACCACTTCGACGAATAGCAGCAATACTGGCTCCAGTCTACTCCCCGCTCCCACCTCGTAAGCTCCTCCGCAGACGCTTGTCATAGGCTCCTCCAGTGCTTATCAACCAATCTTCAACTTACCCCTCCGAACCATCTCCCCCCGCTTTCTCAATCGATGTGTTTGCGTGGCTTTGGAGGCAGAGATCCTGTCCGATTTGTCAATCCGTCCCTTGTGTCAACCAGCCCCGTCTGTCGTCATGGCACGTGGGATGCCGTCTTTTCCACCCTCATGACATTGTGACAATCCCATGGACCTCCAGTATATATCCACCCTTCGCTGCACACCTTTTTAACCGACTACCCAACCCTCAAGTTTCCTTCCTTTCTCAGTCAAAAAAATGGCTCCTGCAGCAGTTGAGCATGAGGTTGTCGTGCTCCCCTCCAAGGCTGACACCCAGCACCGGGAGTATCTGAAGCCTTCGGGTGCCTTGGACCAGTTCGAGTCCTTCGAGGTTACTCCCATCATCGGCACTGAGTTTAAGAACGTGAACCTGGTCGACTGGATCAACGCACCCAACGCCGATGAGCTCATCAAGGAACTGGCCGTGACTAGTAAGCCCCCACAATGCTCTTTGAAACTGCCCTGCTCACAGACCGCACCAGTCTCCCGCCGCGGCGTCGTCTTCTTCCGCGCCCAGGACGACCTCACCAACGACCTGCAGAAGAAGCTGATCCACCGTCTGGGAGAGCTTACGGGCAAGCCCGCCGACTCAACCCTTCACATCCACCCTGTTCTTAACGACAGCCGCGAGCTTGGCGGAAGCGATCCGGAGATCAGCACCATCTCCTCGGAGCAACGCCGCAAGTACTACGACCCCGTCAAGTCGGCAGCGCTCTCAGGCAAAACCCAAGAATCCGCACAATGGCACTCGGACATCCAGTTCGAGCCCGTGCCCGCCGACTACACCTCACTGCGGCTGACCGAACTGCCCCGCACCGGCGGCGACACTCTCTGGGCCTCGGGCTATGACCTCTATGACCGTCTCTCACCGCCCTACCAAAAGTTCGTCGAGACTCTCTCTGCCAACTTCGAAGCCCCCTTTTTCAACGACGTCGCCTCGAACGGCGGCTTTTCCGTCTACGAGAAGCCGCGCGGCTCGCCCGCCAACACGGGCTCCGTCCTGCGCGCCACCCACCCCGTCGTGCGCACCAACCCCGTCACCGGCTGGAAGAGCATCTTCCCCGTCGGCGTCTTCCCCAAGACCATCAACGGCCTCACCAAGCAGGAGGGCGACCACCTGCTTAACTGGTTCCTCGACCTGCTGTACAAGAACCACGAGCTGCAGGTGCGCTTCCGCTGGCAGAACAAGAATGACATCGCCATCTGGGACAACCGCAGCGTCTTCCACTCCGCCACTTTCGACTACGACCACATCGGCCCCCGCTTTGGCAACAGGGCCGTCGGAATCGGCGAGCGCCCCTTCTTCGATCCCAAGAGCTCCTCTAGGCGGGAGGCGTTGGCGAGGGAGGCCGAGGGTGCTGTCAGCGCCTAGACCTGTACCAAGTTGGTCGATTTATAGGAACGATAAGAAAAATCAGTGTTTGAAATAAAATGAAAAACATGCAGATTTCGTGTGTCCCTTGTCTTCAACCATCACGTCCCGATTGCGTTATGTGCTGTAGTGTTATGAATCTCTTGCCTGCACCATGCCCTATTCGAGATTGATCGAGGCATGGCCGTTGACAGCAGTAGCCACATCCTTCATACCCGCCTTAAGCTTGGATGTGATTCAGGCTGAGACCGGAATTCCACATGGCGCAGCGGTCGCTTGAGCGTGAATGTATTGCTATGACGCGCAAGCAGCGACATGTGCCGGTGTCATTGCATGGGCCCTTCGTCCAGAACATCGCCCTCTTTTCGGAACGATCAAACATGATATAGCCACAGAACAGACTTTACAAGCGCACCTTGTGGAAGAAAGATAAGAGTGGTGAAAAACCGTCATATGCATCGCTACCCATCCCCTCCGAGGCCAGTCCCGAAGGGATAGTGTGAAAGCTTCATAAACCATCCTTCCCATAAATGGACCCTCTCTTCTTCTCCGCTCTCCTATATCTCCCCCAAAAAGACGTAACTAACAACGGCTCTTCGCTCCACATTTCCCCTTTACCATGCCTCTGATCCGTTGTGAGACAAATCCACCACAACCAGGTACCATGCGCATGATGGAAAGTGAAGGGAGAATGCCGCTAGATAAACGAAAGAAGATGAATAAGAAATCAGTAAAACAAGTCAGAGGGGAAGGTTGATAAGAGACCCAGAGAAATGGGAAAGGACAAGAAAAGAAACACTCGGTATCCACCCCAAGCTGAGCACCTTGACCCCGTCAGTCCGATGACGGAAATGCCTTCACGCCAGGCAGGCTCTCTCCCACACACCTCGCTTTTTTCAAAATAGTAGACACATGCTCGTTCCCCTCCTTCCATCCATACGAGAGGAAAAGGCCGTACAGATAATTCAGCAACATAAAAATTGCCATGATTTGTAGCAACAAGCAACCAATTCGCCTCCCTATCCAAGCCGAAAGAAAAGCAAACGTTGGTGGAAGCGACAAGGATCATCAAGTCTGCGCCATGCGCCGATTCGAAATGTATATGGGTAATGATTCGAGAAGGCATTCATTCAAAAACAGATTCTCGGAGAACTCCTTGTTTCCTTCCATCAGTTCCGTACTGTGAAAAATGTAAGAGCGGGATTCCCGCTTGCGCCATGGAAATGCATCAACAGTATTCTTTTGGCGCGAGCTTTTGACATCGTACTGAAAATCGGCATCAGGCAAAGGGCCTGACCATCGATACACCGTGCCTCAACACGCACGGCTAAGGGGCCGGTAGAAGCAGAGCCGTGGTTCTGCTGGATTCCCCCTGTCTTCATTCGCCGGAGTTGGCCTTGTCATCGCCGCCATTGCTCTTGACGGCGTGAGCAAGCTTGATAGCAATCTTTTGCGGCCCATCCTTCCCATTATTGATGCTCTTTTTCCTCCTGAGCCCTGTATTCGCACCCGCGGTGCCATTGTTGCTGCCCACGGTGCTGACCGAAGAGCTGCGTCGCTTACTGCTCGCCGAGAGTTTCCCAAGCTCGTCTTCGTCATCTTCTTCTCTGCGACGCTTCTCCGAAAGGCGTTCTGGGGGTGGGGTTGAAGGAACTGTAAGTGGCTCACTTGGCGGAGACCCAACAGGAGATGTCGAAGTGGGCGGAGTTGGCGGAGTCGTTGATGTCGGTTCTGGCGGTGGCTGCTCCACCGATGGTGTTGCGTTGACAACGCCCTCTTGAAGCACGTCCATTGAATCTTCGTCATCCTCGGGATAGTCGACAAGAGGTCGAGCGCCGTTGGCCGCAGGCTTCCCTGCGTGCGATGGCAAACTGACTTCCTCGTCATCGTCGGATCCAGCGAAGTATGCCTCCTCCTCGGCATCCATGTCGCGGAGACCTTGCATACGACCGCCATTCACGGGCATGCGGCCAGGCTCAGTATCGTCGCTGGCGAACGAGTTCTGGGCGGTGGCATCCAGTCGCTCGTGCAGCTGCTCGTAGCGCAGTATGAGATTCTGGAATGTAGGAACATAGGTGATCCCTTCCAATCTTTCTCGATAGTTCTCCACGAGGTGGGTGATGACCGGCTTGATATTTTCGCGCTTGATGAATTCAAAAAGCTCAAGGCATGCCGAGTTAAGAAGGTTGTCTCGCGGCATTGTCTCGTAGACAATGTCAAGGACTCGGTCGAACAGGCGGTTCTTGGTGAGTTGTTCGTCATGGAATTCGTCGTGTAATCCGACACAGGTCCGGAAGTATTTCAACGCGGTGAGCTTGAGATGCTTCTCAGGACAAGCCATGAGCTGAGCCACGCGGCACGCAACCTCTTGGGTTTCGACGAAGGTCTTGCTCCTGAAAGGGTGCGATCGAACAAAGAAGCAGAGGACCTCCACGAGGTGCGAATACAGCGATACCTCCTGAATGTTGAGATTTTCCACTGCATAAAGTCAGCATTTGTAAATCAGGAATCCTTGACGGGAACACTCACCCGACTCACGGTCCTTCAAATCCTTGAGCGGCTGGAAGAGCTTCTTCGCAGACTCGTCATAGTAATTCTGTACGAAGGAATCGGTCTGTGGTGATGGGGTGTTGTTCCTGTTGACTTTGGCGAGAAACTCGCTGTTGGCACGGCCAAGTGTCTCCATGGTGACCGAGTTGGCGTTGGGGTCCAGCAGGACCTTGATAGCATCGGCCATCTGCGCCTTGACGCCCAGATCCGTCTCAACCAGAAGGAGCTCAATCAACGTGTCCGTTAGGGGCTTAGTCTTGTCATTGATGGCCTTGAAAATCTGGCTCCGCATCATGATGGAGTCATGGTCGATGAGGGCGACTAGTATGTCAGTTCCGGCGACACGGACGGCCGCATCTGTATGTCTGAGCGCAAAAGTGATGACGTTGAAGAGTCCTCCGCTGAGGAAGTTCGAGTATAGGTTTGCACGAGCTTGGGCCTGCAAGCTCTTCGCAATCGTGCAACATTGCTGGATGAAGAGGACCGCGTCCTTTTTCCTTTGGCCACTGTTTTCCTGCGGTGTGAAAATGCCGAACAACTCCTTGAGAAATGCTTGGTTTGCCTGCAGATGCTGGACGATATCAACCTGATGGAAGAATATCAGAGAATTCAGAACCGAAAAAGTGGGGTCGTCGAGAATGCGCGCTAGCACGACGTCTTTGAGGTATTGCAGCCGGTATGTATAGTGAATCTTCTTCTTGATAAGCGGTTCCTCAATCTTCACAACCTCCTTGAACCTTGACTCGTCAGCCAGATACTGTCTGTGATTTGCCTTGTGGCTCGGGAAGTCGGGGTCGTATTCGAGCGCTCCGACCACGCCGATGATGACCTCATCGGTCACGGCATACTCGATGATGGCCGTGTCGTTGAGCAGGATGAGCGTCTTCATGATGTTGCACAGGTGGTGCAGATCTTCCAAGCTTTCCAAGTCTTCGGCCATCTCCACGAGCGGGACGAGCTTCGTTATGTATCCCGCTTGGACGATGAATTTAGCCAATGCGTCGCGACCCTGTGGAGTGTTGTTCGCCGCGCGCATGACCTGCTCGATTTCGGGTAGGTTGCCGAGTTCGGGATCGGGGAGCATGATTGGGTTCATGTCCATGACGTCGTCTGAGTGTCCATGGTCTGGCACGCGCGGGTTAGCATGGATCAATGATTCGGCATGTGCAGATTCAGGCTCACCAGTTCCTGATAGCGAAATAAGGTGTGATTTCACCTCACTGACGAAGTCCCTGGCAAGTGGTCAGCAATCTCGGTCCAAACGGCGGAAGGCATAATGGCGTACCATATTTGCCCACAGCCCTCAGCCTCTTGAAAGCTAAGCGCCATGTCGGTACCGTTTGGCTCGGTCCATACAATGAGCGTGTCTGCGGAATCATCAGCATGCCCCCTCCGCCAGTTGGTACTGCCGCGGCCTATGTCACCTTGCTGTTTCTGGTATCCGTCATCTTTGGTCACGCGGGTCTCGAGCAAAGTGCGTATGGGCTCGTCTTCGGACTGGACGTAAATGCGCGCTTCCTCCTACAAGTGGCGAAGGTCGTCAGCACGTTGCGCGGCGGCAGAGGGCGCGCGCGCGCGCAGGGCGTGGCAGCAGGCGGACGTCACGACATACATTCACCATCGTCCCGGTGCAAAAGCCGGTACCTCGGTCGAACCAGTCGCCATTCTTAAGCTCGTAGACCTTGACGCGCTTGCGATCGTTCGCCGGCTGCGCAGCCAGGGCCATAGTGGGCGCGAGGCTGCCGTCCGTCCGTCGCTCGGGCTACAGGCCGAGGCGGGCGGGACAGCGATGCGCAAGGCTGATGCGCGTGCTGTGGGGGGTGTTGATGGCGGCGGTTGGGGAGTCGCGAAGGGCGTGGTACGTCGCGGTCGGGCGAGCTGACGCACGAGACGACGAGGTGCGGCTGGGGCGGGCGACGCGCGCGCGCACAAACAGCGGCTTCGGACAGGGACCTCGGCGCTTCGACTGACAGGGAAGCGAAGCGGCGGGTCAAATGATGACGGGCGGTTGAGACGAGATCGACGGAAGGGCGACAGTGGGCGCGTCGTGTCTTGCAGAGGGCCGCGCTCCGGTCGGGGAGGCTTTTGCGTGCTTAGGGGCAGCGGCAGCGGCAGCGGCTAATTGCGAGGGTCGATAACCAGCGATAAGCGGGCGGGCGGAGCGGGCGCCGAGTCGAGACCGGCGCGTCAACGGGCGGCGGGCGAGGCAACGACGCGGGGAGTAGAGCGCTGGTGAGGCAATGACGTCGGGCGACGGGTAGATGGAGGCGTTCGGGGTGCAGGGCGGAGGGGTCGCGCGGCGGAAGGCTGGGTGACGGGCGCGCACAGGTGCACAGGTGTTGGTCCGCTGGCACAGGTCGTGGTCTTGGCCTTGGCCCGTCACCGGCGTGCGAGTGGTGACGAAGCAGACGCAGCAGGGCCTAGCGTGCTACTGACGTGCTGGGTAGCAGCGCCCCCGTCGCCCGAAATAGCGCGGCCCGTGCCCACGCCCGCTGCTGCAGCTCCGCCAGCTCCGCCAGCTCCGCCATGGGCCAGCGCCGTCCGCACTCCGCAGGCACCCCGAATCTTATCTGCACCTGACCTGGCTGCCGAAGACGGCCCTCCGCCGCTGCGCTCCAGCCCGGGCAGCCGTGGCGGCCTGTTGCGCGCACGGCCTTGCCAGCTGTGGCGCCCGGGACCAGGGGCGCTGCATCCTGTCATCCTGGCCCGGCTGACAAGTAGCTGCCTCTTCCGGCCGCAGAGCCCTCTGCTGGACGACCCTGCCGCCCTGCCGTGCCCAACACCTTCGCTTCCCGGCGCCGCTGCTCGGCTGCTGGCACATTCCGGGCCTCTGTCTCCTCTCACATGGACTCCCGCCTGGCGCCCGCACGTGGCCGGCCCGGCGACTGAGCAGTCGGCGCCCTTGGAGCGCTGCCAATGTGGGTGCCAATGTGGGTGCCAATGCCACGGGTGCCCCCCACATCCGCCAGCGCCCTGCGGAGCGCCGACGGACCCATCTGCCTGCGCTTGGACTCTGCTCGTCTATCGCCTCTCGCCGGCCAGCCCACGATGCAGAAGTGCCCACGGGCACGACCGCGCTGCGGCTTGCATCGCGTGGACCGCTAGGGCAGAAACCCTGTTCAGCACCGCCTTTCCAGGACGTCGGGTGCCCAGAACGGCCATCTGCTGGGCTTGAGTATCCAGATCTGGCCATTGTGCACGATAGGCGCAGTCCGGCCTCACTCTATCGTCCGGTTATCGCCACGCAGTGTTCAGCCGCTGCAGCCTAGCGGAGCATCTCCCGACGGCCTGCAGTATCTATCGGTTTGCTCAGTCAGACACCGCATCTCGAGTCTGACGAGCAACGGCGCACCCGCTTGACACGTGGTAGGCAATATTGGGCGCAGAGCTGGGCGAGGCAGCGGCAACTGCTGGGACACTCGCACCGCCATGGCGTGGATGGGAGGCAATGTCTCTGGAGTCAGTCACCGCGAGGCCGCTCAAGCCACATCTAGACCCGACACTACCACCGCCCCAGACGTCTCTCAATCTGCGACGAGGGCGCAAATGCCCAAATGCAGTACAGCGGAGCATGGCTCGAATCATTGTCGAGCAAGCCCAAACAATTCGCCGTTGGAGGCTACGTCCGATCAGCTTAGCCGGCCGAGCCGTGGGCTTGGATGGATGGAGTACGAGCTCGTCAAAGCGACTAAGAAAAGCTTAGGAACCACAGGCCGCTAAAGATACGGCCCCTGCACCTGCGTGGCGCCAATGCCAATGCGACGGTAAGCTGTCAGTGACCCGCTTCAGTAATCCTGGGTGAATCCCACGTATGTAAACGACGCGGCTGCTCCCAGTTCCCTCGTAAGAGAAACCTGCTGTGCCCCTCTCATCCTCGCCGCGCCTCGAGTACAAAGCCATCTCGTGCCCCCACCTCACGGCCATTGTTTGATTTGTTTCTCGCTCACACATCCCGGTCAAATCCCTAAGCATCACCACCTCGAGTGTGCCGTTTTGGTTGGTCTACTGTCTTACTCTCTCGATTTGGATCCCACAGTCTGGCCATTTGCGGTAATCCAAAGCCTTGGCCAAGATGGCCCTCTTCGCAAAGGTCAAGAAGTCCAAGAAGACTTCCGATGAGCAACCAAAGGAGCCAAAGGCAAGGACTACGCCGACCACGACAGCATCAGCTCCGGTTCGGCCCAATCTACCTCGCGCACACTCTGCTTGCCTTAATGAACGTGCGGCGTATCCCAAGCACACATACACTCCACAGCGGCCCAGTAACCTCAGGACATCAAGCAGCTGTTCGGTAAGGTCACTGCCGGTCACGCCTGTTATGGGCAGGAGCGCAACTAGCGAGCCCAGTCATCCTTCACGTGGTCGTGGCGACCGCAAGGACCTCTCCATCGATTCCATCATGCTGTCCCGTAGCCAGGACCCAAGCCCCAATGGCCATATGATGCTGCACACGAGACAAGCAGACTTCAAGCCCTCCATGTACACCTATGATCCCAGCAAAGCCCCGAGCTTGTCCGGGCGCAAGAGACAGTACCGCTCGAATTCGTCTAAACCGCCCACAAGAGCATCGTCGTTCGTCATGAGCCCCCACATTGTCACCATGGTGGAAGAGAAAGAAGAAACGGACAGCTCCTCGTCCTCTACCAAGTCGCACGAAAGCGAGTCTTCCACACAGTCTCGTAAGCCCTCATGGATGCCGTGCATGCGTAAACAGGTCGGCTAACTATCCCGACCAGAGTACCTTGAAACAGCAAGAACGACGAGCACCCGCAAGCAGCAGGAACAGGATGAAGTGCAGGCTGATGTGGGTACATCCCCCGCACCGGAGATCCCGGCCCGCAATCCCGCCAGGAACAGCATCTGCTCTCGACGAACGTCGGTGGCGAGCAACACCGAGCCCACGATCGGGTTGGCCGCCCCTACGTGCTCCGATGCTCTCAGCGAGCCGAAGACGTCGGCGACGCTCGTCACAAAGGATAGGACCGAGTCGCCAGGTCCCAAGTCCAAGAAGCGAAACTGGTTCAACAGCAAGAAACGACAGTCTGTCTCTATCGAGGCGCATTGAACTGCTTCCAGACTCTCCCCGATGTACCAGTTCTAGTAATGCTATCCGCCGCACAAGGTGGAGAAAGATGGATGCAAGAGTGGAGCAGAGGCCACTGCCAAAACAGTCAACAACATATTCTTCCGACGAGCATTTTCTGTACACCTACAAGATACGCGATAACGGTTCTAAACTTGGTGCGTGATCTATATCGATTTTCCTTGGCGCCGCCGTCTGAGCTATGCTTGTAGGTACTTTTCCATGGGCGGGTCTGGCCGCGGGTGGCTTTCGCTCCTTTCCTTTCGACCATCTCCCAAGCAACATACCAACCGTTTGCGGGCACACGGCGTCAGTTTTGGGCTTCAATGCACGGTAAATAGCTCCAACTACACTTTTCGACCCATGTCGGGTCCAGTACGACTGAGGCGAACGCTTCCCCTTCGGGAAACGAAGGCGCTGTGCATGAGGCCATTCTGGGCGATCGAATGGACCTTTTCTCCAAGTCCGGACCTATTTGGCACGATTACGCCCGGACCACATGGCGTGTCTTTCAGCTCTCTTCTCGCGTGCGGCGATGCGGAGTGCGCGGACAGATCAGAGGGCCGCAGCGCAGATATGCAGCTGTGGGGTGTCTTTAGCTATCGGACATGTACGCGAGAGGCTGGACCTGGCTGGCGAAACGGAAGCAGAAAACAAGGGACTTAAGCGAGGGGCTAGGGTTCCAGTTTCGAGCCGCGGTGGCTTGTTCCGGAAGCACTTGCACCCGTGATGCCGCTGCAGCAGCTGAGATGGTTCCCTCATTTCGGATTCGTTGCTCCCGTGTCAGCAGATAATATTGTTGGGAGACTACTGCTCTCTTGTTTTGTCGCAAAATCTGACGGGAAGAGTCGGCGCAGAATGCCTGGAAGAGGAAGTAGGCGCGTCTTTTATCCCTTGGTCGTGTCGCCGGCCGCTCCCACGTGCTAAACGGGCGAAATCCAGCCCGGTTGATCGCCCGGCAGTGCTTCCCGGCAAATCTGATGGTTCCCGGGGGAAAGCCAAGGGAGGGGCTCGCTGTTGCAGTATCGTCAGCCTTAGGAAAGTATCGCGGTGGGATCGTCAGGGCCTCATGTATATATAGCTCACACCCGCGGGGCGCCGGATCTCAAGAACATGGAAGATGGCAAAGATTGACCGCAAAGCTTCATCATAGCTCTTTTGCCGCGCTCTCGGCATAGTCACGTTGGATGACGATGTCCTTCTAGAAGCCATCGGGTGCTCAACGGGCAGCGCCGACACGCCAGGCCGAGAAGGGCAACAAGCCGAGGGCGGCGTCGCACCGATCCGCCAGTTGCAGCCCGCCCGCGCTCTTGGCGGGCGGAAAAGCCGCCATGGTTTCGTCGCCTGCTCCGAGAGCGAGCTAGAACGAGCCGAAGCGGGGCCCAAGAGGCGAGCATGAGGTGAAAAAGTTAACTGACGCCGTGTCGCGCTGCACCCGCTCCCCTCTCTCCTCTGCAACCCACCGTTTTCCCTTGCGGAGAGCCCTGCCAAACAACGAGCGAGCGACTTCTGGAGTTTTGCGCTCGCTGCCCGTTCCAAAGCTCCGGTCCCCGTCTCTCGAGATCCTGTTCCTGCAGCAGTCGTCATGTCAACGTCCGCCGAGATCGCCAGCACCGACGCCGCCGCCGCCCGCCCCGCCTCGAGCAACGATCAGCACGTTAATGGCGAGCACGATGTCAAGCAGCCGGCTCTGATCGAGACCACCACCACCACCGCGGCCGAGGGAGGAGGGCAGCATGAGGAAGAGAAGCCGGCGCGGCGGCGCTGGCTGAACATCCAAACGACGTACCTCAAGACGCGGTACTTCTGGTACGCGCTGGTGCTGGGCCAGGTGCTCGCGCTGTGCATCACGTCGACCAACACCTTCTCGACGCTGCTCTCGCTCAAGGGCACGTCGATCCCGGCCTTCCAGACCTTCTTCAACTACGTGCTGCTCAACCTCGTCTACACGCCCTACACCGTCTACAAGTACGGCTGGGGCGGCTTCGGCGCCATGCTGCGCAAGGACGGCTGGCGCTACTTCGTCCTCGCCTTCCTCGACGTCGAGGGCAACTACTTCGTCGTGCTGGGCTACCGCTACGCGACCATCCTCTCGCTGCAGCTCATCAACTTCTTCGCCATCGTCGTCGTCGTCGCCGTCTCGCTCGTCGTCCTGCGCGTGCGCTACCACGCCACGCAGTACGCCGGCATCCTCATCTGCATCGGCGGCATGGGCATCCTGCTCGCGTCCGACTCCATCACCGGCGCCGCCGACACGGGCGCCGCCGCGGACCAGCTCAAGGGCGACCTCTTCGCCCTGCTCGGCGCCGCCCTGTACGGCCTGACCAACACGTTCGAGGAGTTCCTCGTCTCCAAGCGGCCCGTCTACGAGGTCCTCGGCCAGCTCGGCTTCTGGGCCATGTTCATCAACGGCGTCCAGGCCGCCATCTTCGACCGCCCGAGCTTCCGCTCCGCGACTTGGGACGCCGCCGTCGGCGGCTACATGACCGGCTACACCCTCGTCCTCTTCCTCTTCTACAGCCTCGCCCCGCTGCTCTTCCGCCTCGCCAGCGCCGCCTTCTTCAACATCTCCCTGCTCACCGGCAACTTCTGGGGCGTCATCATCGGCATCCGCGTCTTCCACTACTCCGTCCACTGGATGTACCCCATCGCCTTTGTGCTCATCATCCTCGGCCTGTTCGTCTACTTCCTGTCCGAGAGTGTTCTGGGAGAAGCCAAGAAGCCGTGGCTGGGCGACGACCAGGACGCCGGTGTTTCTGGCCTGGGTACCGCCAAGAGGATGCAGGAGAATCCCGACGCCCTTGTCTAATTACGTGATACGACCCCCGTCAAATAGTAATCGTAGTGTCCTTTCGTTTCCACACGCATCACGCTGAAACATTCTCTTCTTAAGGTCTTCTACCTTTGCTGGCATTTGAGATGCTAAGCTAGTCTCCTATCTGAATCAAGAAAGTGATATCGAGAAAACACCAGCAGAAAATCAAGAAACCTTCTCATCATCTCTGGCCGCATCTCGTAATCGTGAAAACCATACCGCCCATTGAAACTACAATCAGGGAAGCCTGTAGCAATGCCCCTTTTCACGCAAACCCACGCTCGTTCAAGTCTTGCATCCAGGAAACCAACGGTACGGGAACGACTTGCCCACCATCGGCGCTTCAGAATCCAGTCTACTGAACGCCCTGGTGGATACCCGTGTTGTCCTCGCACGGGTCATTGCCAAAGTAGACATTGCAGTGCTCCCAGTCGATGTCGTTCTGGAGTTCAACCTTGAACCGGCCAGCGTCGACGATGTTAGTGAAGCGGAACTCGATGACGCGGAGCTGGTCACTTGGTAAGTACATTGAGAGATAGTTTGGATACGAGAAACTTACACCTTTGGGATTGGCTCCGTTGACAATACGCTCCAGCTTCCGGTTCTTGGCCGAAGCGAGCTTCACCAGAGCAGCCTCGCCCCAGTCCTCGTCAGCGCCGACGGCGCGAACACAACGGGTGTGACCAGCGTCGAAGAAACCGCGGAGAGACTCATTAACCGTGACAGGCTCTCCCATCTCGACCCATACCGTGCGGTTGCCATCCGGGTGCTCGATGCCATTGGCGGTGTCGGTCAAGTACTTCTCACAGTCTTGGCCGCGCATAAAGAGGACCCACGCATGGTTACTGCCCGGCGTGTATTCGAACTTTTCAATGCGGCCACCCCAAACAAGAGCCTGGATGCTGCCGATGGAGGATGTGAGCGGAAGGTTGGTTAGCTTTACTAGGCGCTTCTGAGCTCCTGTGACGGGGTCAATAATAGTCAAGGACAACTGCAACTAGTATCGCTTACCACCAAAAGGCCTCACTTCTTGGGTAGGCCACTCGTCAAACTGTAGCTTGTGCTCCAGACTCTTGTCGCCTTTCGTCTTCTGTTGAAGCGATTTCGGTTCAATGGACCCAGGGTTCTCGGCCTTGCCGTCCTCAGCAGGACCTGCCATCGAGTACACCACCTCACTCTGAGACTCGCCATCGCGACTGGTATCGTTGTCCTCGATCTTGACCTGAGGATGCTGAGTTTCGACAGCTTCTTGAGAGGCCTTGGTGCTGTCGGCTGCAGAGTCTGTTTTCAAAAGATTAAGGAGGATCTGCTGCTGCGACTTTTGGGGCACTTCGAAGGCTGTGATCAGATCAAGCGATCTCAGTTCCTTGCCCTCGACTTCTTTTCGCATGTGGGATGCGCGCTCGATGATTCGTTCACTGACTGTTTGGAGCTCGAAGCATTCCTTGGTGTCCACCTCGAGCTTCGTAACGAGGGAGATTTCCGCATCGTGCAATTCCTGGAACTCATGCTGGAGGCGTTGCAATACTTGCTGGCTCTGAGCAATCTCGCTCTTTTTGGCGACAATGTCCTTGGAAATCTGCTCTTGGCGAACTGTGGACTGTTCAATACTCTTCTGCAGCGCCAGTTGCATCGCTTGAGTCTTGCTCAAGCCGTCTTCCTCCATCTCATCGATGCGTTCGTAAAGCGCGGCGCGAAGGGCGGCCTCTTCTGCCTCTTCCTTCTCACGCTTGATGCGCTCAGCCTCCAGACGTTCCGCCTCTTTCTTCTCACGCTTGACGCGCTCAGCCTCCAGACGTTCTGCTTCTTCCCTCTCACGCTTGGCACGCTCAGCCTCTAGACGTTCCCTTTCCTCCTTCTCACGCTTAAGGCGTGCCGCTTCTTCTTTCTCGCGTTTGAGACGCTCGGCTTCTTCCCATTCACGCTTGGCGCGTTCCTGTTCATCCTTTTCGCGCCTCAGGCGCTCGGACTCGAATCGGGCTGCCTCCACTTCGGCTTGCTTCTTCTTCTCAGCCTTGACTCGAGCATGTTCTTCATCGGCAGCCTTTTGAGCTGTGATCAGTTCAAGGCGGCGAGACTCATCTTGCAGTTCGCGCGGTGTAGGCTCACGACGAGAGCGAAGTTTCGACAAACGAGCATCGATCTCGGCCTGACGAGCGATGGTCTCAGCAGTGCGCTGGTTGAGATCGCTTCCAGATGATCCGTCGGACTGAGCGCTAGGCGCATACTTGCTCCAGCCAAGACCGCCACCTTCATTGGGAATACCGGGTGCCATTGTTGCGCCGATTGAACTTGCTCGCAGCGTTTGTGCCAAAGCGTATACCGGTAGTTCGTGGCGAGATCTGTCGGAGCGTTCCGATGGCGGTGTCTCCTTGCCGAGTGTTTGCGTCTTGGAGCTTCTGCGTGACACTGAAGGGGAAACTGGAGGAAGCTTTTCGGCAGGGATCCTTTCAGAATCGAGATGTGAGACTGTGGCTTCTGTCAGAATGAAAACATCTTTGAACAACCGTGAAAGCACTGTGAAAGTGGTGGTGTCTTACTCAAACGCGGGTGGTGAGGATTCTGGCACTGGAAGTCGTCGAGGGCAGTAGTTTCCTTCTGCAAGCTTCCGCGCGTACCCTCGGCCAAACGCACAGATCGAGCGGAGGTGACGGGTTTCAAAGAGAAGTTGTTGGTCTTCGTCTGCAGCGGCGGAAGCTTGAAAGACCCGGAGGTGAGATGGTCTGCTGACGCAACACCGTTCAGCGAAGCTGATGATGGCTTGTGGGGTGATTCCCCGGCCGAATCAAGGCTGAAGTTGATGCGGTGCAGGAATGCTGAGAGATTTTCACCTTCATGGTCAGCCACAGCTGTTTCTCGGTGCGTCGGCACGCCCATGATGGATCGTGAGATGCCAGAGCCTCGACAGCGAGCTGGGACGGATTTAAACGACACACTTGAAGCGTGGAGGGTGAATAGGACAAAACTTACAACAAGTTTGGTGTTGGCCGTCTTAAAGAAAAGTTTGGGTGGAGGAAGAAGGGGCGAAGAGGGCGAAGACGAGCGGGGCGGGTAGGTTTTGTACGTCGAGTGCCTTCTGGAATGGGCAGGCATAGACTGCGAAGCAGAAGTAGCAGGCGCGACCAAGACGCGTTTCCGCCCGGGCGGCCTACCTACGCGACAACGAGAAGGCCGCGATGCAGAAACGGCAGGCGGATACATCATCTTCGCCGTCGCCATCGCCATCGCCATTCCATGCCGTCACCCACACCAGTGCGCTGCGCTCCAGGGTGACCATCCGGCAGCTGTTCCCGGCCATGGCGGTCCAATGCAACGAAGTGAGCCACTGCAAAATGAGTTGCGCCCGAGAGCATAGTAGAATCGCATGTACGCTACATGTGATCTCTGCCCATCTTCAGTTGTTCCCACTTGGCGGCTGCGCGGTCCTCTCAAGCGAGCAAAAGAACGTTCAACTCCATGAAAAATTTACTAAATCCTCTCTTGGCCCGGACTGCAAACGTGCTGCGAGTTGACCAATTGCGTAATCAGAGCTCCGACCCTTTGAAAAACTCTACCGGCTGTTTAGAGTGAGTCCATGCACGAATTGTTCTTGACGAGCCCCCAGAGTCATCTGAGCATATAGTGGGATGAGTTTGAAGCAGGCATTAGTGGCTGGCGTCTACTGCTCGCTGATATTGGCCGCTACGCTGCTGTGATATCCTCCCTGTTCTGCACCGTATTTGACCTCTTGATCAAGAAGGCGACATTACCTTCATGTCCTTTAGGACTTTAGTAGAGTCTTTCGGCCCATTCATCAATACTAACATAAAGTTCTGCGGCATATCGTACGATAGTAAACATGAGTTACAGAAACATTCACTTTCCTAACTCTGTTCGCAGTCGTTCCTCGAGCCTGCTTATGTGGGTGGTCGGGGTACCTACACGTTCGAATGTGTTGATATCGTTTTATGAAACCTGCACCAACCTGGGTGTGAATTAAGTCAAATCGAGTGCGGAAGAAGAACGAAATAAATGAATTCGTAACCCGCTGTGCAAGGGGCTGCAGCATCCGTGGCGTCGACCACTGGTGCATGTGAATACCAGTTCGACGACCGGCCGGAGAGAAGCACGATGCTGGGTTCCCTCTGGGGGCCGTGTGCAGGGTTTCTCGCTCCATCGCTTGTGCCAGACGAGGACGCCGAAAGGCCCCTGCCAGGGCGCATCAGCAAGATCCGCACCGCAAAGGGTCTCGAGTGGCCCCAGGGGCATTGATGAGCACTCTCCTGGCCGGCTTCTCGCCTTATCGATAGCGGCAGCTCCATGGTGGAAGCCTGCAGACCCATTCGTACGCGCTAGTTGCAGTCAGAATGAGCCGCCCGCACGCCACCCTCGGCAGGGTCCGCGGTTGCTGCAGCCATGGACGTGAGCGAAGATGGCGAGCGGCCTTCTGGAAAAACGAGCACGACTCAGAGGCAGGTGGGGGATCACGCTGGTCCTCCTTTCGCGCAGCCGACCGACCCACGCACTAGGACGGACTTTTCCTCTGCGCTGAAGCTTGCGGTGAGCGGGCCTGCCCACGCTGCGTCCAAGCACCGTGTGATGGGCGGAGGTGGCGCGACGCATTCTAGGCTCCGCCCCGAAACGGCCACGCAGCAGCGGCGCTAAGTTGCAGATGACCACCGCGCAGCTCCCGCGCGCCACGGGTCATGGGCGACGGGGTTCGGTGCGCGCGGGCGGGTGGTTCCAAGTTGACAGTTGACGGGGTGGACGCGGACGGACAAGGGCGGAGGCGGTGACACGGCGTTGGAGCGTCTGGCTGCGGGGGCGGTTTTGAATGCAGACGCCCGCCCGCGGGGGTGCAGCCTCCCGGTCGACGACGTTGCGCTGCGGTCCCCTATCGAGTAATAAGCTGCAGCGCTCGGTCCTCGGCTGGGCCAGCCGGGCGCAGCTGCGGCCCTTGAAACCCGTCCCAAGGCTCGATCGGTCGCGGCTGGCGGCCGTCGCAATCTTAAAGCCTAGATCCGCCTGAGACCGGCCCCTGCGACCGCCGCCCGTCGCTGTGAGTCTGTGACTCGCGGGCCGCACAATTTCGCGCACCGCTCAACCAGTCAGCCAAGTCAGCCAATACGGCGCAGGGCGGCGCGGACAGGGGGGGTGCTCGCTGGGGGCTGCGCCAATCTCCGCACGCTTGGTTGGACGCTTGCCAGACGCGCAACGCTGCGCACTGCCACCGTCATCTGCGCATCGCCCTCCGCCCTCCGCCCTCCGCCTTGTCGCTCTTTCGCCCAGCCAGGTTACCAAGGCGTCCAGTCGGCCTTTCCTCTCCTTCTTATTGCTGTCGTGCTCCGTCATCTTTTCCTTGCCCTCTTTCTTGCCCCAATTGCCGCGGTTCGCGCCTGACCCATCCCCTCCCACCAAACGCGGATGCTTCAGCGTCAAGCATAAAATGCCGTTCAACATGTCCCGGCCTCGTGCGCGCGCCCCGCGCTACGAGCCCCTTCGCCCGTCGTCGTCGTCCTCTGAAGACTCGGAGCGCTCCTTCCCCGAGAACTACTGCGACACGCCCAAATCGGAGGACCTCGACGACATCGCCGAAAGGACGTCGCGATGGGTGCCTCTCCGTTATATGCCCGCCATCAGAGGCGGCGCCGTCCACGAGGCCTACCACTACCGAAGCATGGCTAGGCTACGCAGACCTCGAAGGACAATCCTGCGATGCGTTCTCTGGTCTCTTGTTCTCCTTCCGTACCTTGTGTGTGTCCTGGTCGTCACCACCATGGTCTTGAGGCCCTCGTACACGCATGCGCCGGCGCACTACGACCAGCTGCGGGAGCGAGCCACGCAGTCGTTGGCACCAGGCCGCGGAAACGTGAACAACGAGAAGGTCTTCATTGCGTCAAGCATCTATGACGACGAGGGCATGTTGGCTGGTGGGGCGTGGGGCAAGGCTGTGTTGGATTTGGTGGATCTGCTCGGCCCGGAAAACGTCTATCTAAGCATTTACGAAAACGACCCCGAGCCGGCCGCGAAGCATGCCCTCGAGCAGTTCAAGGAGAGGGTCACCTGTGAGTAACGGGCGTCAATTGCGAAGAGACGCGGAATCGAAGCTAATCCGTCCAGGCAACTCCTCGATTGTTTCAGAGCATCTCCCCCTTGACGACGTGCGTCGAGTGACTGTGCCGAACGGCGAGAGGCGTATCAAGCGGATTGCATACCTCGCCGAGGTTCGGAACCGGGCCTTGCGGCCGCTGCAGAGCGCCGAGGTCACCTTCGACAAGGTGCTCTTCCTCAACGACGTGTATTTCGACCCTGTGGACGCCGCCCAGCTTCTCTTCTCCACCAATGTGGACGAGAACGGCCGTACCGACTACCGCGCTGCCTGCGCTGTGGATTTCATTAACCCTTTCAAATTCTACGACACGTTCGCGTCTCGGGATTTGGAAGGCCACAGCATGGGGATTCCGTTCTTCCCCTGGTTTGCCAGCGCCGGATACGACGCAACCAGGAACGACGTCATTGGCCAGAAGGATGCGGTGCGTGTTCGCAGCTGCTGGGGCGGTATGATAAGCTACGAAGCCAAGTGGTTCCAATCCACCGAGGCGCTCGCTTCGACGGATCCTTCCGAGGGCACTGCCTGGGGTGTAGCCACAGCCGCCGGACACAACGACCCACAGGTTCCGGCAAACAGCTCGGCCATCCGCTTCCGTTTTGAGGACCGTACATACTGGGACGCTTCCGAATGCTGCCTCGTCAATGCGGACATCCAGAAGCCGCGGGAACCTGGAGACCCGTACTCGGCCAGCGGAATCTACCTGAACCCCTACATCCGCACAGCTTACGACGAGCGCACTCTTTCGTGGCTGTGGCTGACTCGGCGGCCCGAGCGGCTCTATTCTCCGATCCACAACATCCTGAACTGGTTCGTGGGGTTCCCCGGGTTCAACCCGCGCCGGCTGCTGGAGCCCGGGCAAGAAATCACGGAGAAGGTGTGGGAGTACAACTCGCCGTACGAGGAGGGCAAGGACATGACGGGCCAGTGGAAAGAGGTCCAAACGATAGCTCCGCCCGGATTTTTCTGCGGAAGCAGGAAGCTGCTCGTGCTGGGGGAGAAGGAGGATGAGCCGAAGTGGATGAACCTTCCGGCGCCCTTGGACACTATTGTTTGATGCGCGGCATTATACACTTTAATTACTTCAGTCGACACTTTTCAGTCTCGCTTGGCGTTTAGCGGCCGAATGGGATGGCCCGGGGTGTAGAGCCTCGGTTGCATAGCGGAGGCGTTTCTTTACGGGAAAATTTGGAACAGCAACGAAGTCGGCACAAAGTGGGCTACTCTAGACCATTGGGGAATTAGAAGAGATACCAGGGCTTGCCTGGCTGAGGAGGCGGCCCACAACCAAGGCGGATTGTTGGATTAAGATGATGTAATAATAAGCCAAAGAGTATGTACTCTGAATTCCATTCTTGCTCGACACTTAAGCGTCGCCCTTGTCGCATGCAGGGTCTGCGGGGCTGCGGAGCCAAGCGCCACGAGCCTCTCAGCAGTCACGTGGCTCGCCTCAACGCGTGCTTGGGACAGCAGTGCAACGCAAGACGTCACTATTCTCCCCGCGCATCTGGTCCGAAACTCAATGTGCGCGAAGGCTCCACCGCGGGGCGACGAGGCACTGTCAGGAGGCTTATTGTTATCTGACTACATGATGACAGGGCCCTGGACGCGACTGCGCGATCTGTTGGGACCGACTAGGCGAGTGTGCGCAGCTTTGCGGCAAGTGCGGCGCTCGTATCATCGCGTCGTGCTCACCTCATGATACCAGCGACTTTCACGTGCCGATTCCTCAACATCTCCTCCCTCCTCCCTCGCCTCTCTCCCTTCCGTGCCCGCCAGTCTCCCTGCTTGTCCGGGCATTGGGCCCGCCGAAGTGGCTTATTTGATCTGGCAGTAATAATTCACGAGCGATGGCGAGAGAACGATGGATTCGCTTGATTGTTCCGCCCATCCTTCCCTCATCCTTGCCGCGGGCCTACTGCTGGCATACCTGGCTTACGGCGCCGTCTACCGTCTCTGCCTGAGCCCAGTTGCTCACTTCCCCGGCCCGCGCCTTGCCGCCTTGACCTTCTGGTATGAATTCTACTACGATGTGCTATGCTCTGGCCGCTACACATGGCGCATTGCGGAAATGCATAAGACATACGGTAAGCCGACCACCCGCCCTTTGCACATTCCGCTGGCTGAACCCGCTGCGTCAGGTCCCGTGGTGCGCATCAACCCGTACGAGCTCCACGTCAACGTACCGGACTTCTACGACACGCTGTACGCCTCGGCAGCAAGCGGCCGGCGCACCGAGAAGTGGAGGTGGTCGGCCAAGATGTTTGGCACGACGCAAGCGGCCGTGGGAACGGCCTCGCACGAACTCCACCGCCTGCGCCGAGCCGCCTTGAACCCTTTCTTCTCCCGCCGAAGTGTCGTCCGCCTGGAGCCTGTGATCCAAGCCAATGTCGACAAGCTGAGAGCCAGGCTTCATGGCTTCGCTGCCACCGGCCAGCACGTGAACTTGACCGATGCCTTCACGGCATTGAGCGCCGATGTCATTGGCGCCTTCGCCTTTGGCAAGCCCTACGGATTTTTGGATGCGGACGACTTCAATCCTGGCTGGCACAAGCTGATGCTCGTGAGTACAACAAGCCAATTGGGAAAAGACCCACCCGTATACTTACTTCTCTGTCACTCCAGGATCTCAGCAGAGGAACACATCTGATGAAGCAATTCGGCTGGCTGTACACCATCCTGACCTGCATCCCGCAAAGGCTCGTGTCCATCATCCACCCCCTCACCAAGGAGCTCTTCGACGTCCAAAACGGCATCACCGCCCAGATCGAAGAGATCAAAGCCAGCAAAACCAAGAACCCCTCCCCGTCGGACGCACCCCCCACCATCCTCCACGACCTCCTCGCCAACCCAAACAGCCGCCTCCCCCCACCCGAACTCGCCACCCCGCGCCTCACCGAAGAAGCCTTCACCCTCCTCGGCGCCGGCACCGTCACCACCGCCCACACCCTCTCCACAACCCTCTACCACCTCCTCGCCAACCCCTCCAAACTCTCCCGCCTCCGCTCCGAGCTCGCCCCCCTCTACCTCCCCAACCCCAACCCCAACCCCTCTTCCCCCAACTCCTCCTCCCCCTCGCCTTCCGAACCGCCACCACCGCCAACATGGACCCGCCTCGAGCGCCTCCCCTACCTCTCCGCCGTCCTCGCCGAGGGTCTCCGCCTCAGCTACGGCGTCTCCCATCGCCTGCCGCGCCTCTCGCCCGACGCCCCGCTGCGCGTCGTCCCCGGCGGCGCCCCCGAAGCCGTCGCCACCATCCCGCCCGGCACGCCTGTCAGCATGACGCAGATGTTCCTGCACGACGACGCGAGCATTTTCCCGGAGCCGGCGGCTTTTTGGCCGGAGCGGTGGCTCCTCCTCTCGGAGGGGCAGGAGGAGGAGGGGGAGGGGGAGGGGGAGGGGGAGGGGGATCGGAAAGAGGCGACGGAGGGAGGAGAGGCGACGGAGAGGGAAAGAGAGTTGGCGCGCATGCGGAGGTTCTTGGTGCCGTTCAGCAGGGGGACGCGGCAGTGCGTCGGGATGAACCTGGCGTACGCGGAGATGGTGCTGGCGCTGGCGGCGCTGGCGCGGCCCGGGTTGCGGCTGGAGCTGTGGGAGACGGGCGTCGAGGACGTGAGGGTCGCGCACGATTGGTTCAATCCGGCGCCGAGGGCGGGGAGTAAGGGGGTGAGGGTGTTGGTCAGGACGGAGGAAGAGGGGTTTGTTGGAGAAAATGGCAGAGAGGAGGAGGAGGAGGAGGAGGAGGAGGAGAAGGAGGCGTGCGTGAGGTAGGGTGGGTGGGTGGGGGGGTTGTCGGTCGTGGTGTTTGCGGTGCATGGGAATCTGGCTGTGTATGTAATGTAGACTTGAGGTTTACTAGATTTTGTGTAAAAGCTTTTAAGGAACTTTCCAGCTTTTGTGATGGCTGTATATACTATTTTATCACAGTGGAATCTACAGAAATATTTCCCGGACCTTCTCGAAGGTGAGGTTGCCATCTCGTGTTTCGTTCCCAGACAGACAATTACGGGCCAAAACCAACCTTTATGAACTACCTCGTTTCACTCTAGCAGTATGAACTATTGCACAACGCTTACAAGTCACAAAACGAGCGTCACGAAAAATCAAGATTAGTTTTAGTATCGAAACCTGACTCTTATATTTCTTCCAGTTCAAGTCTTGCTAGTTTTACTATTAAGCAGCACCTTTTATAGGCAGACCGCCAACAGTGGGGAGCGTCGGCATCTAGCCGGTTAGGGAGGGAAGGGGGGTTCGAAATAGATGGGTAGGTAGGTAGGTGGTTTGGCAAGCTTGGGACGGGTGGCCGTTCGTCTAAACAAGATGAAGTTTTCCTTCCGTGTTTATTTCTCTATGTTAGGAGATGAGAAGAGCTCGATAATTGTTGTAACACGTACCGAACAGGGAAAAAAGAAGAGGAGAGGAATTCAAGTAGTAGTAGTAGTAATAAGAGATATTCAACTATTTGAACATGTAACGGATGTCTCATTCTAGCTGTCCGAAGAGCAATCCTTCTCCCGTGTGTCCTCGCTGGAATAATGATGCCCCGGCGCTGTGCGATTAGGAAAAGGAGGAGCCAGTTTTACTATACCGAATCATCTTTTATTTGTTAACGCAGAAACATGCCATGTCCTCTCACTCGAGGAGAGAGTGAACAAACAGAGCAGCAGAAAACGCAAAAGAAAACCCATTTCAAAACTAATAACCGGGGGTGTTTAAAGCATGTTAGAAGGGAGAATAGTAAAAAGCTCCGTCCCGTCCCGTCCCGTCCCGTCCCATCACTCCCCGTCTCATCATCCCGTCCGTCCATCCGTCCATCCATCCGTCGTCCATTCATCCGTCGCAACCCATAGCATATACACAGTGACACCCCCCACCATACATTCCGACACCCCTTGTCCCCTTACCCGTGGGCAAAGAGACGACGCATCACGACCCTCTGGCCCCTCACCCCTCCTGGCTCAGTCCTCTGCCAGACCATCGTCTCTTCCCTCAAATTAAAAAGTGGTCGTCGCCAGCCTGCTCGCAGCATTCCTCGCGTCCACCCTATCGTCGTCCTCGTCACCTGCCAGCACTCCCTTCAGGCCAGGCTTGGCGGCGCTGGTCGCGCGCTTGCGGTGCAAAACCTCGCCGTCGTCGTCGTCGTCGTCGTCTTCCTCGGGCAAGGGCGGGGCGTTGAAGGAGCCGGCGCCGCTGATGCTGCGGTTGAGGCCGTCCGGGCGGCGGGGCACGCCGCTCCAGGCGTCGCCCTTGGGGCCCTGCGAGGAGGCGAGGCTGGAGCGGCGGATGTGCGGGGAGTGGGCCTCGCGGCCGAGGCGGGAGAGGCCGCCCGACGCGTCGATGGCGCGGATGTCCGGGCGGACTTGCTCGAGCGTGGCGAGGGTGCGCCGCTCCGCCTCGATCTGGCGCAGCACGTAGTCGCGGATCGCGGTGCGCATGTCGACCGACGTGCGCGTGAACCACTTGCGCCGTTCTTGCACCAGGTTGGCAGTCACCCGCGCGCACTTGGTGCCCAGGTACTGCTCGTGGCTGCGCGCCTCGTCGAGCGCCGAGATGGCCTCGTCGACCTTGTCGCGGCGCACAGACGAGCTGGCCTTCAGGCGGTCGGCGGCGGAGAGCTTGGAGCGCGTGGCTTGTTGGGCTTGCAGGAGCTCGCGCAGGAGGATGTGCCTGTTCGTGAGGGTCTCCTTCACGATGAAGGCGTCGTCCGAGTGGTACTTGAGCGGGTCCCCGATCGTGGTAGCTTCGGCGGTACCCTGAGCGGCATGGTAGTCTCCGACGGCTTGGATTACCTTTCCCATCCGGCGATATGCGTTGGCGAGACCGGGGTGGTTTTCTTGAACATGCATCTGCGTGAGTCTGACTCCCAGCTCTCCTTCAGCCAGGCCAAGAGCTTCTAGAAGTTAGCATTGTCCACTTGATGGATTCTGGTTGGAACGTGCCTCTCCGATGCTTGACCACTTTGTCGACCTTCTGGCCAGACTCCATGGTGTTCAGGTAGAACAACTTGACGATGGGTCTGGCCTCGGCCAATTCTGGCGTGTCGTCGGGCGGCGGCGCGAATTGCTTGATGTACTTGCGGCGCACGCCGGTAGCGGGCTGCTTGCGCCTGACGACGGGGCTGTAGCCAAAATCACTCTCGACAAAGAAGACCATCTCTTCATCGCGGATGAGGACCTCGTTGGCGCACACGACATTGAGCCATCTTTGTATCGAGGCCTTGACGCGTGCCTCGTCCTCCTCGGTACCAACACCAGCAGAAGTAATGGCCACGGGAACCGCGGGCACGAAAGTCTCCGGGTTCGCCGAGATCAAGTGCTCCTGGAGCTTGACGAACTCGGAGTGGAGGCGCCTGACATCGCGGAATTGAGTGGTGCGGAACTTGGGCAGGTTTGTCTGTACAGCATCAGGTCACTAGTCTCGTCCCGGCGGCAGTCGGATGTTGAGCCTTACGTAGACGTCGAATCGCAGAATGGGGTCCTTCCGGCCGGTCCGCTCCAGGCCCGTGACCTTTGCGTGCAGCTTGTAGTGGGGGACGTTCTGGCGCTGGCGCTGGCTGCCGTGGTAGCGCTGGGGCTCGGACCGGTGCTGCTGCTGCTGAGGCTGGGCTTGGTCGGGCGGTTGGGCATATTGCTGCGGGTGGTGGTCGGGTTGCTGGTGTTGGTGGCGCTGGGGGGACGGGGGGTATTCGTGGCCCTCGGGGGGCTGGAAGCCCTGGCTGGGCTCGTCGGCGAAGGGATGGTCGGCGGCGGCGGCATGGGTGTCGTGGTAGGGCGACTGCGGCGGGAGGGGCTCTGAGGGCACGTCGACATTCTCGCCGAAGGTGGCGCGGTGGGCCTGGGGCGACGAGGCCCAGGGCGACGAGTCTGACTCGGCGACCGAGTAGTCCATGGTGCCGGCTGGAGATTGGGGCGGGCGCGGGTGCGGAGGGCGGGATGGAGGTGCGGAGGGTCGCAGTGCTGCAGTGCTGGAGCCGGTCTTGGCTGACACGCCGCACATCGCTGCCTAGACCGGCCTAGCCCCGTCAAACGTCTTCATCCACCTCCGCCGCATTCCACCTCCACGCTGTCCCCGTCCGCAGTAGCTCAGCCATGGCCACTGGCATGATCCTGGGCCGCGCCTGGCGAGCCGGTCTTCGCGGGCGTAATGTAGCTTGCGCGCGAGCCTTGCACGTCTCGGCGTCGCACCGTGCCGCCCAGCCGGGCACCACCGCCTTGGAAAATGCCCTCCAGCGGACGCGGAACATTGGCATCATAGCCCACATTGACGCGGTACGCCGGGCCGCTGTTCTCCTACCCCCCGCGGATTGGGATTGACCGTGTGCAGGGCAAAACAACCACGACGGAGCGCATGCTCTACTACAGCGGCTTTACCCGGAGATTGGGAGGTACATCCCATCCGCCTTCCATTGTCTCCCCCCTCCATGTCTACTCACGCTCTGTCAAGATGTCGACGAGGGTTCCACCGTCACCGACTTCCTGCCAGCGGAACGGGCACGCGGCATCACGATCCAGTCCGCAGCCATCTCATTCCACTGGCCGCCGTTGGGCGCCACATCGGCGGCCGGGGCTGCCAAGGTGACGCAGCCAAGATCGACACTATCGCACAACATCAACCTCATCGACACTCCGGGCCACGCCGATTTTACCTTCGAGGTGCTTCGGTCCCTCCGGATCCTTGACGGCGCAGTCTGCATCCTGGACGGCGTTGCCGGCGTCGAAGCCCAGACGGAACAGGTCTGGAAGCAGGCCAACCAGTACCAGATCCCGCGCATCATCTTCGTCAACAAGCTCGACCGCGATGGAGCCGCTTTCGAGCGGACCATCAAAGAGATTGGTGTCCGGCTGCATGCCTGGCCTGCTGTCTGCCAGATCCCCTGGTGGAAAGACGGCACGGGGAAGCTGATTGGCGTGGGTGACGCGGTGAATCTGAGAGGCATGCTTTGGGAGGAAGGTGGTGATGGCAAGTCCATCAAGCTGCACTCCTTGGATGAGCTGGCGCTTGTCAACCCTGCCCTGGCTGCCGAGCTCAAGAAGGCGAGGGTTGCGCTTGTGGAGCTTTTGAGCGAGCATGACGACGAGATGGTCGAAAAGTTCCTCGAACACGATGAGGATCATCTCGCAATCCCAAGCTTGGAGGTCACCGAGTCTTTGAGGAGATGTATTCTCCAGCATCCGCAACGCGTAGTTCCCACCTTCGCTGGTGCGAGCTTCCGTAACATCGGAGTCCAACCCCTCCTAGATGCTGTCGTCGATCTTTTGCCATCCCCTGAAGAGCGCCCGGATGCCGAGGTCAAGCTGGGCTCTGTCCATGGAGGTCTGAAGGACCTCCTTAGCGGAAAGCTTGCTGTGTCCGCTGCACCTGAAAGTAACAAAAAGACGGCTGCAAAGGCGAAGACGCAAAACACCGCCTTGTTGTCCAAATTCCAAGCTTGTGCGCTGGCATTCAAGGTCGTCAACGATAATAAGCGTGGCGTCTTGGTATACGTCCGCGTCTACTCCGGCACCCTCACGCGCAACACAGTCCTCTTCAACACCAACCTCGGCCTTAACGAGAAGGTACCAAGGCTCTTGAAGATGTACGCCAACGACGCCGTCGAGGTCGACGAAATCCCCGCCGGTCAGATCGGCGTGATCCCAGGTCTCAAGCACGCCCGTACCGGAGACACCCTTATTGTATACAGCGGTGCGAATCCCAAGCACGGCCCTCCAGCACCATTCAACACTCTCCAGCTCCGACCCATTGCCGTTCCTCCGCCAGTCTTCTTCACCAGCGTCGAACCCTACAGCCTTTCCGAAGAGAGGCACCTTTCGGAAACCCTTGCCGTCCTCCTCCGTGAAGACCCCAGTCTGTCCGTCACGGTTGACCTGGAGAGCGGACAGACTCAGCTGGCCGGCATGGGCGAGCTGCACCTCGAGATCGCATGTGACCGGCTCCTCAACGACTTCAAGGCCAAAGCCTCCACCGGCTCCATCGAGATCAGCTACCGCGAAGCCGTCACCACCGCCTCCGGCCCCAGCACCGAATTCTTCTCACGCGAGGTCAGCGGCAAGGCCGCGCGCGCGGGATGCACCGCCAGCGTCTCCCCTCTCGACGCCTCAGAGGTCGACAACGTCGACGGAGAGGAAGACCCGCACACCACCACCCTCCCGCTCGACTCGCACAACCGCCTCACCGTCCACCACCCCACCATCGACACGACCGGCCGCCCCACATCCCCCGACGCCCCGGGCCTCCCAGAAACGCTACCCTTCCCCGTCGTCCTCGCCGCCCTCACGACGGGCGCCTCGGCCGCGCTGGCCCGGGGCCCGACGCACCGCTTCCCCCTGCACAGCACGGCCGTCGCCATCACGTTCGACCCGGCCACGCACATCCTGCCGGACACGACGCCGGCCGCGCTCTCGGGCGCCGCGCGCGCGGCCGTCGCCGCGGCCCTGCGCGCGGCCGCCGCCGCCGCCCTGGCGACGGACGGCAACGCCCTGATGGAGCCCGTCATGCGCGTCGCCATCGCCGTGCCCGACCACGACCTCGGCGCCGTGGTGCACGACATCAGCAGCGCGCGCGGCGGGCAGGTGCTATCGCTCGACGAGGAGGACGACGGCGCCGACGACAGCTCCTCCTCTTCCTCATCATCCTCCACCACATCCTCCTCCTCCGACCAACACGACCTCCCCCTCATCGACCCGCGGCACGTCTACGCCCCGCCGGACCCCTTCGGCAGCAGCGGCGGCAGCGGCGTGGTGGTCGGCGGCTCGCACGAGCGGCAGCGGCAGATCGCGGCGCGCGTGCCGCTCAAGGAGATGGTCGGCTACCTGAAGCACCTGCGCAGCCTGACAAAGGGGCGCGGCACCTTCGTCATGAGCGTCGACCGGTTCGAGCGCGTGTCCGGGCCGCGGCTGAAGGCGGTGCTGACGGCGTTGAGGGGAGGCGGGTATTGATTGGATGATGAAGAAGAAGAAGAAGAAAAATGTATGTGTATGTGTGTTTGAGATATATATGGCCGGGCTCCTACCTACCTACCTACCTACCCCAGCTGGGAGGGAGTGAAGCAGGGAGAAAGTAGAAGAAGAAGAACATTGTGTCGTAAAAATGGAAGAAGAAGGAGGAGGAAACTACGACGACATATTCTCCATTGCCTGCCCCCTTTAGTTTTTAGAGAGATGTTGCCCTGTATAATAAACCTTTCGGCATTGGCTGAACGGACGGGCCAATATTGCATGGCCGTGCTCCACTCCGCATAAAAAATCAATTATTCATACATTGGATGGAACAAAATTTCAGTGATTCGAACCATAGTTCTTGAACTTGCAAACAGAAGTTCGGGATGGTCAAGGTTGCACGAGTCGTAGCCGAGAAGCTGCGGCGATCCAGATACATGTAGTTCAATCTGGCACCAAGCTTATAGAGCGATGCTTTGATTGGACGAGTCTCTGAGCACGATCTCGGACACAATTAGTCCGACATGAGGTCCATGTTCCCACACTAAAAGGATCCCCACCATGGCTTGGCTGATGTCACTATCACGGCTATTTCGCGCTCGACTCCCAGCAGACGAGCACATTGACACACGAGCGGGACACTGTAGAATTCGTGGGGAAAAGCAACAACTTTTTCATTTTATCATAATTGCGTACCGCCATCAATCGACTGCGTTGCCATTGCAGAACAAGTACCCAGGCCGTCATCAAGAGAAAAGCAGAAAGGACAAAAAGGTGCTAGTATTACAGACATGGAAGCGAATCAAGTAGCGAAAAGAACCCTGAATCAGCATCTTCCTTGGCAGAAGAGAAAGAACAACAGGACGAGGAAAGACTTTGAAGATTATATTATTCAATATTTCTGTCATCGTGTTGTTGCTTTTCGCCGTATCCCGGCCTGCGGGCATGTAGAAGTCGAAAATCCTTTACCCGTTCAATCGTAAAGAAGAAGGTTCAAAGAAAGACGACTTTCATGCCTGTCGTGCCTCGCTCGAACTCCCTCGGAATCAAAACAGAATCGTAAAGAACTTTTCCCATTCCTTAAAAGACCTCGTGCAGAGAAGACGTGATCGATACATAGAGGGGAAAAGTGAAAAAGATGCCACTGTTTGCGGCCATCTTTTGCCTTCCAGCGCCTTGTCTAGGTGGAGGCGGCAGCGGGGGCGGCTTCGGCAGAGCCCTCGGCGGTCGAAGGAGCGGCCTCCTCGGTGGCAGGGGCGCCCTCAATCGGGGCCTCGGGAGCCTCGGTAGCATCGGCAGCCTCGGTAGCCTCGTGAGCATCCGGGGCGTCGTCCTCCTTGCCAGGGCTGTCGATGGCGACCTTGACAGCGATCTCGCGACCCTCAATTTCCTTGCCGTTCATCTCGGTGCAGGCCTTCTGCTGGAGCTCCTCCGAGGCGAGCGTGACGAAACCGAAACCACGGCCCTTGCGGGGCTCGTTGCGGGCCTGGAGCTTCTTGACCATGAAGCGGGGGATGGGGCGAAGGGCGATCTTGGCAGACTGGGGCTGGTAGTCCTTGAAGATCTCGAGAAGCTGGAAATAGTTAACGCTCAAGCTCAAAACACGACATCGATTGGGGCTCTGACCTTCTCCTCCCTCAGGTCGTACGGCAGGTTCGCGACCATGACCTTAGTCTTAGAGGGAACGCCGTCCTCGGGAGGACCGCGCTGCTTGCGCTCCCTCTGGACGTGGGTCTTTCCGGTCTTCGACGGATTGACGGTGATTGTGCCCTCGGCACCCTTCTCAGCGGTGAGCGCTTCGTTTGTCGTTTCGGTCAGGGGAGCAACTTGGCCAGGTACATTCGTGGGGGTGCTCGCCGCCGGGTCGGCAGCGGCCGCAGTCTCAGCAGCTCCATCTTGGTGGCCAGATTCATCAGACTAAAACAATTTCAGAATTAACGCTTTCCACCGGTACAAGCAAAAGTTGCACTTACGCGTCCACCACGGCCGGCACGACCGCCACGGCCACGACCGCGGCCGCGGCCACGGGTGGAGGTGCGGCGACGGTTGCCGCCGCTGCCATTGGCGCCCTCACCACCGCTGGCGGTGCCCTCGCCATGAGCCTCGGGCTTGCGAGCGAGCTGGATGGAAACCTTGCGATCGAGGATGGCCTTGCCGTTGAGCTCGGTAATGGCACGCTCGGCCTCAGTGGGCGTGGAGAGGTCGACGAAGGCGTAGCCGACGGGGCGGGTGGTGCGAGGGTTGGTCGGAATGGAGGTGGACTCGCTGCACGTGGCGTTAGCTCGGAGGGCGGCGCAGATGGAAAAGGCCACCTACACCAAGTAGTCCTTGAAGAACTCCTTCAACTCTCCCTCGGTGGTCGCGTACGCGAGGTTCCCAATGTAGAGTCGCCGACCCTCGGCGGCGCTGGCGATGACAGCCTCGTTCTCGGAGGCGTTGATGGGCTTGTCGCCGCCAGCACCGACGCTGGCGCCCTCGGCAGTGCCGGTGGGCTCGTTGAGGGTGGTGTTGGCCATCTGGGCGGTGGCGCTATCGACTTCAGGAGCGGACATGTTGGCTGGACGGTATGGAGGATGACACGAGCGTGGGCGTGAAGACCGTGTGGGCTGCGGAAGCTGGGCTTGTCCTGGTCGAGGCTCTGGAGCGGGAGGAGTGGTTGTCGATGACCGCCTGGAGTGGTGGGAAAATTGACGAGGGAGGTTGGAGTGGGAAGCTAAGTGCCCGATAGCTGGAGATTGAGCTTGGTCAGGAGAGAGATCTGGCTTGTTTGGTGTTTGACGGGGTGCGAAAGGGGAGGTGGTGCAGGCGTTGCTATGTCGAAATTTGTAGGCCCTCCGCCGCAGGTGCGCCCGGGCGAGCCGCTAGCCACATCTGGCGGCTGCGACCGGCATCCCTGCCCACCACACACCCCGGTTTGCCAGCGTCATCGCCCCAGCGAAGTGCGGTGAGTGCAAGTGCGCCCGCCTGCGCGTACCGACGTGTGCTGGGTGCTGGGGCCTGCGGCCGCCAGCGGGAGCCGCCCGCCGCCCGTCGTCCATGCGCGCGCGTGACTGCCCCTCCAGCCCCTCCAGATGCGCCCGCCCGCCGCTGCCAGCAGCTGGCGGAGCGGGCTCTAGTTGTCGCTGCGCGGAAGCAGGTACCATCCGCCCTGCAGGCAGCAGGGCCGCGCCAGAGACAGGCAGGCGCTGCAGGCGCTGCTGTGTGCTTCTCACCACGCGCCCACACTGTGCCATCGGCCTGCGCCGCGCGGGCCACCAACGCGCGCGGGACGCAGCAGGCTCAGTCTCGCCCAACCGCATCCCTTGTGCGCGCCATCAGGGGCGGTAGCAGCGTGCGGACAGCTCGCCAGCAGTGCACCCCTTTGCCGCCCGTCTCGCGCTGCTACTGGCTGCCCGCTTACCGCCTCGGACGGGCGCCGCCAGGTCCAGCAAGACCAGCAAGACCAGCAAGACCACTAGGACATTCCGATCGTGGGCGGAAATGGAGCGAATGCCGCGGCAGAGGCATTGGCAGGCCTGCGCTGTCGACGACGCGAGTGCTCTGGCCCTTCACCCAGCTGGTCGACGTCTGCCGGTGGCGGCGGAGCAGCAAGCCTAGCCGGCGCCTCATGGCACGGGCCCCGTGTTCCACTCAGCCCGCTCCACAAGCCGGAGATCTGCTCCGTCGCAATCGTTGCCGACGCCCACGCCACCGTTGGGACGCAATTCCGAAATCTGCTGGAACTCTTGGGGAGCCTAGTCCATGCGTGCCACGGGCCTTCGCCGCCGGGGCCTGCAATGCTGCCCAGAGGATGGCCAAGGTGCAGCTTGCTTTTGCCATTGAGGTTCAGCAAGGCCTCTGTGGGAGCGCAAGCGCAATGCACAGATCATTGATGTCAGAGAGGATCCCTCTCCATTTCTAAGGCTGGGAATGCCTGTGCCTGCAGATCAGCCTTGCGATCAGGGCACAAGGGCGTCGCCTAAGTGGCGAAGACTTCCACATCCGACATGGCTTCCGCTGCCCGTGATCTAGAGGCCGTTGGCAACCACGCCTCGTTGTGCGGTTCACTACTCATCGCGTCTGCCTCGTTTGCGGATGGCCATCGCGTTGTTGTTCGCGGGCCGGCAACGGCACCACGTCCTGCAGACAAATTTCATTCATCGTGCATCGGTATACTTGCGCTCATCACCGACTCCACGGCCTAAAAAAGCACAGCGACCAGTCCATACTGTGTCATGGACGAAAGGCCAATGGCGGCGCAAATTGATCAAGCAATGAGTCGCAGGTGGTAGCAAAATGTGCCCCGCCGCCTTCCGACCTCGCACTGATTTGCCCCGCCGCCAAACCTAAAAGCGCAGGCTCCAGGCCGATCTTCGCGCCTGATATCGCCGCAACACCAAAAAAGAACCCTCACCTCTCTACCATCTCTGCCCCGCCCCCATGGCTCACTCCGCCCTGGTGACGTACGGCTCCGAAACTGGAAACGCAGAGGAGCTTGCTGTTCAGCTGAGTCAGCTTACCCGCCGGCTGCGCATCTGGACTACCATCAAGCCGCTGAACGCTCTCACGCCACAGCATCTAAGCAACGCTTCAGTTGTCCTAATAGTCATATCCACCACTGGCCAAGGCGACTTACCGAGAAATGCCCAACTCCTTTTCCGAAAATTACGGAGTAAGAAGCTAGCACCAAATTGCTTGGAAAACTGTATCTTCACGTCGTTTGGGTTGGGCGACAGCTCGTATCCCCAGTATGTTCTCTGTCGAAGCAACATTCCATTTGAAATGCTCATGTTTCTCTCAGGTTTAACTGGGCGCATCGGAAGCTGGGCAACCGCATAGAACAGCTGGGCGCTCAGCGTCTCATTGAAGCTGGGGAAGCAGACGAGCAGCATCCTGAAGGGTAAGTCGGCTGCCTCCGAATTTATCATTCTTCCTTTCGCTGACCGCAGCTGCTCGAAGGGTTGATGCTACATTTCTGCCATGGGTAGACAAGCTTCGAGAGAAGCTGCTGGAAACATGCCCAGTCCCATCCGATGTCAAGCCGCTCGGCGACGATACTTTTCTTAAACCGAGATGGCTCCTCAAAATCCATGGCGACAATGGGGGAGCGAAGCTTGAACAGCAACCCCGGACTTTTGAGGATTTCTCAGACCTGGATTGTGCCCACGTTGGCCAGGAGCCCGATCATGAGCCCGCAGAAGTTGTGTCAAACACGCGAGTAACCTCTGAAGATCACTGGCAGGACGTTCGACAGATCAACATAAAATTCCCGCGACAAATACCGCGAGCAGATGCAAAAGGCAACGTCTTAGAAAAGCCGCGTGCATTTTACAGTCCAGGGGACATACTTGAGATCTACCCAAAGAATTTTTCTTCCGATGTCCAGGACTTCATTGATTTGCAGGGTTACGGATCCGTGGCCCACGCACCCCTGGACCTCCAATATGACTGGGAACAATTCGACAGCAGTCCTCCACGTGAACATCCTTTGGGCCGCGCCCCTTTCCACAATACTCTGTTTGGCCTTCTCACCAATCACCTCGATATCATGGCTGTGCCCCGCCGTTCGTTCTTCGCCCTAATCACCCACTTTGCATCCGATCCGGATCAAAAGGAGCGCCTTCAGGAATTCGCACGGCCGAATGATCCGGAGCTCATCGACGACTACTTCGACTACGCCACACGCCCACGCCGCAGCATTCTTGAAGTGTTGCAGGAGTTCACCAGTGTCAAGATCCCTTATGAGTACATTCTCGGTATAATCCCGTCCCTGAAACCCCGCCAGTTCAGCATCGCCAGCGCCGATCTGACAAGAACCGATCCGGCATCGACCGACTGCAACGTCACACTGCTCGTCGCCATCGTCAAATATCGCACCGTCATCAAGCGCATCAGGTGGGGCGTCTGCTCGCACTACCTCAGCGAGCTCAAGCCAGCCCAAAAACTGCGCGTGCAGCTCATCGAGGGCGCCATGCGCCTTTCCGACGAGGACCTCCAGGCCCCTTCCATCCTCATCGGGCCGGGCACAGGTGTCGCGCCTCTTCGCTCCATCATTCAGGGAAAGGAGCTCCTTCGCAGTCGCGATGCCGACGGCGCCGTGGCCCCCAACATGAACGACACGTTTCTCTTCTTCGGCAACCGCAACGCTGCGGCGGACTTCTTCTTCGCGGACGAGATGCGCGAGCGCGAGGCGAAGCAGAAGATGCACCTCGCCACGGCTTTCTCGCGGGACCAGCGGGAAAAGGTGTACATCCAGGATCGAGTCCGGGAGCACGGAAAGGTGATCTGGGACCTGCTTCAGAAGAGTGCGAGGATCTATTTGTGTGGGAGCTCAGGCAAAATGCCCGAGGCGGTGAGAAGGGCGTTGGAGGAGGTCATCAAGATCGAAGGAGGGATGAGTGTACCCGAGGCCGAGGAAACATTGAGGGGAATGGTCAAGGCGGGGAGGTTCAGACAGGAGACTTGGTAGTAATCCGCGCATTTCAGCGTTAGAGGTCGAAGAAGTTGGCCACGTATGACCCAGTGGTCAGTTTGGAAATTTTGTAACTTTCAAATAGGCGAGTTTCTTCTAAGAGAGCCCAACAGCAGGGATTATGAGACTTGAGTCCCGCTAATGATGCTATGCACTTCCTAGGTGAGCATTTGAACCCAGTAATCAGACGAATTCGTCGGCGTTTGAGACTCGCCTATGTCCAGACATTGGTGTAGTGAGTCTGGCAGTGACTCACCCGCGAGAACCATGGGTGATAACCATAGTAAAGTAGCTTAGCGTCACCTCTCTTGAATTCATATGGCCGTACCATGTGTTCAGAGTGAACCGGTAGCCCGGAGGGACGACCTGATCTGGTACAAACACAACAGTTTTGACTGCACGTGGTGTTCCCCAACCACGGTGCTGCAACACGCGGGTTGCAGACTCGTTCGGTGGGAGATGGCCAGTCAAAAATCAGCTGGTACTTAACACCTATATCAACTCCATTCGCTCCACTTCATCGGCTATTTCGTTTTCCCCATACATACCAACAGCCCGCCACGCCAGCACGATCTCAAGATCACGAAACAACACCATGGCCCAAAACGACAACCATGCCACCAGTGCTAGCACTGCCGTCATTCCCTACAGACACCGTTCGTCGTCAGACTCCACAGCCGACGCAAATAACATCGACAGTCGTCAAGTTCCCGAGCATGCCCTCACACCCCAGCCGCAACACGACATTGCAGCAGACCGCCCCCGACCAGGCTCTCCAGGGGCGGCGATAAAGCAAGAAGGACCCAGGACCACGCCCGCCACCACGCTCCCCAGAGCGCCCCGCAACGCAGCCGCCGGCCTCATGGGCCTCCCGACCGAAATCCGGCAACGGATCCTCGGCTTCGCCCTCAGCACGATCCCGCCGCTCCACCCCACCAACGGCGCCTACCTCGCCTCGCTGCCGGCCTCGCGCCGGGTCCGCACGCAAGCCGTGTGGGACAAGCGCGGCATCGCTACTCTGACACCGACCGGCCTCGACCCGAACTCGGCGGCGGCGGCGGGGCCCTCGTTCGACGACATGGAGAGATGGTCGTACCGGGCGCTGGGCCCGCTGTACCTCGTCAACCGGCGGCTGCACGCGGAGATGGCGTGGGCGGAGCGGGCGTGGCTGGGGCGGCGGGGGGTCGCGGAGCGGGGGGCGCTGTCGCTCGCGGGCTTCGCCGCGTGGACGGCCGCGCCGACGCCCGTCGACGGCATCCTGACGCTGTCCGTCGCCGTGAGCGCGCCGAAGAAGCCCGGCGGCCAGCTGGCCGGCGGCGGCTGGAACGGCGGCCATGGCGTGCGGTGGGACTGCGCCAAGCACATGCGGTTGTGGCGCGCGGCGGCGTTGCTGCTGCCGCCGCCGCCGCCGTCGTCGTCGGTGGCGACGAGGTACGGGATCGAGGCGGTCGAGATAGTGCATGCTCGGTGCTATTTGGAGCGGACGAACTTCATAAAGGATCAGCCGATGGTCAGTATGATGGAGATGGCCAGGCTGCAGGTCTTACTGCTCATACGGCTGGGACTTCCGATGCAGAGAGTGAGGATAAACTGGGAGTGGGACTAGAAGCAGAGAGGAGATTCCAAGGGTCTCCATCCCAGAGTCCACATATGCCTCAACAAACAACTCGAAGCCAAATTAAATCTCGATTGCGAAAACGACCTGGTATCTTTAGAACAAAATTACACGGAAAAGGGAGGGGAAAAAGAAAGAAAGAAAGAAACTCTTACAAACGGCACCCGCTCCCGTCAAAGCTTGCTCTCCCTCGGCTTTCCCTCTTCCAGGCCCTCCACGGACCCTTTCTCCGGTAGCGCACCACTCATCAAAAACCGCTCCCCACGCTCCTCCTTGGCCGCCGCCGCCGCCGCCGCGTCCCCACCACTTTCATCACCAAAAAAGACCCTCTCCCTCCCGCCCTTCGTGCTCCACCACGCCACCGCCACCATGCTCCTCTCGGGATCCATCTCCCCGCTCACCAAGATCTCCCAGAAGCGCCTCCTCACCGCGCTCTTCAGCTCGTCCCCCTCCACCCTGTTCGCCAGCTCCGCGCACAGCGGCAGCCACTCCTCGAGCAGCGGCACGGGCAGGATGGGCAGGGCGTCGAGCAGCGTGAGCACGAGGACGGCCTGCTCGCTCAGCGGCGCCTCGCCCTCGGGCACCCTCTCCGCGTCGGCCGGGCCCGGCGCCGGAAAGTTGGCCGTGGGGAGCGGTGTAGACGGGGCGGAGAGGGCGCGGTGGTGGACGACCTCGCAGAGGATGGCGGGAAGGTCGGGTTGGGAGGAGGACAGCGGGGACGGAGGTGCCGTGACGCGCAAGAGGGTTTTGAATGCGAGGCGGAACTGGCGAGGGGAGAGGTTTGTTGGGAAGGCGGTGAAGAGGGACGATACGTAGAAGGGGAGGTGTTTGGCGGAGACCTGACTTGCGGATGACGGCGCAGAGAGAACGGAGAGCATGACGCTGTGCGCTGCCTCGAAAAGAGGCAAGAGATGGCGCGCCCCGCCGGTGCTCAGGTATGGTGTAGCAGCAGATACGAGCAGGTCCTCATTTGTTTGCGGAGAAAGGACGAGGGGAAAGTGCTCTGCGGTGTTGAGAAAATAAAGATCGTGACAGCGGTCCAGAGGATTGCTTGGAATAGTCCCAAGAGTCGCCGGACGTATGGATTTGAGGAACGCGTCTGCCTGGAGAGGATATTGTGCGAGAATGTCAATGGCCGTAAGATACACAAATGTGTGCTGGGAAAACGCATGAGCACCGATGCGAGAGGTGATGAAGTAGAGGTTGCGGAGAATGTTGAGTGCGTGCGTCACAATGACTGGAGCCACTGTGGATAATTAGTACTGAAAGGCTGCGTGCTTCCGAGGCATATCTCAACTCACCACTGTCCGCAGCCAATGCACTGTCGCCAAGCATGCGACCCAATGTGCTTCTCAGGATGATGACGGTAGCAAAGAGGGCATTCTTCAGGAGTCTCCAAAGCAGTGGGGATGTGGTTCTGATGGTCTCTAGATGCAGACGTTCCGATTCTTCAGAGAGATCAACTGCAGAGAGCTTGTTCTGCCGCCACTGCAGAGTAAGAGCCCGAGCGAACCCAGCGAGGTCGTCCATCATTGTTTGGACTAGCCAAGCATCCCGAACGTTTTCCACTGTATGGGAGACGAGTCTGGAGAAGGGCCCCATGGATACCATCAGCGGACGGGCTGTGATGCGCTGTATTTGATGAAATGAAGACGACTGTGCCGACCAGTTCAGCTTTTGGCCCGCCTCTTCCACGACATCAGGGTCTACAGTGCCCAGGAAGTAAGCGGACTGGAAGCCTTCGTTGCTGAAAAAGGCGGTTCCGATTAGGACTGGCAGCAAGAGCTGTTGATTCATCAGTATGATTGATTACCATAACACAACATCATAGCAACTCACATCGTAGTTCACTTGGGCCTTCTCGGCTCCCGACAATACCGGGAATGTGTGGTTGAGTACCAATGCAATGCAATGGGCCCCAAGCTCGTCGCCGTCCCTGACATCTACGAGCGCCAAATTGGTTGCTTGCACGAGCGCGCCCTGAAGCTTTGCTTCCACGCCAGATGGCAGCCGACAGTCCTCTTCAGCGCCGGATCCCAGCAGCAGTCCCCCCAAAACCAGCAAATGTTTCCAGCGCGGAGAACGTTCGTCGGCGCCTCTGACCACTGCGGTAGCCCAGTCCTCTGTCGGCATGCCACCGCCCACTGGCATCTGTCCCAGCAATGGCGGCTTGGCGGTGCCTTCCTTGACGTCCCGTTCGTGCTGAAGTATGGTAAGAGTCGCGGAGTGGAAGAGGCTCATTACACCGCGACAGGTGCGTAGGCCGTCGGGACGCTCCCATATCGCCGGGGCGGACAGAAGCTGCGAGACGAGAAGCTGGATGTTCAACGGATTCGTGAGGGTGGTGAGGAGCGACGCGGCGGTTGCGAGCAACCTGATAGCTATGTCAGTATCGTGTGGTGTTGAGCAGCAGGTGCGGGCCTTGCCTGGGGGTATCCTGCTGGTCGGTCCATGTCTGCAGGGACCGCAAGAGGGTCTCGAGCAATCGGTCAGCCGGCATGATGGAGACAGCTGCGGAATGGGATGCGCAGTGCAGCTATCGCGCATGACGGCGAGCTTGCGGCGGATGTGACGGCGGCGCGGGTGAGCCGAGGCCCCAGACGCGGGCAGGCATCGCCGGGTAGGTAGGGCGCAGGGCGCAGGGGCGCAGGGGCGCAGGGGCCAGCCACCACGGCATAGGGCCGACCTACCCGAGCTGCGGCCATCGCTCCCCGACGTCAGTCCTTGGCTCCGACATCAACCTGCGCCATGTGAGGCGCATCGCCGGCTCAACATGAGGTGAGTTCGGGTCCGTTGCTTGCAGGCGCCCCGGATTAACACGTGACCCCAGCTTCGTCTACCGCACGAGCAACGCCGCTCCGGCCGATTACGAGACTCCCCCCTTCCCGTCGCTCTATTGGCCCTTCCCCGTGCGCGGCCACCAGGCTTACTACCTCTATGATCCTGGCGACGTGTGGCGCTTCACCTTGCTGTGGACCCTGATCTTCTATGGCGCCGTCCACATCGCCACATCAGGCTACGCCATCATCGTGCAGTGGCGCAACTGGAAGGTCATTTGGATCATTCCTGTCATCTTCTGTGTCATAGGCGGCATTGAAGCCGTCATAGCCGGGAGCATTGTCGGCGGGTTGTGGGTGCGCTCAGCCTACTATGAGGACCGGGAAACTGACTTGTTCCATAGACTGGGTGGCGTGTACAACGCTGGCTATTACAACATGTCAACGTGGATCCCTTTTGTCTGGGGGCTGATCAATACCTTGGTCCTCATCCTGTCCTCGTTTGCCATACAGGGCGCCCTTTGATCCGCCAAATGTTGAATTCAGAAATCCATTTCATTCACGGCGGCCGCTACGCGCGCGCCCGCCAGCTACTCCCCAGGCGCAACCCAGGTCCTTGTACGTATAAACACGTCTTACAACAGCGTTTCGTCACTGATAGTGCTTGTAGACTGGGGTAGAAAGAGGACGAAGTTGGTTTTCTGGCGGCAATAGGCCCCATGAGTTGAACATACCAAGGAAGGATTTAGTACACTTGCCCGACGAGGGTAGGAACGTAGACTTCGTGCAAAAAGCTTCTTTGTGATGTTTGCCTCACCTGTGTACTCATGTTCTATCAAGGGCTAGTATTTGGTAGTCACTGTCAGCGCTGCTTGTTCGCCCGTCTACGGGGTCAGTCAGTTCGATATTGCAGTAGTTGAAGCCCTCGTCCGGATCCTCTTGTTCACATTCTTCTCCTGCACCCTCGCCTTCACTGTTCGGCAAAACGTCGCCCCGCGCTAACCAACGCTTCAGAATATCTTGTGCTTCTCACTCACTCTTCCCTTCTTCTTCGCCTCCTCAACCTTTCCTGAACTGGCCGCGTCTGGTTCTACCCGCAATCCAGGTTCAACGCCACGCTCCTACTCTGTATCCTGACTGTCTACTGTGAAAGCACCATGGTGGACAAGCAGCCTAGCCTTCGCCAGAGGATCCTTCGCGGACGCCGCACGTCGAGCGACTCAGACTCCGCCTCGGACAGCTCACACTCCAAGAAAGATCTCGCCAGCAGCGCCAACAGTCTGTCTCCGGCGCAGCCTGTGGCACGCCCTCCTTCTCGCTCTCCAAGCGCCCGTGTGCCCAAGAAGCTGCAAAAGAAGCGTTCGAGTACCGACAGCCTCGCCGCCTCACCCTCGCTTATGCCGTTCCAAGAGCAGCACGACAAGCCATCTGGAAGTGAGGCCACCGAGTCAGCTGATTTGGGCAGATCTCGCGCCGATGGCCGTCGCCAAGAGCGCCGCAAGCTGGAAACCATCGGCCCCAGACTTACTGTCAACACCAGCTCGCTCGCCGAGGACAGCTACGAGGAACACGGCGATGGCCTTTCTCTGATGGAAGTGTCACCATTGTCCATCAACAAAGAGTCACCCATGTCCGAACTCATGGATGAGGGCAACAGCGAGCCTCGCAAGTCGGGTGGTCTAGCTCTTGACGAGAAGACAGATTGTAAGTACAAAGCTCTGTTTGATCAATGACAAGTGTTCCAAGCACACAGGCACACGGGAGAACAAAGATAACCGCTGTCCCAGTGCTCATCTTTGATCATTTACCTTCCTTCACCATCCGTCTGCCAGACTCTACAGTGGATGTATCTCTCACGGTGAACTTAGCAATCAACACGCCCGACTACAACGACCCCAACCCCCGTGTTGGTCGTCTCACTGCCCTTGCCCGTGCCCGCGTCAAGGCGCTTCAAAAGCTCCGCGCACAGTCTCCGGTCTCGCCTCCTCGCGACCGAGAGAATAAGACTAGGGACAGCCCGGTCTCCCCGCTTGAAGACTCTTCAGACGGCTCTTCCACGGACCAGGACGCTCCTCTTCTCCCCCATGAGCGCATGGAAACGCCCAGCAAGACCGGAGAGAGCAGCTCAGCCACCAAGTATCTCGGCCCTGCTTCTGCCGGCAAGCTCAGGAAGAAGCCCTCGACGAAGAGCAAGATCCCGACGCTCAAGCTCAACACCAAGACCACGGCCTCCACCGACGCCACCAACGAGCGTGACAACAACGCCGAGCACCAGGACAGCAAAGCCGAAGAAGACGCCGCCAACATCCGCCACGACGCCATCGCGGCCGAGAACGCGCTGCTCGAGACGCTGCGCCGCCTCACGTCCCGCAAGCAGCCGACGACCGACACCGAGATCCGCGCCGCCACCGACGAGGTCCTGCGCACCGCCGCCTCCGTCCTCGACCTGGGCCCGCGCTCGCCCGTGCCGCCGTCGTCGTCTCAACCGCGCTCTCCTTCCTCCTCGACCGCCGGCCAGCTGCTCCCCCCCGCGCCCGAGGTCCCGGACGTGCCCACCGCCAACCCCCCGCACTCCCCGACCTGCGGCTGCGGCGGCACCGGCACCGGCGCCGACACCGGCAGTCGCCGCAGCCTGCTGGAGGACGTCAACGAAGAGGACGACGCTACCGACAAGCATGTGCAGCAGCAGCAGCAGCACAGGGGCCATGGGCGTCTGCCCGGCAGGAAGCGGCAGCAGGCGGCCGTGGGCAGCGAGCGCGTCCGGCACCCGGTCAACGTGACGTACGACCGCCCGATCATGCTGGCGGCGGGCGTCTCGCAGCGCGGCTTCCGCCGCTGGAAGTGCTGCCGCTGCCACCGCTATACGCACTACGAGAATCACGTGTGCAGCAAGCTCGACTGCCTGCACGCGCGCTGCGAGACGCGCTGCGAGACGTTTGAGCCGTGAGTGGTTGGTTGGGGAGGGGTTTCTTGTGTGTGTGCTTGTACGCGTGGATGGAAGAGGGGTTTGAAGGTGATTCACGATGGGGGACGATGACTTTACGAGTATACGATGATGGTCAAGGTTTTCACAGAGTGCTGTGGGGAAAAGACTCGGCGGATTACTGCTATGGAAACGAACTCGGGTTCGATTTTTGACTTTTGGCCACAGCAAAGGAAGCTATGTGGTTGATCAGCATGGGAACATCTGCAGAAGGGGAAGCCTCTCGTTGCTTGATTGCTTCTCCTCATTCAAGCGACTTTAGAAGAGAGGAAGCCCGTAGAAAGTGCCTGTTCCTGATCCGTCTCCCTCATCGCGCGTGAAACACATGAGTTGATGGTCGCGTTCTTCTGGTGGGGTTTGAGCAGAGAAAGCTGTATGGAAGGGTTAAGCTGTGGAATGAAGGAGATAGCTGACCGGTGAGCAGAAAGTACCTTCTTCCCTTTTCGATTTAGCCTTCTCCCACTGTTCGAGCATTCTTGGTAGTCTGTATGGGAGAAGCTGGGAACGAATCCACGAAAGGACTCGGGAAATGCATACGGGTCCATGTCTTCTCTCAGGTCGATAAAGGACGACTTCACAGCAGATGGAGAAGGATTCGAGCCCCCTGAGTCTCGCAGAGGACGCTACACTCTGTGGCTTCAGTTTTGGAGCGCGCTAGGGAAGAGGGGAGTCCACAGTTGTCTCATTATTGGGATTGCCATCGTGGTGTAGTACATACAAGGAACGACAACTCGGCAGGTACAGTCCCAAAAGGGCAGCCGCTTGAAGTAGTCCCGAAGAGCAATTTTGTATTTACTCCGAACCAAGAATTTTGTGTTGGCGTGTCGAACAAGAAAAGACGCCGCCAATATCATACAATGCAATAGACGCCGAGCGACACTCATTAAAGGCCCAAGATCGTGACAATTCCTTATGATCAGTGTTGACGGGAGTGAATTAATGAAAGAAAGAAACCAACCAGAAGTTTGGAACAGGAGATGGTTAACGTCTCCTGCGGCGCCTCAACTCCCACTCGGTCTCGTCATTATCGGCCAACTCGTCGAGGAGTGCCTCCAAATCAAGCACATCCTCATCCTCATCGCCGTCAAGCGGAAACATCTGGGTTGAAGGTTGGGTCGTGACTGCAAGCTCGGATGTCAAATCCGTCTCCTCGTCTTCGGCCATGAAGCCGATGTCGCCCAACAAGAAATGACCGAGGTAGTAGACTGCATCCAAGACCTCTTTACCGGTCGGTATAATGTTCTCCTTGGGCAATAGGAACCCGTAGCTACCTGTGTCACGTAGCTTGATCTGGTACGAGTATTTGACACCGAGCTGGTGGTAGAAGTAGTCGAGGGCGCTGCCGCCACCGGTCTCGATACGCGGAAGGTACGTCCTCTGATCTTTGTCCTTGCCGGTGTATGCGACATTGCCCTCGCACGCCGACGCCGCCTTGTAGGAATGGCCGTTTTTGGAGACACGAATGGCTTTGGCAAGACCGAGGGCGACCTCCTCGAGGTCTTCAAGCGTAGGCGGCTGTTCGGCACAAGAGTACGAGTACGGATACAGAACCTGCTCCGAATAGGAGTGGAGATCCAGAAACGCTACGAAATCGGCATTGTTCTGCTCTGTTTCGTTCTTGGCCCAGTCCGCGAACCGTTTGGCCTCGACAGCCTCGAACGGCTCATCTCCGGCGTAGCTTTCGGAGCAGGGGTTGCTCCTTGTGAACTCGCCATCCCAATGGAAGTCGTAAGAGCGGTCAAGGTCAATGCCCTGGCAGAAGCGGAGGGATGTCATTTGCCTGTTTTTGCGCCACAGGCGGTCCGTCTCCCAGGTGTAGACGTAGCCATCCGGGTTCAAAGTCGGAACAAATATCCAGTCGAAAGCTTCCAGCAGAGCAGTGGTTGTAGCCGACTTACCGTAAGAGGTGATCAGCGAGTAAGCGAGATAGTTCACGGTGCTCACGCTGATCCACTCGCGAGCATGGGAGCCTCCGGTGATGAGAATAGTCTTGCGCGGCGTGCTATCCTGGTCCCTATTCGTGGGGTGGACGCCTACCCTCAGCGCAGGAATATCGCGGCCCTCGTAGGATATGCCGACGTTTATGAGCTTCGTGTGGGTTGTGAAGAGCGATTCCATGAGGCGCAGCCACGGCATAATGACGGACAGCGGCTGGTAGTCGCGGAAGAACAGATTGGTCTGCGCATTCTGCGAAGAGCGCAGCGAATGCGAAAATGGCTCACGGGACGGGATGGAGTCAGGGTCGGTCGCGGGATACGAGTCGAAGATGGCCTGGGCGAGATCGTGGTCGCGCATCAGCGGCGCATGGGCGTCTTGGAGCGAGGCAGGCAGCAGCCCAAGCAGCGAAGGCACCTGGGGAAAGATCAATCAGAAGCCGTTTCTCTCGAGGGCACAGTCGCAGCGCTCACCACGTCCTTCGCTATCCGAATGTCGACCCAATTCTCGCTGGACTCCCACACGTCGAGGAAGAGCGTGTTGGCGGCCTCGCCAAGCTTGCGGGCCTCGTGCTCGGTGCTCACGTTGAAGCGCAGCACCATGTCGTCGCCATAGCGGGCCAGCAGCTTGCCCGGCGGCGACACGCGGCCGCCTCTGGCGCTGGCATCGAGGGCGGCAGCGCCGCGGGATGTCGCGGAGCTGGGCGGGCCCCAGAGGGCCGTCAGGACGCGGTCGGAGAGCTTACGCCACGACGGCCGGGTGTCGGGCTGCTGGAGCGGCGAGGCGCAGTGCTGGTCGAAACGGGAGGGCCCGGCAGCGGCAAGCGCAGGCGCGCACAGAAATAGAAGGCCGGCGTTGGTGAAGACGTGGACGCGCATGGCGGGCTCCGGGATGGTGCGGACTGCGGATGCGAGCGCGTGCTGAGCTGCAGCGCGGCGTGTACGTAAAGGTCGTTTGGGAGTCTGGGACAGGCTGCGGGCCGGCTGCGGCAACAGGCTTGTCGTCTCGGCTGTGGAGCCTGCGAGTGGCTGGCCCCAGTGGCCCCCAGTGGCCCCCAGTGGCCCCCAGTGCCCCCAGCGACGCATGCCGGCATGCCGCGCTTTCCAATCACCTGGTACGCCAAGCCTGCTTCTGAAGCGCAGCCTGCGAGCTTGGCCGCGCCCGTCCCCAAACCATTGCCCTGCCAGCCGCCAGCCTGCTGAGCGCCAGAAGACGCCCGCACGCCCGCACGCCCGCACCGCCCAACAGTCGCGCCGCCGCCCTCCAAGCGCCTTGCGACTCCCGCATCCGCATCCGCGTCCCAGGGACCAACTGCGACGCCCAACACCAACGCGCCCGTCCCGAGCTCGTCGTCCGTTATTGCCGTGGCGGTGCCGGCCCGGTCCCATCTTCTGGCCCCTGGAGCGCAGGCCGCGTAGCATCCGTTGCATCACCGGCTCAGCGCTGTGCCAGCCCTACGGGGCCCACCGGCCAAAGCATCGCAATCCCACGCGGTCCCCTGGTTTCCTGCCTGCGATCCCCACGGCCCCTACTCGCCCCAGCACCACCACCCACCGTCCCCAATGCCAAACGAACCGTCGCCAATGCCGACTTGACCGCCCGCGCCCACGCCCGCCCAACCCAGAGCCATGCCGCTGCGAGGCTTACGCCCGGGGAGGAGCGAAAAGGACCTCAAGCGTCGCAGCACCCTCGACCCTTCCAGCATATTCAAGCGTGAGCAGGCTTCGCGCGCCCAGTCCGCCGTCGACCTTGCCCCCAACCGCGGCATCCAGTCAAGCGATGGTTCGCGCCCGAACCACTTCGATCCGCGCGTTTCCTGGGCTGGCGAGCCGCCGCCCTCGCCGCCCATCCAAGAACACAACGCGCAGACGCGCCGCTTCAGTATGTTGAAGTTTCGTCACGCCTCGGATCCGCAGCTGTCCCAGAAGGCGAAAGAGCACGCCCAGATGGCCGCCGCCCGCGACGCTCCCCCGGTGCCCGCCATGCCCGCAGGTAATTTTGGAGCGCCAGGGCATCCGCGCACACGTGAGGACCAGACTGCTAATTCGCGCCCCCTCGCAGCTCCCGCAATCATCACGACCGCGCCGACCATGGAGCCGCCTGCAAACCCCCCGCCCAAGAAGAAGACGAAATTCCCCACCTTCAGGCGCCGCTTGTCCTTCGAGCCCGCCGCCGACTCGTCCCCTCGAAAGTCGTCGGAACACAAGCGCAGCGCCGAGCACGCGCGCCCGAGCCTAGGAGGGTTGATGGAGGCAAGACCGAGCCAGGAGGATCCCGCGCGGCTGTCCGTATCGCGAGCCCGTGATCCGGCCGCCGAGAATGGACATTCGAACGCCGGATCGCAGACTGCGCTCGGGGGAAGACTGTCAGATTCATCACGGTCCGACGCGAGCTCGAACGACCATGTCCAACTTGCGACACACAAGCGGCCTTTGCTGACCTCGCATTCCACCATCTTCAGGTTGCCCAGGAGAAACAAGGAGGCAAACCGCAAATCCCTATTTCCCCTACCCGCCAGGATACCCGCCCCGCCAGAGTTCCCAGACACAGCTCCCGCTACTCCGCGCGCATCTACCAGCGGCGTCAGCGTCAATTCTCCCCACCATTCTCCCGACGGAACCTATAGCCCTCCTTTGACCGCCGTGCATCGATCAAACACCGATGGAAGCAGCAACCCCTCGCAGCCTTCATCCCACTCCGCGCTCTCGTCCGCCGTAAACGGCACCCAACCTGACCTCTTAAGAAATGACTCGACAAACTCCGCTCGTTCCGCACGATCCTCGCACTCATTAGCTCCTCCAGCGAAAGCAGGACTCCGAAACCGGTCGAATACCATGGGATCGCTTGGGGGTAAGTCCGATGATGACCCGCCCCCCACCCCGCCCCATGGGCAAGATGGACGGCTTTCGACATCGACTACTGGGAGAGCAAGCTTCAGCAACCTGTTCCATCTTGGAAACCGCTTTAGGCAGAATACGGAACCCAATTCACCACGCCGTGGCTCACCAGGTGTTATAGCGTCAGGACGAGGATCGCATTCGACGTCTTTGAATATTAGCCGGGAAGCATTAGTGATACCCGAGAAGGAGGAAGGGGAAACCCCGGGAAGATACCTCGAACGTTTGGAAGAAAACATCGACCGAAGTCTGATAGCGAGCATCGTTGCCAAGCACGGGGACGAATATTCGTTGGCGGTCCTACGAAGCTACATGCGACGATTCATGTTCTTCGGAGATCCCATCGACATGGCTCTGAGGAAATTGCTGATGGAAGTGGAGCTGCCGAAGGAAACTCAGCAAATCGATCGAGTCCTTCAGGGATTCGCTGACCGGTACCACGAGTGCAACCCTGGCCTATTCGTCTCGCCTGGTAAGGATACCTTTACCTTCGATGCTTCGAAATCCACCATTTGTTCATCTTGGTGCTCGCGAAAACCGACTAATGTCCTACAGAGGAAGCCTATTTCATCTCCTTCTCCATTGTGCTTTTGAACTCCGACTTCTTCAACCCCAACAACAAGCGGAAAATGCAAAAACCCGACTACATCAAGAATTGCAACGGCGGAAACGCATCCGAAGTGAACGATGATGTCCTGGCTACACTCTACGACAACATCGTTTACACGCAATTCATTCATATCGACGATGAGGTTGATCTACGGAGTCTGGCAAACAGGCGGAGCAAGAAGACTAAGATTATCAAGAATGCTGTACAGGACCCCGTGAAGAAAGCGCAAAAGGAACCGGTCGATCCGTACACGATCATTTTCGAAAACAAACTGGACATTCTCCGGCCGCCGATCAGGGAAGTCATGCAATTCGAGGATCCTTATAGCTACAAAGGAACGGCGCAATGCATAGACTTGAAGTCTCTGCACGTGACCTTTGCGAGATATGGCGTTATCCAGATCGTCTCGGCTCGTTCTCGTCCCGAAGCTTTCATGTCTCCGACGACGATAGAAAATCCGGATGGTGCCCAGGCCGGAGTGGTCGAGATGCCCGTTACCAAGGTCGGTATCTTGTGGCGGAAGGATTCCAAGAAGAAAGCAGCGCGATCGCCATGGCAGGAATGGGGGGCGGTTCTTACACGGTCCAGTCTGTCTTTCTTCAAGAACGCCAGCTGGGCCAAAAGCTTGATTCATCAACACGACTCGCACGAAAAAGCCGGGGGTGCTGGAAACCCTGTGGTCTTCAGGCCACCGGTCGAAGAATTCAAGCCCGACTACGCGATTCCAATGGACCAGTGTGTCGCAGCCTCGGACTCAAGTTACAGAAAACACAAGTACGCCTTCGTCATCTTCGCCAAGGGCGGAGCGGAGGAGGTGTTCCTAGCCGATGACGAGGCGGATATGAACGATTGGCTGGCGAAGTTGAACTACACTGCAGCGTTCGAGACAGCAGGGATAAGGCCCCGCGGCCTGATCGGTGGAAGCTACGACGGTCAGCGCAATCGGGCCATAAGACGCCTGGAGTCTTCGCAGTCGGCAAAGTCCATACAGGGTCCTACCGGGCAGGTCACATTCACGAGTGGAAAGATCGACAACCAACTGGCTCAGCAGATCGTGAAGGCCCGACGAGAAAACATCCAACGGAAGGTCGAGGAAGCTGACGATCGGTTGGGTGCTGCGGTCAAGCAATTGGACAGCCGTCTAAGGGATGCTCGTCACTTGCAGGTTATGGCTCCGATTCAGCCGAGGACTAGAGAACACGTCATGCATGCAGCCGGCCGCATGGCAGCAAAGTTGAAATGGATCCGCATCGAGATCGTCCGCATGAAGGCCCATCGCGACATCCTCATTATGGACATGGACGAGGAGAAGAAGATGGCCATCGATGCCAAGAGAGCCAAGGAGATGGAATCGATCCCGCCTGTGCCGGCTCTCCCGCCTGCGGCTTCATCGCCCACCACAGTGCAAGGACCTAAATCCTCACGGCTCAGTGGACTGGTCCGTCTTGGATCTAAAGCTAGCGGTTCAACGACCAGACCCCGTTCACCAAGGTCGCCCTCAATGACTGGCAGGCCCGACACATCTGGCTCTGATATTGTTGGCGATGATGTTTTTACAACTCCCCCTGAGACGACCCAACCAAGCCCCGGCTCACCACCTGCCGGCTGGGATATTCCTCCCATGAAGTTTGGGCCTTCCAACAGAGACTCTTGGGCTGAGTCTACGAATTCCAGTCGCCCGGGACTCGAGCACCGGCCATCGGTGTCTACTGTGGGCGACAGGACAGAATCTGTTGATGAATCCGATGCTGGGTCGAGGCATCGTCGGCTGAGCGTTTCCGATGCCGAGCGCAACCCGAGCGAGATTTCAATGAATCTAGACGGCCGTCCTTCGACTCCTGCGGCTGATGACGTTGAGCGACCTGCGCCTGGCAGTCCCGAGTCGCGCAGCAAGGTTCGACGTAGCCTTCATCGTACCCTCCGCGACACGCACAGTGGTAGCGGGCATCGTCGGAGTGGCAAGGGCAAGGAATCCGGCTCCAGCGTCAAGTCTGACGACCTCAATGGACCCTCGAGCCCCGAAGTCTTCCCGCGTGCTCACCAGAGTTTCACTGTTCACGGGAAGAAGGCTTCTGTCGTTACGTTCGGTGCGGAATGGCAGAACTTGTCAGCAGAGGAGCGCTTGAGACTACGCAAGTCGACAACCGATGATGGCGGTAAGCTGAACATGGCGGTCGCTGGTGACGATGATGCCACGATCCGAGGCAGAGGCCGTGCTGCTTCGGCCACGTCTGAAAGCTCTCGCACCATCAGAAACCTTGCTCAAGGCCCCGGTCCCACTCTGGAGGAGGACGAGAAGCAGGATGGTTTGGGACTGAAGCCTCTGCCAAAAGACGTGCAGTGGGACAACGGTCGCCTGAGCGAGGAAATGGCGGATTCGGGTCTTGCTTCTGAGCCTGAGGATCTCTCGCCCACGACGACAAGGGACAGTACGACCAAGGCCGTCGGTGACGATGAGGACGCTCCCGCCAGCGATCTGCACAAGAACGCTCAGCCGCAGGCCGTGGAAGCTTGATACTCTCTTTTCACTTTTTGCTCATGGAAGAGTCGGCCACGATGACTCGTTCGGTTCTTCTTCTACATAGATACCCAGAAACAAAGCAACCTGTACTGCTACGGTAATCCAGGGGCCGTGTTATTTTTGCGCTTCACAAGCGGCCCGCTGTCTCACGTTAAGACACAATTCTCGACATTCGTTCAGCATCTCCTTGTTCACTCATCCACTCTTCCGGCTGTCCAGCGGGTCTCGCTGTGAGTACCCTCGCCCTGGCCCGACCTTTTTTTCCTTGGTTCTCGACTCTTTCGAAAGTTTCTACGCATTTCGTCCCGGGTGCAACGGCAGCATTAAACATGGTTGGCGTGCGGGGGGAAACGGCGGCGCTCAGCACAAGTCATCTTTGCAATGGCGATTTATACCTCATCCAAAAGTTTCTCTTTTCCCTTCTCCCACGGACGTTTCCTCTTTTCTCGCCATACTCCCCGACACTAGCACAGGTCCCGAAGGTGTTGGCATGACATTGGTTTAATCAGCAGGGAATATGACTCCCACATTATCCTCATAATTCTTCGTATTTATTCACAGCGGCAGAGCGTTTGAGGTGTTGGCTTTTTGATCTTGTTTTTCTTCCCCGTTTGACTCTCACATCTTCTCTCTGTATGGTCGACCATTCTGCTGTGCCTCGACGACTGCATGGCTCGTTGCCCTACTCCGGTGCTTTACTTCCGAATTCAAGGACGAAGCACGAGGAAACCAGTAGGAAACCCATCTCCCTCCTCATCCACACCGTCACCTTTTGTCGACTTTGATCGTTGGTTACGGCATCCGTTGATTATTTCCTATGTCGATTGGCAATGATGGGCATGTTGGTACCTTTGCTTTTCTTGTTTTTCTTTTTCCTTTTGCGATTTTTTCCCTTTGTCCTGTTTTGTTGTTGTTTTCCCCTTTCCCTCCCCTTGTTTTTTTTTTTTTTTGCGAGGCTTCAGTCAGGAGAGACGAAAGATATACCTTTGCACCCCCTTCTCAGATCTTGACCTTGATCGTCGTTGTTGTTTTGGCAAAGGGGGTTGTGCGGTGGCATGTTGGCATTGGCGACGGACGGGGGCCGTGGTGGTAAGTAAGCGGTTCGTTGTTCAGGTAGACACCCCCCATTCTCACCCAAAGCAGGTGTGAAGGGGAGAAAATATCAACCTGACGCTTGTCTTGCTGCAGCGTCTTTCCGGCATGTGATGGTTTTTCTTCTCTGTATGTGCTTGAACGTGTTGCTCCACCATCTATAGTCTTTGCAGACACGCGAGCATGGGCTGGCAACTGTCCAACCGGCATGGTTTTTCGGCATTGCTCGGCAAGTAGAGTCACCATGTGCGAAGGGCGTGTGTAGGTACGGGCGTATGGCCGGCCGAGCTCAGGCGCGTGCAAAGCAAGACAGCTCACCCATCATCAGCCACACCACAAGCTTTTGGTTAGTTGGGCATTTATCGCGCGCGCGGCCAGCCTTTGAGTCACCTGGGCCCAGTTCGGCCATCTAATCTTCTTCTCTCTGGGAAAGTTCAATCTCCGGTATATTATCGTAGGCTCGTTCTCTTAGACCCCGGAGCAAATCGGAAGCGTGGCATGGGCGGGTGTGTTTCCCCGGACTCTTTCCCTTTTTATTTTTTGCCATTATTTCGCAATCTTGTTGTGCATGCGGGGGGGATCCGGGGCCGAAGCAGATGCACGTGCGTTCGTTTCGGCTTGTGGTTCAGCCGCGGGGGTGGGAGCAGGCATGTGTGGCTGCATTGGGCGAGTGGTGTGTAGACGGTCTTCTTCTTCTGCTTGGTCGCACGCGTGTGCCCGTCAGGTGTCGCAGCTCGAGGCCGAAAACGTCATCTTCACATGTCAAGCAGGAGGAAAAACGGCGGCGCGGCGCTGATGCAGGTGCGACGCATGGCTTTTTTTTGTCCTGCTGCTGCTGGCGGAAGGCTAACGCGCGCGGACATTAATCCGCAGCAAAGCTAAGAAGAGCATGGCACGGCGTGTCACATCAGAAAAAGAGAGAAGAGGGAGCGACAGTGGTGGTGGGTGACGGTCTGGGTCGGAGCGACGGAAGATGTGCGCGGACGGTCGACTCGGCAAGGCGGGCGGTTGGGCCAAGTTTGTCTCGCAGCTGCCGAAGGCGCCGTTGTGACTCTGCCTGCCCAGCCCGCCAGAGCTGCTGCTGCTCCCCGACTTCCGCTCGTCCAGCATTCCTCTCCACCGCCCGCTCCGCGAGCCAGTCGACCGTGCCCCGCAGCCGCGCATCAATGCCTCAGGCTGCCCCGAACCCGCGGCTCTGACGCAATGCCAAGTGCGCGCAGTTGCGCAGTTGGGGCTGCTGTTGCTGCCGCCGCCGCCGCCGCCGCGCTGACAACGACGCGCCGCGCTGCCGGCTGGCGACTGCCACCAGATGACAGCCGTGCCCGGTGACCAGCGCAAAGGGTCAGAGCGACACGATTCCCGGGGTAGCAGGGGGGCAGCAGCGGTAGGCTAATCCTGGCGCTCGGTTTCATTCGGTCCAGCCCGCTGCTGCGTCATGGGCCGAGGCTCTGTGGAGGGGCAAGGGAGAAAGACGCGACGGCGCGCGCGCTGTGCCCGTGGGATTGGAGCTCGGTCTAAAGGTTAGAGCAGGGGTCATGAGGACCATTGCCGCACAGCTTTAGAACATGCCTTGAGCTCTTGATCTCTTGAACCCTTCTTCACTTTCTCCCCCTCAGCTTTCCCCGTTGGTCGTTGCTATACCCTCTCTGCCCTGTAAATATACCGCCGCTTGTGCTTCGAAGAAGGTCCATCTGGAAGCCCGGAAACGTCTCATACTTCCTCTGCTGCGCCCCGGCGAACATCGACCATCCATTTCGAGCCCTGACAGCTTCCCGCCTGCCTCGAAACCAGACAACCGCAACCATGTCTGCGAAAACCGTGGGAGGACCGGGCAACAAGAAGCCCGCGTCCGCTGCGACGAATTTGATCGGTATGCCGAACAAACGCGCTTCTTGCCTGTGAACCCGGAGGAGCGCTGACTGGTGTTTTGTTGCGCGCAACAGCCGGAGGAGGAGCTGGTATGATGGAGGCCCTTGCCTGCCATCCTCTCGGTATGTCTGCTCCTCATTTCCTTCGCCCAGAATGTGGAGAGAAGGCCTTTTGCGCGTGAATTTGCCGACTGACGGCGCCGGCAGACACCATCAAAGTCCGCATGCAACTCTCGAGAAGAGCAAGAGCACCTGGGGTATGTTCGGAATTCCCTCCGTGCCTTCTGTCTAAGTTTTCGCCGCGCAAACCAAGCTCCAATGCCTCCTGGACACATTTGCATGTGAAGGAGGAAATCTTGGGAGATGACATCCGACAAACCACCGACCACACCCACGCACCAAAAGTGTATATCCTCGTGATTGGAAGACGCTTCTTGGAGCTAGATGTGGTCGGGGGAGACGGTCTGCGTCCGCTGTCGCGAACCGCGAGCCCCATGTAGACGTCAGGCGGAGCAGAGGCTAACCGGACGGTCACACCCCAGGCAAAACCGCGCGGATTCCTCACCACCGGCGCCGAGATCGTGAAGCGCGAGACCCCTCTCGGTCTGTACAAGGGCCTGGGCGCCGTCCTGACGGGCATCGTGCCCAAGATGGCCATCCGGTTCACGAGTTACGAATGGTACAAGCAGCTCCTCGCAAAGCAGGACGGCACCGTGTCGGGCCAGGCAACATTCCTGGGTTAGTCCATCACCTTCAAGGCACCAATGGAGGAAGGGGAAGGAAAAAGAACAAAGCACATAGAGCTAACCCCGGTCTCTTCCAAACCCACAGCCGGCCTCGCCGCCGGCGTCACCGAAGCCGTCGCCGTCGTGACGCCCATGGAGGTGGTCAAGATCCGGCTGCAGGCGCAGCACCACAGCATGGCGGACCCGCTCGACGTGCCCAAGTACCGCAACGCGGCGCACGCGCTGTACACGGTGGTCAAGGAGGAGGGCGTGGCGGCGCTGTACCGCGGCGTGTCGCTGACGGCCCTGCGCCAGGGCTCCAACCAGGCCGTCAACTTCACCGCCTACACCGAGTTCCGCGCCGCGCTGCAGACGTGGCAGGGCAAGACGGACCTGCCCGGCTGGCAGACGGCCACCATCGGCCTCGTCAGCGGCGCCATGGGGCCCCTCAGCAACGCCCCCATCGACACCATCAAGACCCGCCTGCAGAAGACGCCCGCCGAGCCGGGCGAGACGGCCGTCGGGCGGATCATGAAGATTGCGAAGTGAGTAGTATTCTCGTCTCGTCTCGTCTCGTCTCGTCTTTCCGTCCTCGCTTGAAAAACAAAAAAATCCACATCTCCTGCTTCGAACCGCTGCTGACAGACATCCTTCTCTCAATCCAGGGACATGTGGAAGCAAGAGGGCACCCGCAGCTTCTACAAGGGCATCACCCCGCGCATCATGCGCGTCGCCCCCGGCCAGGCCGTCACCTTCACCGTGTACGAGTACCTCAAGGGCGTCCTGGAGAGGAGTCGCGAGATGATGCCCGCCGGTCGTTATGAAGAGTAAGATTACGATTGCATAAACACACACACACACACACACCCCTGCCTCCAAGAGCCTTTCTATGGTTTCTTTTTTTTGTTTCCAAACCTTATTTCCCCTCGCATGTCAAGCATACATACTCTTGTTTGGTCGTGGTAGGGAAGAGGCAAAAAAATCCCCTTTTTACTACATACACTCGTCTTTCGGAGGGTTTTTCCTCTTTTCTCTTTCGGGTGGCATTTGTTGACGTTTTTCCCCCTCTGTCTCTTTCCTTGTAGGGCCGCTCCGCAAAAGGTGTGATTTGCTTTTCTTGAGAGCGAGAGAGAGAGAGCGAGAAAGGAAATAAGGAACGAGCACAGGACATTTTCCTACCTTCGAGGAAGATGATGATTGATGGGAGGTCGTCGTCGTTGAGGCAGCAGCGCGGTTGTTGTTTGTCGTCGTCGCTTGGAACTTGTTTTCGACTCGGGAACGAACATCTTCTTTCCCTCCTGCAGTCGATCATGGCGTTTGTTGTCATCATGGGTTCTTATTCTTTATGTTATTGCATGGTTCTTGCATGCCCCGCGAGTCAGCGCCCTGGCGGGCACCCGCTAGACAGGAGTGGTCTTTTGGGGTTTCTTTTTATTTCTCCCGCGTATTCCATCTTATCTGCCTGCATTATACGGCTCATAACATATCTCAAGGAGGACGGCTGCAGTATTCCGTGGCCCAGTCATGGTCAAAAATATTAGCACATCTCTCAAGGAACATCCGATTCAGCGCGTTGGTTTCGTCCATCATTGATGCATTCATACCGCGTGAAGATATTCGAGCCTTCTTCTAACATGTACAAATGACAGCAGCCTTGCTGTCAGGTATCCCGTGCAAATGCCAACCATGTGGTATATCCATAAGACTTCACTTTCACTGTAATCTGCGTCCGTCCGCCCCCTCCTCTTTTTTTCTTCCTTACCGTCCTGCCGTCTTTTGATGATGCAAAACACTTCTTCTTTTCTAGCGCTTACCAGGCCTCTTGGGCTTGGAGAAGCCCGTCTTCTTCTCCTCCCTGACGACGAACTCGTCGTCGATAGTAGAAGGGCCGATATCTTCCGGGCTGCCGAACTCGAGCTACATGTTTCAAAACAAGTGTCAGCCAGCCCTCCTTTCCATTGCCACCACCGAAAGCGAATGTGGGGAATAGCCCACACAAACGTGAAGAAGGTGGTAGTAGTAGCCAACTTACCCGCTTGTGGATTTCGATACCGGCCTCCTTCTCGGCCAGGTGGATGGCAAAACCGCGCGAGGCGGCGTACACCATGCGCTCCTTGACCTTGGAGGTAGGCGGGCAAGAGTAGATGAAGAGGATGGGGCGCGAGCCGTCGGGGCCGGCGTCGTGGCGGTAGAACGAGTAGCGGGGGGCGTCGGCGGCGATGACGCTGCCCAGCTCGGCGGCCGAAGCGGTCGTGGTGGACACGAGGCGGAAAGTCTCGTTGGCGACGTCGATGTCCTGGGAAGAAGAAAGAAGAATCAGCCCTCAATCCCCTTCTCTCGCCCTTCCTTTCCCTCCCTCTCTCCCTCACTCATACAACAACAACATACCAGCTGCACCAGATTCGCTTCCCCCTCCGGCAACCCCCTCAACGCCTCCACCACGCCCTCCTGCACCTCCATGCTCAAATGCCCGCTCGTCTGCACGCGCCGCGCGGCGGTGCTGCTGCTCTCGAGCGCCTCCTGCTCCTTGATGCCGACGAGGTTGCGCTCCTCCTCGGTCAGCGGCGCCGCGCCCGCCACGTGCGCCTCGTGCCGCCGCCACCCCTCGGCCGACAGCTCCTCGGCCGTCGTCGCGAAGACGGTCTCGGCGAAGTGCTCGCCGCCCAGCTGCCGCACCAGCGCCAGCCGCGTCGAGGCCGTCAGCGTCTTTTGCCGCACCGGCGCCGCGTCCGGCACGTAGGTGACGGCGACGAGGCGGGTGGTGGCGTCGGAGTCGGTGGAGGATGCGTCGGACTGGCGGAGCAGGATGTAGAGCGCTTCGTTGGGGGTGAGGTGGGGCGCGAGGAGGGAGAGGTCCGAGAGGAAGTCGCTTGAGGCGGGGATGGTGTCGCGCGGGATGATGGTTTCGCCTGAGACGCTGGCGATGAGGAAGCGGGAGGAGGGGTCGGTGGTGAGCTTCTCGAAGGCGGCGTGCAGTTCGGCCGAGGCTGTTGGATGGCGGGCGTTGGTGATTAGTTTGCGTGTGTGTGGTGCGAGGATGACAACAGGGAGCCGGCGAAGGCGGCGGCGGCGGTGGGGAAGAGGAGGAGGGGCCACACACCTGTTATGCCGGACTGCATGGTGGGCGGGGTTGATGCGCAGCGGAGAGAAGCGGAATGGTTGGGGTCGTGAGGGCGAGGTTTGGCGGTTGCTCGGGGGAATTGGGCGTTGTTTATGTAGTAGCTCCTGATGGCGGTGATGTCGTCGGTGAGGGGCACTGACGCGGGCTGAGCTCCGCCGCCTCGCTGCCTCATCCTCCTCCGACGCCGCCGCCGCGTCCACGCCGAAGGCACGCCTTCTGCCTAGACGACGCGCATTGCGCCATGCAACGTCTGCTTCATTTCTTCTTGGCCGGCATTATCATCGAGTGCTGCTGCCTGCCAGCTTGAGGGGAGAGAGAGATTTGATGCTGCAAACAAAGCTTCATTCAACAAGGCCGCGGCTGCCGTCGCCGACCAGCCTGAGGCACCGAGATCAACGGCAACTACTTTCTAAGAATCTCCAGATGCGTAACTTCATGCCCGCCCAGCGAGCTGTCATATAAAACCACTCTTCCTCAAGCGCTGTCAAATTTGCCTCCCGTCCGGTTCATCCATCATGCTGCAGTTTTCCGCCCGTCCAATCTTGTCCGCCGAGCCTCGCAGTCGTCAGCTTCCCCCCTGACAGAGAATCCACCGAATCCATCCCTGTCACTGTCACTGTCACTGTCATGGGAAGCTGTACCTCGCCATCGTCTTCCGCGCGTCCTTTGTTGCGTGATGGTGGTTCGGGAGGGGAATTATTCTTGCCGCGTGCATCTGCATCAGCGGCGGGATTTCTTCTTCTTCTTCTTCATTGGCGGTGCCGCCGCTTGGTGAGGGCGAGGCCGAATCCTCCTTGGTGGGCGGAGAGCAGTTGGGGCATGTGCCGCACGACAGGCTGCACTCTCGGTCTCCGCTGTTTGTTGCGCAGGAGCAGGAAAGTGACTGTCTGCGCACCCGCGCGCCGCACGCGTGCTTGATGTCGTTGAAGCACATGATACAGAGGCAGTTGAGAGTACTCTGGAGCTTGGTCAGAAGAACGTTCGTGATATGGGGTCTTTATTGGGGCCAAGACTCACCTAAAGCTTTATTGCCGGAACCGGTTACTTGACGGAGACGCACACGGGTCGTGTCCCTGCAGCGGAAGCGGAGGAAGAGTGAGGGGGAAGAGGTATGTGCAGCGTGGGGTAGGTAGGGCTGTGGGCAAGAAGAAGATAAGTTTTGGGGGTGCGGGAAATTGCAGGTTTGGGGCAGCTCGCTGCTACATTCCTCAGCGGGTTCTAGACTGGGCGGCTTGTGAGATGGCAAACATTAATCCTCGATCGCTAAGTCCCTGGCAGCGATGGTCCCGAGTCTCGTTGCTTCGGGCCCAAGGCTGAAACGGCCAAAGGGGAGGCCGCGGAATGTAGGCGCTGTGGCACCCACTCCAAACATGCGGCAGCACAGTACACGCGGCGGGGCTGCGAGAGCGTCCAGAGCCAGCCACGTTGCATGTGAACCGGCGGCATATCAAGCTCGCAAGAGAGCGGCGAGGCGCAGCAGGTGGCGCGTCTTGGAAACCTGGAAGTCCCGCCGGCCGCGTCGCCATGATGGATTGCCCGCAGTGTCTGGTCCATGGCGTGAGCGAGCTTGGTGGTCGACCAGGGCACAGCTGCTGATTCCGGGTGGCACAAGGCCAGGAACACTGCCAGCATCCCGAGATGACGTCAGCATGGATGGGCCTATTTTCGTCGATGCAACAATGGACAAAGAATGAAAATGCTAGCCCAACAACAGCCCGTCGCCCGTGTCTGGAGAAGAAGACAGAAACAGGTAGCGGTCACACGCCGGCGCGGGGGCCCGGGGCTGCACGAGAAATGGGCGTTCTCGACAAAACCCAGGAATCAAGTGTCTGCAGCTGCTGCCACCATGCACCGACGTGAGCGGCGATACAATCGGATTGTACTGTAGCATCGGCATTCCGCACATGACGGCGCCGGTCGCGTGAGCAGCTGTGGGACGGGGCGAAGACGGGCGCGGCCATGGGCGCCGTGGGAGCAGGGAGTGGCATTGCTGCAGGCTTGCCGCGGCGTGGGAGTTGGAGGTGGGAGGTGAGGTTGCAGCCAGTGCACCGAAAGTGGAAGAGAGGAGTCGTTCGCGCACGAGCCGTCATGGGGCGAGCCTGACAAATGAGAGCCCTCTGATCATCCACCCCTCCACTTTTGACCTCGACGACGTGCACCATGGCCTCTCCTTTGCCGTACCAGTGCCTCGCCAGAAGCACTCCAGCCGCACCATGGCCCAGGTCACCCTCTTCCCCGGCGTTGCTGTCATCACGGGGGCTGGCGGGACAGGTAAACCCTCGCCGCGTCGACTGATCGGAGCCGGGGCGCTGGACCATGGGCTGAAATGACCGGGCAGGCATCGGAAACGCAGCTGCCCTCGCCTTCGTCGAGGCCGGTTGCACCAAGCTCGCCGTCACAGACCTGGACGTCGACACGCTCAACGCCACGGTCAAGCAGATTCAGTGGGAGAACCCGCTGGCCGACGTGTACGCAGAAGCCGGCGACATCTCCGACGAGAAGTTCGTCGACCGCTTCATCAGCAAGGCCGCCGGCCAGTACGGCCGCATCGACTACTGCGTCAACTCGGCCGGCATCCTGAGCCGCAACGAAAGCTCGACCGAAATGTCCGCCCAGGACTTCGACGCCGTCAACAACGTCAACTACCGCGGCTGCTGGCTGACGTCCCGCGCCCAGCTGAAGGTCATGCTGAAGCAAGAGCCGCTGCCCAGCCACGACCACGACCGCGCCCCGCAGCGCGGCAGCATCGTCAACATCGCCAGCCAGCTCGGCCTCGTCGCCCGCCCCAAAGCGCGTGAGTCCCGAGTCTTGCTCGCTGACCGGCGCGCCAGAGCCAACGCTTACATCCCACCGTCACGCAGCCGCCTATTGCGCGTCCAAGGCCGCCGTCATCGCCATGACCCGCGCCGACGCCATCGACTACTCGGAGCATGGCATCCGCGTGAACTGCATCTGCCCGGGAGTCATAGAGACGCCCATGACCACAGGCACTCCCGAGGTCACCGAAAGGCTGAAGCCGGCCATCGACATCGCCCCAATGAGGCGGATGGGCAAGCCGTCCGAAGTCGCGGATGCTGCTCTCTTCCTTTGCTCGACCAAGGCAAGCTTCGTTCAGGGGCACGCCATGGTCGTTGATGGAGGGTAAGAGCAAGAGCCCTGCTGAGCCTGGCGTGATTCTGTCGTGGATACTTGTGCTGATGCATCCGCAGATATATAATCAACTGATGTTCAAAACTCGAAGCCATATCTTGTATAGCCAGCTAACGTAGCAACGGTAGACCAATCGTTGATGTATTCGTCAAGTAGATTCATGATTCGTGACATTTTTGTCACATAAGTAACTTCTTTTGTACAGTCCCCCACTCCGATGACCTCTTCATTTCTAGGTAGTCCCCATGTATGAAGTCTCTATGCCATGGCCACCCATATAAGGGCTCTAAGTTGAGATAAAAAAAAAAAACGCGCAGAGGGAATCTTTCAGTACTGCGCCATGTGTACAACGACCCCCAGGCCTTCCCAGAATACTTGATGAAAACGAAAGAACACACCCCCCCATCCTCTCCCTTATTGGAAGTGTGGGGCGTTGAGGAACAGACCCATGAGCACGCCACCGATGGTGCCGGCGACGGGGATGGTCATGATCCAGGAGAAAACGAGCAGGCCGACACGCTGGAAGTTGACAGCCTTGAGAGTGCCGTTGCAGAGACCGACGCCTACCGTGGCGCCGGTGATGCACATGGACGTCGACACGGGCAGCGAGTACTGCGAGAAGACGAGCACCGTGATGGCAGCGCCCATTTCCATGGAGCAACCTGGTCATGAAAAGTCAGCTTGCATGAAATGTGAAGAAGAGGGGTGAGGGAGCGTACCTCTGCTAGGCGAGTGGTAAGTGATCTTGTTGCCCATGACCTTCATGATGTTGTAGCCATAAGTGATGAGACCGAGAGAGATGGTGGCGGAGAGGACGGCGAGCTGCCAGACGGGCACGGGGGCCTTTGCCGCGGCGGCATCGCCCGTCTTCCAGGCCGAGTAGATGACGGCCCACGGACCGACCGAGTTGCCGATATCGTTGGCGCCGTGCGCGAAAGACGCGGTACACGCAGTCAGGACCTGGACGAACGAGTACGTGTGCTCGACCTCGTTGGGGTATTTTTCCGCGTTCGCATACACACGCTGCATGCGCGCGCCATCGGGCGTGCCCTCGATGCCCGTCTGCGACGCGTGGATGTCGTAGTGCAGGCCGTAAAGGGCGCCGCACACGAGCATGGCCGGGATGCGCTTCATCAGGATCTTGACGTTGTGCGATTCGTAGATTTGGCCGGGCCCCATGGGGTTCTCATGCAGTGTGCGCATCGCCCAGCCGATTGGGCCACTCTTCTTGCGCAGTTTCGCGTGAAGTCGCTCCTCGCCCTGATCCTGCAGCTCCTTGTACGTCGGTTTCCGGGTCTCGGTCGCCGCAACGATTCGCTTCTCGTTCGCGTCGCCTGCCGGAATGGTCATGATGGCCTCGTCGCCGCTCTCGGAAGCCGCCTTGGAGCCAGGTGCAGTGGTCGAGGGCTCATCATCATCGTCATGCTGGACGACGGCGTAGTTGGGGACCTTGGCCCGGTCGGCATCGGCAGGGGCGGGCCGCTTGAAGAGCAGAGGACCCTGGACGAACATCCACCACTTGACCGTGTAGTCCCTTTTGATGATCCTGGCGTACACGAAGGGAACGAAGAAGATGGCCGCCAGCGCAGCGACACCGCAGCCAGTGCCCACTGTCACGGCCGCCACGTACCAGCCAGGCTTCTTGTTCAGCTTGAGGTTGGGCGAGCCCTTGTAGACGATGGACAGCGTGCAGATGGTGCCGGCGACAAGGAACCAGAAGGGCGACGAGTAAACAGCCCACTTCATGGGGTTCTTGCGCATATGGACGAGAACCTTGATCAGCATGAAGATGCTGGCGCCGAAGCCGGCGGCAATGGCGGGTGCCATGCCCAGGCCGGCGAAGATGGCACCGAGACCCTTGCCGCCGTTCCATCCCCACTGAACCTCCTTGGCGCCGACGGTGGCGACACCGACACCAGCGACGGCGGAGATGAGCGAGTAGGTTGACGAGACGTGAGCCGAGTGCTTTGTGCACCACATGACCCAGGAAGATGCGGCAGCGAGGGCGCAGGTGAAGGCGAGCATCTGGACGCCGGGGTTGTCCTGGAAGGCCGAGTTCGGGATGATGCCGTTCTTGATGGTGTCGGCCGTCCGGGCGCCTACAGTGATGGCGCCGAGCATCTCGAATACAGTGCCAAAGACCATTGCCTGTCTGTACGAGATGGATCTCGACGAGACACTGGTCGCCCATGCGTTTGCAACATCGTCTATCACTTCAATCAGTATCCGGAACGGACGGAGACAGGGCCGAGATGCTTACTTGCGCCGTTGTTGTAGGCATCGAGCATGGCAAACAAAGTGCCGATGACGAAGACATAGGTATACTCCTCGAGCACCATCTTGGCCAAGGCACAGGGGTTTCGATGGGTGAAGGCGGCTGGATGCTGGGGACAAACGAGAGACTGCAGAACACAGGGTTTATGTACGATCTTGCAGCAGCCGCCACGAGCACGCATGACACGCCGGCACCGCGTGTCGGTTCGTGGCACGTTCTCGTCCCGCCATCTCCATTCGACCCTCGAGTTTGATATTTCGGGGCGGGCGGGGCACTAGTGAGAAAAAAGCATGTCGCGCCGGGCAGAGAAGGGCAGGAGGAAGCCGTCTTGGAGGGGCGCTTGTGGCGCGGCCGGTGGGACTTGCTTGGGCTTCGGGTGCAGGAGACATGGTGAAGCTTGGGGTGCAGTTGGCGGAGGGAAGTCTTCTTGGCGGACGAGGCGCTTGGCGGCTGAGGCTTGCGGCGGAGGGAGCGCTTGGCGGAGGTTGGCTGCACGCTCAGACCTCCCAATGAGCGGCGGCGTCGTCTACACGTGGGCTCTGTGGGCTCTGGAGCAGATTCGGGCATCGAGGCAGACACTGCTCGGCGGCCCCACGTGGGCGAGGGCCGCGCATCTTACTCGCGCGGAGAGTCGTATCCGGCGCCCAGACGGGCGGCGAGGGTTGCCTTGCAACGCCGCCAATGCTGGTGGCGACCGCTTGCGGGCAGGTGAGTGAGGGAGTTGTGGTCGGAGATGCCGGAGCTGAGCCGGCGGTGGTTGTTTTGGTCGCGGCTGCTGCTTAGGTTTGTTTGTCTCACGTCGCGCATGAGTGCCGTGTCCGCTCAGTCCAAGCCCAGCCGGCTTTGCGCTGCTCTTCTTCCGCTGGTTTCATCACTCGACGGCAGCATTGGCGCGCGACATGTTTCGAGCCGGCAGAAAAAGACGTGGCTGTCTCACGCACGGTAGGCTGCGCGTGCGGCGGCCACAACAAATGAGTCAATACTTGTCGACGAGCTCAACGCGCCGCGCCGAGGAAAATCGCGGAGGCGTCGTCGGTGAGAAACAACGGGCGCCCCTTTCCGTTGCCAACCGAGCGCAAGCTTCAGGATAGCCCTCACATCCCTAGAAAGAGCAAGGATTGCTGCGGCAGAGACCAGCAATATGAAGGACCAGGCCGACTACTCGCTCTACCTGGTCACCGACAACACTCCGGCCATCCTGCGCGACCGCGACCTCGTGTCCGTCGTCCGCGCCGCCGTCGAGGGCGGTACGTCAGTCGCCATCCGCGCCGTCTTTTCGGTTCCTGTGCTGAGAGCCGTACGCAGGTGTGACCATTGTCCAGCTGCGCGACAAAACCAGCGACACGGCCAGCCTGGTCCGCATCGCGAAGGAGCTGCATGAGGTCACCAGTGAATACAACGTGCCCCTTCTGGTCAACGACCGTGTCGATGTCGCCCTGGCCGCCGGCGTCGAAGGCGTCCACATCGGCCAAGATGACATGGGTCAGTAGATGCCTCCCGCTGCTCGACACGCCATTTTGCTGATGTCTCGCGCTGCCAGACCTCACCACCGCTCGCCGGCTGCTCGGCGACAATGCAATCATCGGCGTAACGGCATCCTCGGTCGAGGAAGCCGTCAGGGCAGCCAAAGACGGCGCTGACTACCTGGGCCTGGGAACCATCTTCGCCACCCCAACGTGACCACCTCCCCAAAACAGCCCCTCGATGAACTGGTCTCCGACTGACACGCTGAGCAGAAAGGAAAACACCAAGTCCATCATCGGCACTGCTGGCCTGCACGACATCCTCCACGCCCTCGGCGAGCAGGACGACATAGCCAACATCAAGACCGTCTGCATCGGCGGTCTCAACGTGTCCAACTGCCAGCGCGTTATTCTCCAGTCCACCTCTCAGTTCAAGGCGGTCGACGGCATCGCTGTCGTCAGCGCCCTCATTGCTGCCGACGACCCCAAGGATGCGGCTGAGAATTTCCGCAAGCTGGTGCGGTCACCGGCGCCCTTCGACACCCAGCAGCGCCCGCTGTACCACGGCACCCATGAGGAGATCCAGGAGCGCGTGCCGCCGGTCGTGGAAGCGCTCGCGAAGGCCAACCCGCTGTGCCACAACATGACGAACCTCGTGGTGCAGAACTTCGCCGCCAACGTTGCGCTGTGCATGTGAGTCGCTCCAGCTCAGCCTCCTGTTCTAGCTGGCCTGGAACTCAATAGCTGACTGTTCACCAACAGCGGCGCCTCCCCAATCATGTCCAACAACGGCCTCGAAGCACCCGACCTCGCCAGCCTCGGCGGCGCCCTCGTCATCAACATGGGCACCGTCACGCCCGAAGGCCTCCAAAACTACCACGCCGCCCTCCGCGCCTACAACGCCGCCGGCGGGCCCGTCGTCCTCGACCCCGTCGGCGCCGGCGCCACCGCCCAGCGCCGCGCAGCCGTCAAGTCCCTGCTCGCAGCCGGCTACTTCGACGTCATCAAAGGCAACGAGAACGAAATCACCACCGTCTACCACACCTCCACCAACTCGCACCCGCACGAGCAACAACAACAACAACAACGCGGCGTCGACAGCAACCCCAGCAGCACCACCCCGCTCGAAGACAAAGCCCGGCTCGTCCAGCGCCTCGCCCGCCGCGAGAAGAACCTCGTCCTCATGACGGGCGCCGTCGACGTCCTCTCCGACGGCGGCACCACCTTCCTCGTCCGCAACGGCCACTCCTACCTCGGCGCCATCACCGGCTCCGGCTGCACGCTGGGCACCGCCATCGCCGCCTTCCTGGCCGCGGCCCCGGGGGAGAAGCTCGTCGCCGCCCTCGCGGCGCTGCTGACGTACGAGATCGCGGCCGAGCGCGCGGCGGCGCGCGAGGACGTGCGCGGGCCGGGGACGTTCGTGCCCGCGTTTTTGGACGAGCTGTATGCGATTAGGGAGGAGACGAAGGAGGGGGAGACGGCGTGGTTGGAGGCGGCGAGGGTGGAGAGGGTGGAGTTGGAGGAGATTGATTGATTGAGTGAGTGAGTGAGTGGGATTGATGGGAAACTGTCGTCGGGTTTGCAGGCTTGAGGATGATGGGGGAATGGTGTTTTTATTTTGGGGGGAAACTTGACGCCATGCATTACCTAGGACTTTTTGACAACGTGTAAGAAGGCAGCAATACAGACTTGGCGCTCAAAAAAAAAACCCCCTCTCCCCCTCAGATATCGGTCTCAGGTTGAACGATTGCGGGTTTGACGCGCTGGGGGCCATCCTATCTGTTTGCACCAGTCTTCCACACATACCCGCACTCGGGCGGACGCGTTGTATTGGCGATGATTATGTCGACAAGACTGTAAACTGTCATGCCGATCGAGGCGCCGGCTGGGACTGCAACGAGCTGTGGCGAGGTAAGCATTGCGCAGTAACGTCGACCCAGCCAGGACGTCGGTGGAGAAAGCGGCGGCAGGAGACGGTGAGAGTGAGATCGTTGTCGGCGAGGACGACGACGACGACGACGACAGTGAAACTATTTAATGCCTCGCGGCCGTCGGTGGGCTTCTTCGTCAAGGAGAGTGGGGGATGCGGATGTATTTGATGATGACTGTGGTAGTCTGGTGGACGATTAGGAATCGGAAGTGCCGGCATCGGCCTTGGTCCGCTCACTCTCGTCCTTCTTTGCCTCAGTGCGACTCGGGCCTGCTCGACGCGCAGCAAGGCCTCCTGTAGGGTATGATAGACGATACATGTAGACCGCGCCGCTGTGCGTGTGCTTCTGTCTCGGCCGGGGTGAGGTGGGTCGAAGCGTAGGTGACGCTGTGGTGAGAAGGTAGTTCTGGCAGCGCGGACAGGACGTGGACGTGGCAGAGGCGGAGAAGGCGCAGGCTCATGTAGGTCGGGAAATTGAGGCGATTCCCGTGGTCGGCGCTGGCTCGTTGCTTTGGTGGACAACGACGTCGCGTGCGCGGTTGATCTGTTGACGGCATCGACGAGGCAAGTGTTGAAGGAATGCCGGTAAATAGGTAAGCACAGTCAGACCATCAAGCAGTGGAACACCGTTGTTGCGTAGAATCTCAATTCGAATCAAACTATCTACTGCCCTCAGAGCTCTCAAAAACTGTTCACACTGACGAACCCAGATACGCCCGACAGGCTCTGACGATCCTCGGCGCCGGTTGTCTGCAATTTTGGCTTAGCGGTCATCACTGGGCGAATCCCTAAGCGGAAAAGGCAAAGGGAAATTGTTGAAAGCTTGTAAAGTAAGCTGAAGAGAAAGAGAAGAAGAAGGAAAGGAAAGAGAAGCAGCCTTAAGTAAGCGCAAGGCCCGCACGGACCTGGACCCTGTCTGTCAGATCGGGTAGTCACGACGTCCGCCGGTTTGCCTGGGGCAACTGCCGGATTTGTGCGTGCACTGAAAGGCTCCTGCCGCTTTCGACCTCGCCTCACCCCCAGCAGACATTTTTGTATATGATCAAGGATGAGACAGAACCAGTCCCAATCCTCATTCAAGCCCGCTCCATCAGTCCGGAGACCATCCAAATGCTGTGCTGAGGATCCATAGTCGACGGATCGAGAAGGATTTTGAGAGTACCCTAATTAGACCAAGATTCGACGCGAATACGTGCACTTGAACGTAAACTGTACTTGACTGTCCTGACACCGTCATTACTCGGCGCATGTGGCTTCTCGCACTCTCGACAACCACGGATTTCTGTTATACGAACCAAACGCAGTCACTATAATCATCCCGGTAGTGTGGCAATGACCGATTGGCCTTTGTCTACTGCCATGAGCTCATACTTCTCCGTCTAAGGACCTACCTATCTTCCAATTTCGATTTTTTTCCAAAAAGAATTACTGCTACACCCCATCATCCATCTAAACAATGACGTCGAGCAAACTTAATTCGTGGTGTCAGGCAGCATTTCCCTAACATGGTCCCACGACCCAGCTCAAGTGCTCTCCCGGAAAGAAGTAGAGACTAAGCGGATAAATATCAAAGGAGTCGTAACAATGTCGGTAAAACGTCAGGTTCATTCTCTACCTCAGTCGGTAGCTGAGGTCAGGCACTTGGACAGACCCAAAGCAGATGGTGAAGAGCACAGCTTAAAAAACAATCCCTCGGACCGGAGGCATATCCTGGACAGCCACGTGTATTGCCCAACCCCATGATCTGCAACGACCAATCTTTCTCACGGTATAATCAACCCATGAAATCAGCTCGGTGAGCGCGGTGAAGGTGTTGCGACGCATGTGCACCTTGGAAGTTCCTCGGGCATACAAAACGACACAAAAGCCAGTCACTACCAACGACTCCAAGACACAATCCAGTCTATTATGGAGTCATTACAGGATCACAGTTTCCAATAACTCTTCTTTACCTACCAAGGAAATACAAAGTGATAACTGCAGTCCGTGGCTCACCTTCCCCATCCCTTCACCCCCTGAAAAAAAAAGCCCTGCGCTTGGCAGCATTCTGACGAGACGAAGACAGCATAGGTAATCATCCCTCGGTGCCGCTCTCCATCATTGACCCATGATGCAGAACACCGCCATCATCCCATATCCGCACACCCATCCTCTACGTTACACTTGTAGGATCCAAGCCACACAATACAAGTAGGTGAGACTCTGACTCGCGCGAGGCTGCCAAGCACAGTTGTCGTTGTGCATGATTATCCGGGGAGAACAAGGTTCAGTCGGCTCTGGCGAGTATTGAATGTGTCAGAATGAGTGATATGTGAAAGGTAGTTTACATGTCTGGGAACGATGAACTCAAAAGAGTGGAGGACCTACTTTTAGCAATGGCGTGTCGTCCACGTGCTCGCCAACTGTTCAAGACGCGGAGCTCATGATGGTCGTGTGCATGATTGACGAAGAGCATTTATGTATCACGTGTGGATGCCAATGGTAGCATCCGTTGCGAGGCGGCCCCGTTCAGCAGGTTTGCGCCATGTTCTGTTGTGCCCAAGCAAAACCCACCTGCTCGAGAGCAATTCCACCAAGCATCGCACGTCATAGATGACAGGGATTATCATAACTCTTCACAACACATCCTACCCAGAGAACAATGCAAAAACCAACTTCGTTGAGTGACGTGTATTTAGTACACAAAGTGCATACGAACAACAAATAAAAACTTGGGAATTTAGTACTGGAGACTCCCGACACAGAGGGGGTAAAAAGGTTTGATGGAAAAACCCAAAGTCTAATGCATACAGCCCTCCCGTTTGAACTCGCGCTGAATCGATCCAATTCAAATCAATTCATCCCGCTCAGTTCTTTTCCCCATCGTCGCTCCGAGGATGATTTACGCAAATCCGCTTTCCCACTTGACCGCTCCTTCAATTCTCCACCTGGATAGTCGACTTAGTTGACACCAGTAACCCTCTTGGTGGGCTCGGAGGAGATGCTGCTCTCGGCGTAGTAGAAGTTCTCCTCAGGAATACGGCCACGGACGAAGGCAGGCTCGGAGCCGCGGACATAGATGTCCTCGTAGAGGATCTGGGGGGTGGCATCCGGAGGAGCCATCTTCTCGGCCTCGGCGACCTCGGCGTCGACGTTGCTGCGGGCCTCCTTGTCGATGGCCTTGAGCTCCTCCTCCGAGGTGACGCCCCAGTCGAGCAGCTTCTGCTTGACGCCGGCAATGGGGTCGTTGGTGCTGCGCATGCGCTGGATCTCCTCACGGGTCTGAAAACAACGTTAACTCAACGTGAACACAAAATCTGGCGAGGAGCTGAATGTCCGGGAAAACATACGCGGTAGGTGGTACCAGGGTCGGACATGGAGTGACCGCCGTATCTGTAGGTAACGAACTCAAAGACAAGAGGACCCTTGCCGGCGGCGCACCACTCCTTACCAAAGGCAACGGCAGCCTTGACGGCGAGGACGTCCATACCGTTGATCTTGAGACCAGGGATGTACTGGCCACGCTTGTAGTAGTCGGTCATAGCCGACGAACGAGAAGCGGCAGTACCCATACCGTACTTGTTGTCTGTAATCCCTGTTAGACGTAGATGCCAATGCTAACACGGACATGTCGGATTCATACTCTCGCAGCCGAAGATGACGGGAAGGTTCCACAGCTTAGCCATGTTGAACGCCTCGAACACCTGGCCCTGGTTGGAAGCACCGTCACCGTACAGCGAGAGAGTGACCTGCTTGTTGCCAAGATAGTGGTCGGCGAAGGCAATGCCAGCACCGACAGGAACCTGAGCGCCGACGATACCGTTGCCGCCGTAGAAGTTGGGGGCGAACATGTGCATGGAACCACCCTTGCCGTAGGCAATGCCCTCTCTCCGGCCGAGCAGCTCGCCGATGATGGACTTGACGGTGCCACCGCGCATCATGGCGAAACCGTGACAACGGTAGGCGGTGATGATCGAGTCCTTGCGGTCAACGGCGTGCTCGATACCGACGGCGACGGCCTCCTGACCGGTGGAGAGATGGCAGAAACCGCGGATCTTCTTCTCCTTGTACAGACGGTCGGCGGCCATTTCCATGCGGCTGCGGAAAAGAGGCAAAGTCAGCGGTGGGGGTCCCTCATTCGCCCAACACTACATATCCGAAGGAGCCTTGTGCGCGGGCAATTGCGGGGAGAGCGTACCGGACAGCGACCATGTCGTAGTACATCTGCTTCAGCTCCTTCTTGGTAGTCTGGAGGGTGTACGAGGGCGGGTCGAGCTCGTAGGTCTCGAAGGCCTCGTCGGAGAGGCGGACCTCAAAGGGCTTGTCATCCTCCTGTTGTGTGGGCGCGGGCATCAGCATCAATTGGCAGCATGCGAAGCAATTGCACGGGAGCACCCACAGAGGGGACGGCATCGCGGTCAGCATGCGACGAAGCCGCGTCGGTGGTGACGGTGCGGCGCGCGGCGAGCGGAGCTGCGTAGAAGCGGCGCAGCGGGGCGGCGGCGGCCTTTGTCCTCAGAGCTCGCGAGAACATGGCTTCGACTGCGGAGAAAGGAGCGGAAGCAGGAGGGAAGGGGGCGGTGGATGGGGTGGGCGAGATGGAAGAGAGGCGGGTTGGCCGGCCGAGATAGACAAATCTTCCGCACAGGCGTGTTGGGGCCGCCCGGCGGGTTGGGAATCCGACGGCCAACATCGGCTTGCGCCAATGCGACTCCGACGCGCCCGCGCCGCCCGCGCCTCTCCTCCACGACAAGCTCCACATCCTGACTGCACCATTATCGCGGCGTGCGCGCTCAACTTCCGTCGTCCTTTGGCATTGCTGATGGTGCCTCTGGCTCTGTCGGCGGCAGATGCGCTGCGCGCTGCACCTTCCATCACCGGAGCTGAGCTTTGTTGTGTTCAGCTCCGATCGACCCGCTTACTCTCCGGCGCTCAGCCATTCGTGCTGCTGCTGACAAGAATTTCAACAGACAGCGCAACACCACAACGACGCCATTCCGAAGTCACAGCTGCTGGAACGTGTGCAAATGCTCGCCCGCATCCTGTGCGGTTCATTGGTATCTACGGGAAAATACTCTGGGTGCACTCCAAGCAAGTCAACCAAATTGAAGCTTCAGACATCCGCCCCCCTTCTTGACGCCCCACCCTTTGCAAGCCAAATTTTATACCCTGACGCCTGTCTCAATTACCCTTTCCGATTCTTTCACGGCCTCGGTGCTTCCGCACCGTAGGCTTTCTACTCTGGTATATGAAGTCACTCGTCGTCAAGCTTCGCCTTCTTGGGATTTGTCTCTGCCTCATCATCGTCATCCTCGTCATCCACGTCGTCCTCGTCATCTGAGATAATGTACTTCCTCTTGGTCGGAACCGTCTTCCCAGATCCTTCGCCGGTTGTGATTGGCCTTTTTTCGGCCCTCTGGATGATTCTTTCGTAAGAGGCCTCCAGTCCTGGGAGAGCCGCCTCGATCTTTTCTACCCGCTCACTCTCGTCGACCTGCATGAGCTGGTCTCTGTTGTGATTGTAAAGCCTCTCCTTGGTCAGGTGCCTCCAGAAGTAGTAGCGACGGTCGTTGGCATCTGCTGCTTTGTGCTTCCGCGTGATGCGGGCCAGCTTGCGGTTGTTCGCGGGAATCTGGCTGAGTGTGTGCATCTCGACAAGACGATGGAACTGTCTGGGCACAATCTTTGCTGCGTGACGGATCTTGATGAGCTCATCCTGCGGGAGCAGAAGGGAAGATGGCGACTCTGCATCAGGAGCCAACGCCTCCGCGGGAACGCTGTCCGCAATGGTCATGTTCGCGAATGTCGGGTTTTGGCGGAGACGTGCAAGGTCGCACCAATCGCGCATGTCGTCGAACGCCTCGTTCGGATCCTCTACCGTGACCTCGAAGACGTTCTTGTCGTTCAGGAACATGGTCATCATCGAGTTGTAGAGATGGCTTCCGTGACCTTGGCCCTGGAAGGGCGGAATGATGATGAATTGCGAGATGCGCTCGCGCGAGGGGGCATCGAGCGGGCTGTAATTGCCAAGGAAAACCCCCGTCACAGGATCCTTTTCTGCCGCATGGGCGGCAGGTGTGTCATGGGTGAGGGCGAGTATCTCCTTGGTGGGGAACACCCAGAGGCGGTACGAGGTAGCGAAACCAACGAATGTGTAGGGCGTCGAAGTTTCGTCGTCTTCCAGAGGCGTGACCTCGTAGAGCAGGAAAAGCTTCCAGCGCTCCATTGTCCACTGCTCATCCTTCAAATCCTGCAGAGTTCCACCCTCGATGAACAACGGTACGAGAACCTGCGCGTTCTCTAAGATCTGCTTGAGAGCAGGATCGGTCAGGCTGCCGAACCGGATTTCGAAGTTCCTGCCGTGTTGCGTGTACTTCTTGATGAGCTTCCCCGGGGGAGACCACTTGCTATCCGAGCCATCCGCGGAACCGTTCTCAGCCGAGCTGTCACCATTGAGGACCTCTGCGAGCCATGGTCAGTGGTCAATGCAGATCGAAAGGCAAGGACCTCACGCACCAGGCAAGAGGAAATCCTTCAGCATAGCCTTCAGGTCCATAGCCTGGGTCTTTCCAACGCCCTTGAACTTTTCTCCATGCTGAATGCTAAACGAAGGCTTGAGGTCGTGCGCGCGGAAGCGGAGGTCGAGCTCGAGGTCCTTGTAGCCAAAGATCTTCTCTTCCTCGCCGAAAATGGGGTATGTAAAAGCCGGATTGAAAGGCTCTTCGAAGACGTCTTGGCCACTGGCGGCGCGCACGAGATTTAGGTTGAAAGCTTCGTTGGAGTCAACGAGCCCTGGCGCGACAGTTAGCAGCGATGCGCGCGCAGCTGGGTCGCGCGCAAACTTACACTCGAGCATCTCCTCGACGATTTGTTCGGCCATGTTGGCTGGGATGGCGTGCAACGGACAAGCGAGACCGGGCGGGTGCGACGCGCGACAAAGGAACGGCGCGGGCGAGTCGGGTCGCGGTGCGGGCGGAAGCTGTGGAAGGACAGGCGTTGGAGTCGCGCTGCGCCTGCACGGCGGGCGTCATTTCACGCGTCTTCGGTCGGCTCACGTCTCAGCGCGACTCAACGGAGGCCCGAGCTCCAGCGCCGTGCCAGGGTCTGTGTGGCGGGTGGCCAGCCAGCCGTGCCAGCCCTACGGTTCGGCGCGCAGGCCACGCCAGCTCGTCGCACGCCGTCATCGCCAGTTTCGCCCTGCCGACTCCCGACCTACGCCATGGTGTAGATTGCCTGCCCTCCCGCTGCTTGCTCGCCATCAATCGCGCTCGTCACCCCCTCGCTCCCGCCCCTTGCGCGTGCTCCCCGCGCCTCCGCCGCCAGCATGTGGAACGGACTCTTCATGCTGCTCGGCCTGAGCATGATCATGGCCATTTCGTACGTCGCCTGCTCTAGGTTCCAGTTCCAGTTCCAGTCCAATCGTGCTAAACCATTTGCAGCTCCTTTCTTGCCGGTTCACTGCCTCTGTCTTTTTCCATGTCTCAGCGCCACTTGCGCTTCATGTCGGCCATGGGCACCGGCGTGCTAGTCGGCACTTCGCTGGTTGTCATTATCCCCGAGGGCATCGAAACCCTGTACACTGCCCACGAAGCAGCCGCGCATACGCAGAACGAACGCCACGTATACTTGGACGACCTCGACATACCAGCGGATCTGCACGCCCGCTCTGCCTCGGGCAATCTCGAAGTCATTGACCGCTGGAAGGCGGACCTCGAACGTGCCAAGGGCAATGCCGGCGCAATTGCTGGCTTGAACGACGATCCTGCAGGATGGTCTCGAGCTGCCCAGGAGCCTGACCCCATGGAGGACGACGGCGATGACCCGGTCCAGGTGGGCCGACCTCAAGGATCAGAGCATCACAAGGAGAAGCCCGAACATAGGGAGCCGCACGCCTGGGTCGGCTTATCCCTGATTTTCGGCTTCATCCTCATGTACCTGATTGACGCTCTCCCGGCCATCATGGCCGCCGCTCCCACAAAACCTCTTCATATATCCCTATCGAACCTCTCCAGCGGCCTTCACCACTCGCCTTCCCACTCGCCGAACCTGTACCCGGCCGATGCGGCAGTTTCCGGCGGGCAATCCAACCCCCCAGCCACCACAATTGGTCTCGTTATCCATGCCGCCGCCGATGGCATAGCCCTGGGCGCATCGTCCAGCACCTCCAGCGCCAAGCTCGGCCTCATCATCTTCCTGGCAATCATGCTCCATAAGGCCCCTGCCGCATTCGGCCTGACATCCGTGCTTCTCAAGCAGGGTCTCAGCAAACGCACCGCCCGCACCCACCTCATCTTCTTCAGCCTCGCCGCCCCCGCCGGCGCGATAGCGACCTGGATCATCGTCAACATCCTCGGACGAGAGACCCTCGGCGGAGAAGAAGGCATGCAGTTCGCAACCGGCTGCGTGTTGCTCTTCTCCGGCGGCACTTTTCTGTAAGTAGAACCGCCCACATTTGCCCTTCCTACAATCCCAGTTGTTGTTAACGTGATGCCCGCAGCTACGTCGCCATGCACTCCATGCAAGAAACGGCGTCGTCGCATTCACACGGCGGCAACTCGCTGCACTCTCGCAACGGTTCGACGGGCAGCTCTATGCTCAACGGCTACGGCGACAGCAGTCTGCTGGATGGATACGCCGGTGGCCGCGGGAAAGGGGCCCAGAGCGGGACAGAGGTTGCCATCATGGTGGCGGGCATGCTCGTGCCGCTGCTAACACAAGTGGGGCATGGACATGCCCATGGGCATTGATGAGTTTCAGCATTTTCGAGAGACGATGAAGTTGGGTCGGGAAGGAGGCTAAAAAAGAAGAAGAAGGGAGCGGCTCGTGTGAACTGACGTACTGCTTGGCGTTCTGGAGACTTTGGGGTCTTAATGATATATTCTTGTCTTGTGTGTGCGATGGATTGATTCATGGCTTTCATCTTGGGCCTTGGCTGCGCGACGGCGCGGCTGATGATAGACTTATGGAAATCCTTAATGAATGTGTTGGGGAATGTCAAACCTGCTGGCTTTTAATAATGATATGCTAACTCTGCAGGCATGGTCGGTGGGGTGAGTTAGCATAGAGAATCTAGCTAGCATGGGCCAGCATCTCCAAGTACCTCAGATAGAAGAAATCCGGAACGGAGGGTCTGAAACACCTTGTTGAAGAGAAAATCTAGCATAAGACCAGTCAAAGGATTCGGTGTGGTATAATGCCTGAATAATCCCGACATAGTCACCATCTGCCTGTGGCTGAGATTCACCGCTGAGAAACTCATCTATGTACGGATTTAATCGTACATAAAGCGATGATTCAAAGGCAACTTCTGGAGAGAATGCCACTGGGGAGAGGTTACAGAACAGTACAGAATGGAATGGAGAAATCAAGGAATATTGGCGCTCGTATCTTGAAGCCCTCACTCATCTGATTCATCAGCGGTCCAATGTTAAGTCTATCTCAAATTCTGTCAAATTCCAGCTCCAGTACATCACCCGCCTCAAAGACAAAATCAAACCGAATCAGCCGGAAACCCGCTTGTGTTCTGTTTCAACAAGTAGCAACATGATATCGTTGTAAGAAGGTCGTCCAATGATGGCATCATAGCAAATCTGTTCTCTGCCCTCAGCGCAGATAATGAGAGATACTAGATGTATCTGGGCAACTCTTTTAAGGAATCATGGGTGGCTGGAAACTGTATGACGGACTGTTCCTCCTCCCCATTGCGATCAGGTCCCTAAGATTGTCCACAATGATGGCATTTCGATGTTGAAAAGATCCAGCAAGTCTTCTTCTTGAAGTGGTGTACAGAATTGGCTGCCACAAAGGGTCGCAGATCGAATCGGTTATCGATGGACCTTCTATAGACATAAAGGAGGGGCCGAATACTGTCATTGAAGGAAATGTTTTCAGAGATGAGACGCGGATTTGGAGTCGAAGGACAGTATTTAGGTGAGCATGGTGCGCTTTAAGCATTGCTACATTGTGAGACTGAGAAGGAGATGTACAGGGTTAAAAAGGAGATATAGGGTGTAAGACACCAACGGTTTTAGGGCATAGCTGCTCCGCATACATGCAGGAGTGCATACACCACGTTTGGTTGGACGCCTTCGGGAAATCGCGCGGTCCAATCATAGGATGAGAATCAGATGTGGGAAACCCCCCTAATCACGGACGCTCTACAACACGTTTCGTCAGTTGCGCATTGGATTGCAAGGGAGTTGGGAGTTTTTCCATGCTGAAATCTTAGCTATAGCGCATTGGCTGGGAGCCTCCAACATAATACTAGTGCTTGCTGCAATGAGGGTCTCTTTATCAATAGGTGCTCAGACGCGTACTCACCTAATTCAGCATTTGAATTTCATCCCGGTCGGCCTTTGCATGCCTCAATATATCAATAGAGACATTGCATCTGCTTACGCCGGTACTTGGAACCTGCAACTCCCTGTAAGTTGAGCCACAGCCAAAGATCAAACGGCGGTACGTACTCTTCAACGCGTGTCCACTCTCACGGTTTACTCATCCAAGGATATCTATCTTCTGTACCAGAACCCCCCCTTTTCCCCAGCACCTACACCCTCTCAAACAAACAAAACTCAAACTCCACCTCATCCTCATCCTCATCCTCCTCCCCTCCCCTCCCCTTCACCACTTCCCTCACCCTCCCCTCGGCCACCTCCTCGCCCACAAACCCGCTCAACCCGCCCTCCCCCCCATTCGGCCTCCTCACCCACCCGCTCCCGCCCTTCCCCTCCAACCCCCCCACCACATCCACCGGAAACACCGTGTCGCACGCATACTCGCGCCACACCCTCGTCAACAACACGCTCCTCGCCTCCTCCTCCTCCGTCTCCAACGCCGCCCCGTACAGCTGCGCCCCGCCAATCACAAACACCCTCCCCAACGCGCCCCTCTTCCGCAGCAGCCCCAGCTTCTCCAGCGCGTCCGGCAGCGAGGACGCGGCGATGGGCGTGGTGGCGGGGTCCGCGTCGACGTCTTCCGTCGCGCTGGTCGACAATGACGGCGCACGCGGTGCGATGCCCGCGATATCCCCCGCGTGGTTCCGCGACACGACGACGTTGACGCGGTCTTTCAGCGGGCGGAAGCGCGGCGGGATCGACTCCCACGTCTTGCGGCCCATGATGACGGCGTTGCGGCGGATGGCGGCGTGTGGACGCGGGGTATCGGCGCTACTGCTGTTACTGCTACTAGTCGGGGCACCGCCGACCACGCGCTTCGTGACGCGCGCGAAGTAGGCCATTTCCTTCTTGAGCTGCGGCCAGGGGAGGGTGCCGTTCTTGCCGATGCCGAGCGAGGGCGTGGCGGCGACGATGAGCGTGAGCGGGATCTTGCTGCCGCTTGCCATGGTCGTACTCGTTGCTGAGGCGGCGGTGGTTTCTTGGGTGGTGGTCATTGCTGGGCGGCGGCGGCGGGGGAAGGTGGTGTTGAGGGCGGAGAGGTAGAGGGCGGAGAGGTAGAGGGGGCAAAAAAAAAAATTATAGGCGCGGGGCGGGCGTGTGCTACTGGGGAAGACGCGCCGGGAACGCGTTTTTGTCGCACACGCGTGGGATGCTGGCAATGAATAAGTGGTGGCCGCATTGCGGGAACACACATCGCATTTAAAGACCGGCGAGCTCATGAGCGCGCAGCGCACTCCACCCCCTGTTGTGTTTCTGTCGTGCGCGAGCAATTGGGTATATCCTATCCGTAAACGCCAAAACAGGCCTCTTCCCCCACGTTGGCTGGCTCTGTCGGCTCGCCCACGTGTGCCACTCTTATCAACCGACCCTGTGTCATTTGTTCTCTCGATCCTCACAACTTCTCATTCGCCAGTCCCTCTATCGCCGCGATCATGGCCTTGACGTCCTGCTCCATGCGCTCCACGTTCTGCTTGTCGTTTGCATCGAGCGTGTTGAGGCTGCCGAAAAGCCACAGCTCTTGCATCTGCCGCGTGAGGGTGAGGATATCTTCGGTAGCACGGATCTAGAGGAAGGGCAAAATCCCCAGGCAAGAAAATCAGTCCTCACCCGCTTTGGAGTATTGCGCGCGCCAAAGGAGAAGGTGCTGGGAGTCAGGCGCTTCATTTGGAGGGGGCGTTTTACCAACGATGCCGTTTCGACCTCCATCTGCCACTTCTTGTTTGCAGTGGTGTTGTAGTCTTTGTTGTCGGGCTATGCGTGGCAAGGCTTAACATAAGCGCGGGCGCATGAAGAGGGGTTGCTGTGTGAGGAAAGAGTAGGCCGACTCATACGGAAGCTAAGGCGACGATATTCTCGAACCGCTTGACGAGCCCGGCGGCAAGCTTCTGGGAGCGCTCTGTGATGTGTGAGCAAGCTGTACAATCACTTCATTAAGAAGTTGGTCTGGACCTTGCAACGAAGCCGCGTTACGCTGAGAGACGTCCATCACGGCGGTTGTGGTGTGGTGTTTCACAAGTACTGGCGGAAAGCTCAGAGAGTCGTCAATGCGGCTGCAAGCTTATCCGCCTCAAGCCACTATCGATAACACTTTAAAATAGACCTCTAGTCCTGAGACGTCACACATCACCTGCTGGCTACGGGCACGAGCACGCCGATCGACAGCAGTTATGGATTGGAATTGCATTGCCTAATACTAGGGAAGGTAATTCAAATGGCACGCAACTGAAGGAGTGGAGTTGTGATGGCAAAACGATAAAGCAAACAAGCCAAACAGCCACATTAAAGGTACCCGGGAAGACGCGTTACTCGAGCATCGTCCAAAGCCAGTGTGCCCACCTCCATCGGATCCCGTCGTTAGAGAAAATTACTCCTCGTCAGACTCCTCCTCGCTCTCGTCGCTCTCGGCGTTCTCGAGCCACTCGAGGAACTGGGTGGCCGACTTGCGAACCTTCTTGCTGGTAGCCAGGTCAACGTACTTCTTGCTGGCCTTGCTGCCCCAGGCCTTAAGAACCTCCTCAGAGACGAGGTCGTTCTGGTAGACATTCATGAGAATGGCAGAAACCTGGGGGATGAGGGTGGGCTTGTCGTTGCCGATGAAGCGTTCAACACCACCCAAGAAGGCCTTCTCGTGCTTCTCCGACGTGATCATCTTCTTCAGCATGGCCGCACGGTTATCAATCTGCTTGGCCATGTTGTCGTCAAAGATGGTCTGGGCAAGGACGGTGAGGGTCCTGTGCTTGCTCTCGATACCAAACTCCTTGGCCTTGAGGTAGATCTCAACGTCCTCGACCTTGCTGATGCTGCCCTTCTCCTTGACCGTGTCCTGGATCCAGCTGCCGAGCTGGTCGTAGGCATTGGGGCCATCAGCACCCTCGTCGCCTTCGTCAATGACAAGAGCACGCTTGAGATCGTCCGGAAGATCCTTGGCACGGGCCTTGACGGCCTCCTCGGAAGTGTCGACAGACCATTCGACCTCCTTGTGAGAAACGTCTTCGATGTCCTTGGCCTCGGCGTTGATGCGGCGGGTCAGTTCATCGTCGCTGCCGGCGTCGAGCTCAAGATCGCCGTTTTCATCGGCGTGGTCGGAACCACTGTCGCCGTTGCTGCCACTGCCGCCATTCTGCTCCTCTTCGCCGTTGGCCTTCCTGGCACGGCGTTCAGCCTTCTTGGTGGCCTTGTCCTTCTTGCCCTTCTTGGGTTGGTTCTTCAGGATGAAGGAGCTGAGCTTGAGGCGGATGTCAACATCGGTGCGCTGACCGCATGCCTTGCAGTCGAGGAGGATGCGGCCGTCCTTGATGTTGACCTCGGTCTCGGGGTTCTTGCACTTCTTGCAGAGAACGAACTTGGAGATGAAGCCGTCGAGGTAGTCCTGAAGCTTGGTAGCTTCGTGAGCGCCGTTGATGATCCAACGGTCATCGGCGGGGTTGTTGTTGGTCTGGGCACCAAGTTCGAAGCCAAAGTACTTGATGACATCTGTGCAAGCGATCAGCAGGTGGTCATGCAGGAGGCAGGGGAGCGCAGCACGTACACGAAGGGGGACGGGCGAGCTGCTGGGCGACATTGCTCAGGTTGACGATGACGGTCTTGATGCCGTTGCCCTTGCCCTCGATCTTGGACTGCAGGCGCTCCATCTTGTAGCGGTAGAAGGGATCGGTGACATCCCGGCGGACGTTGACGTTGGCCATGGTTGCGGTTGGTGGGGGAGTGGCGGCTTAGAGCGAGAAGCGGTGGGGGAGGGAGGTTGTGCGAGGAAGCGAAAAAATCGTGGCGGAGGAGAATAGAGACATGCAGCGGGTGCAGGTCTCTCGGGGGTGGTGTGGTGAGGGCGTGGTGTCAGAAGTAGCGGACTAGCCGTTGGTGCAATGGTAGTTGCTACTAGGCTTTCGTATGTCACGGAATTTTTGCAGCTTCGGCGGCGGTTCCTGTCTGAAAGCGTTGTCACGGGGCGAATACATATACAGCCGCGGTGTTCTGGATTGACTGCAGGTGCTTTGTGCGGGTTTGGGGCCTGGGGCGGGTCGGGCGGAGCAGCTGGTGGCTTGACTCCGTGCGCGCAGTGGTGAGCCGGCGGTGGTTTGCGGGTTGTGTGCGCGGTTGCAAGCCGTAGGCTGTGAAGGGTGATGGGTGGAGAGTCGTGGCGGGAGGAAGGGCGCGATGGTTAAGTAGGGCGCGAGAATTTGAACGCTCTTCTTACCTAAGCAGCGGCCTGCGGCAGCGGAGCCAAGCCAAGCCGAAGGAGGCCGAACAACGAGGCGGCAGCCACGCCGTGCCGCTGCCTCGCCTCTGCGCACCCCATGCACGTCACCACTTCTGGCGCCTGCCGCCGCTGCTGCGCTGTCCCGCCGTGCCGCTCGCCAATTGCCCTCGTCCTTGGCCGCTGGTCGCTGCTTGCCGCCCCAGTTTGCACCGGGCCCGCCTCTGCGACCTCTGCGACCTCTGCGACCTCTTCGGTTTCCTGTCTGCCGCCTGGCCTCGAGTCGTGGATGCCCGTTTCAGCGCGGTCGCGGCTGGCTGCGACGCATCCGGGCTCTGCGCCATCAGCATGCCTACTACTCAGCTTCGCTTGACCGCAAGTCTGCTGCCTGGCACCGCCGCTCCTAAGGCTCGTCCTTCTGCAGCGAGCCCGTGCCATCGACCGACCCCGAGCTCTGCCCCTTCCCTATTCGTGGTCGAATACGACTGCGATCTACTCTGCCTACACAATATAGCGTCGAACCTCGCATATCACGACGAGCTAACCAACGTAGCACGAGCCCAAGGTCTGCCCGGTTCTGGTGGCCACAGCGGAACACAAGAGTGCTTTCTATGGCTGTATTCAGCCCGCAGCGGTGGCACCACCAGGAGCTCAAGCGTCCGCTCCACCCGTCCACATGCGAGAACTCCAGACTCACTTCTTGTGAGGTTCTTGCCGAATTTCTTGCCGAATTCCTTTCGCGTGACTTAGGTCGTCGTAGACGAGATATCTGGATGCGGAATGACAAAGGACGCTCCCCGCCAGCCAACGCCCCAAGCGGCGCCATGTTTGCCAGTAGCAACTGTCCGTTGGCCGCGATAAAGCGGCTCCTAGCTTGACAAGCAACTCCCCACGAATCATTCCGCCACGCAAGTAATACATTTCTGGCGCTGACGTTGGCCGCCATCCCAATGCGGACAGTGTTCAAAGAAATGGTCTTACGCCGGGTGAGATAAAGATGACCATCTGCCCAGAGAAATCGTTGCATGTGCTCAATACTCAACTACGGACACCATCACAGTTCAACTCTCGCGTATCTACGCTGTAGCTGCTTGTTTTTCGTTGCGACATGTCGCCCACCACAGCAGATACCGTCAACCAGTGGGCAGAGGTGCAACGCGTGGCATACGAGAGAGCGTGTCCGCAGCCAGACCTGACATTTGAGGAATTGATGAAAATACTCAAAAACGTCCTGGCCGGCATCACAAGCACTGCTGAAGGCGCCAAGCGGATAGAGTCCCTGGTGATGAACCGGCCGGAAGATTTCTTCAACAAATACGCAAGCACCGTCTATCAAATCATCCACGCAGGCGCCGCCTTTGACGACGACGTCATTCTACAGCGTCTTGCGGCACTGACGGCCGCTCTTGCAGCATTGCCTGACGCGAAAAACACCACGGGCAAGACGCTTACCTGGGCGGATGAAGAATTAGGCATTGAAGGCAAATCAGGGCCGGGAAAGGCAATCGTCCACGATCGGCAGCGCCTGTGGTCCGACTTGCCTACCTTTGGCGACGAGATGCGCCGAATGTGGATCGGTAAGCCGAGTATTCTCGTCAGGTTGACTCGTCATGTAGAAGTGAAAACTCACGAGTAGCCGCAGATGGCCCGGCATCCAAGGCGCAACGCGAGGAAGAAGGGCTCTCCGAAGAGGCCGCCCGTCAACAGTGGTCCAACTGCAACGCATTCGCCGCCCACCTGGCCAAGCTCTCGCAACGTCGCGGTGACGTTCTCGACCTCTATCTGTGTGCCATCTGGACTCTCAGGCGGGCCCTTGAGGACCGCAAGTCCGACGGCTGCGGCCAGCCGCATGAGCTGCGGATGCATATCGCGGGAGCGGCTCAGTGGATACGAATTCTAGGTAAAGAATTGCGAGACGCGGACTGGAAGTTCTCCGGCAGCCAGAAGCTGAACGCGGGCGGTGGTCCTCGTTATGATGCGGATCTGCATGGCTACGGCTTTTCTGAAAAACGGTGGGAGTTGTGGAAATGCAGGTTTGAGGACTTTGCGCAGGACGAAACAGTGGACGAAGAGACGCGGCAGATCGCCAGGGATGCGGCAAGGGAAATGGCTTGAGCGACTACAGCAATGTGGGTCGAGGAAGCGAGGCGTTTGTGGTCAGTCTCTTCTCTAATGTAGTCTAACAATATTCAGTTGCTCAGGAAACCCTGTAGTCATAGAAGGATAGCGCCCGAAATAGCATCGTCCTGCATGGCCTGAAAATCGCGCTACTAATGTCAAAAGAACACAGTTCGCAGTAGTGGAGAATTCCGAAGATTTCCAAGTACGTGACTGTGTCCCAAATTCATGGACGCGGCAAACCTATGTGCCTGCACTGAAGCCCCGCGTCCTCTTGTGAAGAACATTGCTTCATTGTTCTTTTCGATACAGGTTGTTTGCTCATTGTTCAAGATGCTGCTGCGATATTGTCAACCTCAAAGCAGCATCTGGCCCACACACACACGTTGTCCACGAAAACAAACACATGCACACAATGCACATAAAACCTCACACGCAGCTCTCCCTGGATCAATATTGTTGGTCAACTGGATCAGCTGCGATTTCCACATCAAACGCTGTTCCAAGCCTCAACGCCGTTGAACCCCTCAAGCTAAACAAGCATACCCATTAACCCCAGCAGACAGCACACAGCCCGCAAGTACATAAAACCCTGCAGGAAGTGCAGCCAAACACTCAAACTACAGGTATGGACATGCTCCAGGGCTCCGCAGGCAGCGCTTGCCAATCCTCGCTCACCACCCGCCTCCGTTCCTTTTTCGGGCTGTCTACCACCAAGCAGCTTGATCTCGAGAGCGCCCCATTCACGAGCAGCGTCTCCAGCGTCAACACCGAGGAGGATGATGTGCGCTTTTGGGACATTCGCTTCTCGGTGGCGGATGCGCCGAGTGATGGCGGCGCCCCGTCAGACAGAGACCCGCTGCTGCCTGTGTGGTGGAAGCGGAGGCCGGGGCAGAGTGTTGTGAGACGTGCGGGCGACAGGATAGAGTAGAGGTCTTGGCTGCTTTTTTGTGGTGGCGCTGTGCAAATGTGATTAGCACATGTAGTATGATTCGCAGGCAGATGTGGTGCAGCTGTGCTGCCGTGGTAACAGGTGGTGTGCTCCGGTTGGCTTCGGGCTACTTTTGCGACTACTCATATTGTCTCTTGGGCAATGGAGCTCGGGGCACACAAAGGGTCGGAGTGAACGCTGAGGGGTGGCTTATCGCACTTACTATTTTACCAGAAAATTATCTTTTAGTTTGTACCTGACTTCCGTTGATTGCATGTTTTTTCTTGAATGTGACTGTATTACTCGAATGAACTTGTGCACCTGCTGTGTGATGTATCGAGCCCGATATTCTATTTGTCGGACGGTTATCGCAGACGGTCACACGAAGACACAAATGGTTCTAGAGACTAGATGCTTTATGAAGCAGATCCAACATGGGGCAGCGATCTTGAAAAGGGACATCAAGGGAGCTAAACGTCATGTTATCATGGTATTAAACACCCTTTTGGGCAGATGATAACGTCCGCCATCAAACAAAAAGCATGTTCTTCATCGTTATTCATCACAGGTGACCATTATCGTCTGACACTATTTCTCTAAAAAGCAATATTATTAGTCCTGGGTAGCGTTGTCGTCTGACAATATTCTTCTAAAAAGCAATTTTAGTCCTGGGTAGCGAAGGTACGGAGATTTCCGCATGTAGACTGGTGAAAACTGCGAGTTAAGCTTAACAGCTCATGTTAAGCCATACATGGCTGTTGGACCCAGCCATATGCCTTATGCTGATCGAGACATGGCTTGCTCTGAAAGGTTGCACTTCGTCTGTGTTCTTCTTTCTCGAACCTCCACCTGCAGTGTAGGGTACGCCATGTAAGCTTTTGTGTAGCCATTGGCTTTTTTTTCAATCCGAGACATCTATCGAGATGGTACCGCAGCATTATCGTCCATTGTGGGAGCATCAGACGGTGCGTTCCGAAGACATATAAGTAATCACATTGAGGGTCGGTGCTTTGCTTCATCCCAAGGAATCATCACCCACTGATCAAACGACATCCCCAAACCATACAATATGGCGGCTGTCGAAGGGCTCACAAGTGGCGGGGAACTGCCAAGGTCTGTAGCGGTAGTGAGAGCGTCCTTGGGCAGTCAGTGCTGATACAAAGCAGAAAATACGTGCGCATCCCAGACATGTTCGCGTCCATCATGTCTGTTGCACCCCGGGTGAACCCACACTACCACAAAGTCAAACAAGAAGCTGAGAAGTGGGCGATCAGCGTGCTCAGTCTAGATGAGCAGCAAGCAATGAAGTGCTCAATGGCGGACGTCACTTACCTTGCTGCCTTATGGGTACCGGACGCTGATGAAGAGGCGCTACGCGTTTTCGCAGATTGGATGCATTGGGTCTTTTACTTTGACGATCAGTTTGACGAGGGGCATCTTAAGGACGATCCGGAAGCTGCAAAGGAAGAGATTTTGGCTACGCTCGCAACGATGGATGATGGTCATCCAGTAGTCGCCGCAAGCGACAACCCTCTGAGATACGTGTTCCAGTACACGTGGCTCTGTTTCCAGAAGAGAGCATCGCCAGATCTTCAGAAAAGATATAAGAAGTCGATCGAAGACTATTTTGACGGAGTGCTGAGACAGGTCGACATCGCGTCCGGATCGACCACGGTAGGGGTCGAAGAGTTTATGCACTCCAGGAGAAGCGCCATTGGCGTGTATCCTGCTCAGGACTTGGCCGAGTAAGTGCAGCTGCCATTTCCCTTGTGTGTAGCTTGTGCTGATTGTTGGATTCTTGGCAGATACGCGCGTGGGATCGAATTGCCAACGCACGTGTTTGACGACAAGGCAGTGATGGAACTGCGGCGTATCTCGTCGGACATTACGTGCTTGTAAGAACACACGCATGAGCCAGCGTTGAGTGTGCGCTCACAGCCAGATAGGCAGAATGACATTCTTTCGTACCGAAAGGACTTGGCAGAGGGGACTGAACACAACATCATCCATGTTTACCGGAAGCAGGGCCTCTCGGAGCAGCAGGCGGTAGATGCGGTTGACGGCATGTTCAATGGCCTCTACAAGCACTGGTACCTCGCGCTTGCCGAGATAGCGCCTTGGGGCGAGCAGGTGGACCGGGAGATGCTCAAATACATCGATTGTTGCCGCGACGTTGCGCTAGGCAATCTCTACTGGAGGTAAGCATCGCTGCGCGCGCCTAGACTGCAAGATTGGTAACGAGAGGTTTCAGTTTCGAGACGGGTCGGTATCTTGGAAAGGAAGGCGAAACCGTGCACAGGACGCGTATGATGGCGGTTCCGTGATTGGGAGGTATCGTGTTTGCGTGTGAGGAAGAAGGAGGTCTCGGTGTGGCTTGGGTTTGAGTCGAGATCAGATAGCGCAAAGAAAGTGTTTCCGAGTGTTGAGGCACAGCCTCAGCTGGTTGGGGGCTGCACAGTTGTGGGAGCGAGGAAAACATGAGTCATGCGAGCTCAGGGTTCAGCCTTGCCGCCTGCGATACGTCATCACCCTGCAGCTGCCTTTCGCCCAAGCACCACCACGCCCACAGTACTTCACCCATGCTCCCCCGGCTCAGATTGACGGCGCGGCACCTCTTCTCCCGCGCAGTCCCCGCCCGCACCATGTCGTCCTTCGTCCTGCCACACTCGTCCCCCGAGTGCACCGTCAACCTCACCAATGACATCTCGCAAGACCAGCTGCTCGCCTTCACTGCCTTCAAGAACTGGATATCGACGGTGCAGCATTCGCTTGTCCAACAGCAAAACAAAGACCACGTCTTCCACGATGCCCCGTACAAGCTCCGCAAAATCGACGTCCAGGCATGCGACTGGTTCAGCAAGACCAAGCTCGGCTTCGTGAAGCTCAAGGCCGAAGTCACCAACGACCGGGGAGAATACCTGCCGGGCTCCATCTTCCTGCGCGGCGGCAGTGTGGGCATGCTGGTGAGTGCCGCGGAACCGCTCCTCCCCCGGCCGCCACCAGCTCGCCCCGGTTCCGCTAACACCGTCGTTCCCTTAGCTCATCCTCCAGCCCGACGACGTGCCCGAGCACACGGAGCAAGACAAGTACGTGATCCTGACGGTGCAACCGCGCATACCCGCCGGCTCGCTCTCGCTGGTCGAGCTCCCGGCCGGCATGCTCGACGACAGCGGCACCTTCGCCGGCGGCGCGGCCAAGGAGATCGAAGAGGAGACGGGCATGAAGGTGCCCGAGAGCCAGCTCATCGACCTGACGGCGCTCGCCGTGCCCAGGACCGAAGACACGACGGGCGAGGCGCTGAAGCAGGCCATGTATCCCAGCGCGGGCGGGTGCGACGAGTTCATCCCGCTGTTCCTGCATCAGCGGCGGGTGAAGAGGGAGACGCTGAAGGAGTGGCAGGGCAAGTTGACGGGCATCAGGGAACATGGCGAGAAGATCACGCTGAAGCTGGTGAGGCTGGAGGATCTCTGGAAGGAGGGCGGCCGGGATGCTAAGGCTTTGGGTGCTTGGGCGTTTTATGAGGGGCTGAGAAAAGAAGGAAAGATTGATGTTTGATGGGTTCCGGCGCATTGGCTGCGGAGGGAACCGGAGTTTGTCCAGGTCACGATATACCCAAGGGATCAACAAGCAGAGTGCAAATGGTAAATGTGAGGTTCGTTCCTAATATCCAGGCATTATGGTTTTCCTACAAGACCTCGGATTTACTTACGCTACTAGCAAATAAGGCTACTGGATCCTTCCAATCAGCAGGTCGTATTCAGACAACAACGTTCATTAGCGTCGGCTTAGATATGACTCCAGTCACACAGCCCCCATTGGTATCGCACTTCTTTATCCGAATATGTCAACCTTGCCTCAGCTCCTCTTTCTTTTAGCCAATTATGGAAGGGAAGAAAGGTCTCGTGATGCTCCTATCAGGCAGGCCTGGAAATCATTGGTCAGGTTCCTTGGTAACTGGCTTTGCCGTTGACTTTCAAGATATCTCACGCCAGCACATGCATTGTAGCGTTCTCTCATGACTTTCTATAGAACATGGTCATGCACCATGGCCACGCATCGCCTACCTCGTGCGTGCAGCATCCACGTTGCTCCTTGGATATCTTCATGTAAGCATAAAAGCCCTTGTCTTCCCCAAGACACCGAAGATTCCTCTGCATACAGATACTCATAGCCTACAGACATAACAAGCACAACATGCCAGAGTTGTGGGACCTGCTCGTCCACTACAGCATTTTGAAATGCATAGTCAAGAATCTTACGACCCGGGATTTCTTCAACGTGGCTTACACCAGCACGCACAACCGAAGGTTTCTGATCACGGACCGCGATGAGCAATCTTTACGCAATATCAAAGGTCAAACCCGCTGTGGGGGCAAAGTCTGCGCCGATACGTTCGACTTTTGCTCCCGCTGCGGATGCAAGACATGTGAGGTGAGTGCGCTAGAAGGCACTGCACGAAAGACGTTGCACATGCGCTGACCGGATCCCAGATCTGTCGAGTGAGGCTCCATGACGTCCTGACAGCACAAATAATGTTCCCTATCGATTTGAAGGACATGAGGCCGTTTGGCGTGTGGAGATGCGGCGACTGCCACTCGTTTGATATCCCGCACGCTTGCAAATGCACCCCGCAACGGCGGTGGTTACTGCCGTACACCTGCCGTCGTTGCTTCAAAAAAGACCTTGGTAGAACGGCGAAGAATAGGGAACGCGAGCACTTGGCGCGACATGACCGTCTTGGCCACAGGCTTGAGAATGCCTTCTTTTTGTTTGACCTACAGAGCTTATCGCTAAACGAGGTGAGGATGTGGGCCCCTGAAGCTAATGTGAGTGGTGCCCCGTTACCAAACTTGGACACATTTGCGCAGGCGGCTGACGGTAATCCAGAAAGCGGACTGTGGTAGTTGTGGCCGTGAGTTCACCATGGATTGCATGCATTACATGTGTCCATTCTGCGACGGTCTCCACAAGAATGTCGAACCGTATTGGAACCTAGAGGAATAGTATCCCAGAGTGAAAAATCACTGGAGCTGCACGAAAGGCGCGGTGGCCAAGAGAAGAAGGCCGAAGAGGCGGCGATACCTCGACAGGCCTGACACGAGAAACCCATTCCTGATTCCGATATTCATTCGCATGAAGGCCAATCATCTCAGGTGTGTCGTGCACACTCACATGTCGCAGATTCCAACACACAAAACTAGGAGGTAGCATCCTAGTACTTTCTACCTGCGAGAGAGAGAGAGAGAGAACACCAAAACCATCAACCTCCTTCGACGTCATGGGGAAATGATGCAAATCGGCTGGAAGCTACCAAGAGCCGTTTTTATTGCTTTCTACGTACAGTAAGCGATTGTATGTACATACAAAGATGCAGGACAATCAACGAAAGTAGAGAACTCCAACAATCTCAATACATTTTCAGAAAACAAGAACAAGCTACCCCCTCGACCTGGTAATGTTAACCAGACGTCTACGCCATCCTCTGGGGTTTCCGTGAATGTTTCCTGGACTGAAGCCGGAACCGAGCTTCCTGATCTCATCTTCACCCACATCTATGAACGTGTTAACGTTACGTAGCGAATTGTCATCCACAATCCTGCCTTTGTACTCTTCAATCAGCTGCTCGAGCCCGATTTTGATGGTTTCGGATCGGAAAGCAGCAGAGACGTTCGCGCGTGGCAGCAGCCCGGAGATTTCCCTGTGAACTTCGGGCGCGAGTGTACGATAGGCGCGCGCAGCAGCTTGCAGGTCTCTTTTGAAAGGCTCACCGACGTTTCTGTCCGCTGCTTCCTGGAAGGCCCTGGTGAGGATAAGGATCAAGTCCACGGTGAGTGTTGCCAGAAGGCGGGCTGTAGCAGGAACAACGATAGGGATATTGACGGCGGTGGGAACCAGTACAAATGGTCCGCCCGTGGCAACGGTAGCACAAAGCCCCAGGGTTGCAAACGTCTCGGCTATGCCAACAGCGACATTGTTGGCCAAGGCAGACCAGACGTGTGCTCTCAAGATCTGCAGGGCCAATTCGGCTGTGCTTGCCGGCAGACCGAAGCAGGTGATGATCCGCTTGCACACTTCCAATATTGCGGCGGTGCGGGTCGTCGTTGGACCTGACGGTACTCCTGAAACAAGCACAAGGGCCCGCAGAGTTCGCCTGTAGACAGTCATCGCTTGACTAACCGCAAGTTTTATCTTGAGATCAATCATTGCCACTTGAGCCCCGACATAGATAAGCCGCACTCTCTCGTTGCTGATGCATTGGAACGTCGTCTCGGTGAGAGCTTCGATGGACGTTTGGTCCTCTATAGAATGTACAAGTCAGACGTCGAATCCCTCTAGCATTCGGAAGGCTTACTTCGGGAGACTGCTACGCAGGCGTCCAATCGGCCGCTTGGAACCTCTAGCATTTCTTTCCTGATTTGGCTGATGCGTTCCTCTAGTTGCCCCTTCGCGTGGCGGTCGCACTCGTCGTAGGAGACAGGTAAGCCCTGCTCTTCCAAGGATTCTCGATGCTGTGCGGCTTCAATCGCAAGGAATCTGTCCTTCATCGTGGCTACCACGATGATGGGCACTTCGCATGCATATTTGGAGACCATCTTGAACAGTTGTTCAGTCGAGCTTTGCATTGTGCGGTCGCTCGTAGAATCGATGCAAAACCTACACCATGTCAGATTTCTCTTCTGCCGCTTGTGCTGCCCTGCAAAGGGTGTTGAACGCTATCAGGGCTCACCATATTACGTGGAACCGGTTGGCGACCTCGACCTCGGCAGACTTCTCGTGTAGGAAGTCTGTTACGGCATCCATCTGCGCAAGCGCGCCTGCCTCAAACCCTTCAGAGTCATGTAAGATAAGGTTGGGCTGATCTGGATCCTTGATCTCAGTCCTGATGTCGTGGTCGCCGCGCATCCGAGCCGGTGTCACAGCCTTTTGTGCAATCAGCTACGGTCTCTGATCCGAGGGCTTCGATACTTACAAGTGAAGTGCCGAATACTTTGTTGATCAAAGTGGATTTTCCGATGCCAGTGTTGCCGCAAACTAGAACACGTATCGGTCCAATATCGTCAGGCTCCTCGTCGTTTCGCTCATCCCAAAATCTGGGGTCTTTGCCACCCCGTTCGACAAGGGTTTTTGGTCTCCATCTTTCAATGTGCCCCTGCAGCACCAAGTCCCAGCTGTTGAGGCTGGCGAGGCCTGAGACGTCTATAAGGAGATATACAGATGGGTGGATAATGGTGCCCTGGCCATCTGCAGCGTGTCAGTCTCGGCGGTCGTATCATGGAAGGTGACGGTTCCATTTTACTTACCGCAATGAACCCACCCGTTAAGGTTGCCGTCGCTGCCGAACACGCTTCGCTTCTTTTTCGGCCACAAGCTGGCATGGTGCTTGTTGAGTTTGAGATTCCAGCTCTTCTGTTCATGGACATGTCGGATATCCTGCATGGACACTTCCAAGCCATTCTGCAAGGTACAAGACCACGTGTTGGTCCCGCTGCTTTGGCCTTTGAGAGCTGGGAAAACAAGCCGGAGCGGATTGACGATGTCGGCTTTGTAGCCAAGGTTCCCCCGGAATTTCAAGGCCAAGCCAAGAGATCGACTTTCAATCAACAGCCACTGAAGTGGATAAAGTGCCAAGCCTGCTCGGGCGGCGGATCCCCCCATATCAATATGGGCACCGATGAACCAAGCTTGGACTAGAGTCCGTCCTGGGAGTCTTTTGAAATTGCTGGTCTCAGGAAAGACGTACTCAGGAGTCATCGCCTCCCTGTCTTCATCCAGTGCCAAAGCATGCCGCATATGCTCGATGGAGTTGTTGAATGATATGTCGAAAGGACACCGTTCTTTGACGGCCTTGACCGTGTCCAAGGCACCCACAAACTTGATCTTTGGGGACTGTTTGCATCGAACGGTGAGGAACCGATGTATCTGTACTGTTAGCTCGTATTTTCAACCATGTTACACAACCATAGAGCAACTTACTTCACCTATTCCAAGCTTTCCCTCCTTTTGTATGGTTTGAAACACCTCTAGCGCTCTTTCGTAGTCTTCGGCAAACTGCGGTGTCCCCGCCGAACGGATGGCGGACACGTAATGCAGCAAACCTGCTACCGCCCGGACGACAAAGGCTCCACGGCTGAATCCGAACAGCCATACCTCATCCTGGGGTCCCAGCTTGCAACACTCCTCATAGATCTCTTTGATCTGCTTCAGGTACCCGTTTCCAAACAGCCCGGCTTTGAATCTCTTCAAAGCGAACGTGTCATCAGCAGAGCCAATGCCAGGCATATAGAGGGGCTTTTGGTAATAACCGTCACTAGCGAGTTCCCCATTGTGGGTGCTGTCGAGGATGCTCGTATAGATTTGGTATATGTTGGTGAGCGTGCCGTTACATGAGGGACGGGTGCCGTCTGGTCCGCACCAAGTGCCATCAACACAGTAGATGAGGCGCGTTGGTGGAGCGGGGCCGCGATAAGAATCGAGGGATGTCTTGTGTTGGCACATGATGTAGATGGGACAAAGTGTAAGAAAGGTATGTACAAGGGAGAGCTGATGAAAAGGCAGGATGGACGTAATAGCTTGAGATGAATGCTCAGAGCTTGCGTGAACCTGATCTGGTTTCAAAAACTCACAATTGCGGCCCACTCTACAAGAATATATATACCCTTTGACTTGGCACAGCGTGGAGCTTCCAAGGTCCAAGGAGGATCTGGTAATGGTTGTATGCTCCGGTGGCGTATCTACCATGACGTACCGAGTATTGCACTATAAGGTGGCTTCGCGCGGACTCCTTTACGGTGTAGCATTGCTGATACTAGTCTGACGAAGTAGCTTTATCGTCGTTTGGCTGAAGGTGTAGCACTGCTGGTCGGTAGATGACCACACCTGCGATCAGCCACGGCGTAAAGGAGTGCTAGTCTACGCCCTGATCCCAACAGCTTGCATCGTAGCTCGAAATCTCCGCACCCTTAGCAGACTGTCCGCCATCCGAGGATTGTAGGACCAAGTTTAGGATTGTAGATCATGTCTATCTGAACTTTCTCTTCGGTGGGACCCAGACTGTTCCCTCTCGTCACCACGTCCAGGCTTCTAATAACAAGATAGGCTTTGTGTTGTGCTCATCCAGTGGCATGCTACAGCTTTGAAGCTTCTCGAGAAGAAGCTTCACATTCAAGCCTCAAGGCATCACGGAGTTCTCCGGACAACGACTTCCTCATCCGGCGAATCAGCGTACCTGATGCTATAAGGCTCAACATGTGATCTTAGACCAACCAAGTCACGGGAGACCGCCGAGACTTTTAGCGTAGTCTTAATGGCTGCAACCGTTGATCAAGCCATCCCTGATGTCTAAAAAGCGCCACATAAACTCTGGTTCGTGGTCAGTGCAGTTGCGGCGTCTGTCCATTGCCATAGAAATGGAGAGTCGCTTGATGCTTTGGACCATCTTGTGACTGCTACGGCTAGCGCAGCAAGGCCAGACTTTGGTGATGTTGAGCTGAAACTCGTGCTGTGATGAAGAGCATCGGACGGTACCCATGGTTGAAATGAATGGTTGGACTTTTGAAACGACTTACCGGGCATTGCCCCTGGCAATAGGGCTCACAGATCAGCCAATCGGCCGGAGCGATGGTGGCTTCGTGCTAACGTCATCCGGTCGGCCTTCATTGTGTATTGCCGTATACCCATTGCTTTATTATCCACTACTGACGGGCAACTGATATGCGTTACAATAGTCAAACCTTTTGCCTCGCTTGACGAGCATGTATACCCCCCCAATAGGGGAAGCCTGTGGAGCGGGTTGGTGAAGCACTTGGTTAAGCTCGATATAATATGCCGATTGGCAGTTGACATTTGGCCGGCAATCGACCTGGGGGTTGTACAGCTACGCTAGACTGAGATGGGCAGCCGATCTCCAGCCCTCCCCCGGTTGTGATAAGAAGCGAAGGTGGATGAGGATTCCTACCAGAGGCTGCCTGACAGGAACCAGTGCGGGGTTGGCTAGGGTTTAGTTCGGTTGCCTGCTCTAGCTAGTCCAGTTGCCTCGCGACTCCCTGGATGCCATTTGATGCTACCGGCATGCAGTTCCGGTATGGGCCTTGATTCGATTCTGGGTGATCAGCATGCAGCTGATGGTGCAATGCAACCTGCAAGCGGTTCCACAGAGGGCGATTCACGGCCACGAATGTATGTGGTCAATAATCTCAAACTGCCAGCCTGGCCACGAGCACCATGTGCCAAGTGATGGTCCCTCCGTCAGGCTCCGTGCTCAAGGCGTTTCCCTGTCCTTTCAATGGCTCGTGATGGGAGGTTGCGATGGCAAGTACTGTGCCGGGTAGATCAGCACTACGTTTCAAGTGATCGTCCTGCCAAGCAGCTAGTCTTCTTGGCCAGCGGACAGTTGGAACTATGGTATGGCCATGGGCGGGAACGTGCCTTGGCGAAGCCGAGCCATGGTACGAAACGGAAGGTCGAGGCTTATATTCATCTACTGTTAGGTGGAACAGCCTCATGCACCCGCTCCGCGTGCTCCCCCCACGCCCTACTATCGTACTTAGGCTCCGTACTGCGCCAGGCGTCCCGGTGGCAGCTGCGCTAGTTGGTCTGAGCCATTGTTTGTTGGGTGGTGCGTGGATCAAGTGGCAAGCCTCCTACAGCGACACCCAAACCTATGGCCGAGTTAGGGTCGTGGATGCTTGGCGGCGGATGCACATGGTCGAGTGTACCACAAGCAGGATTTCCCCGCAATCGAGGCTCAATAATCTAGTCGCCCGGCGTTCAATGTCTCTGGTCCCTTGCCTAGGCATCCCTTGCATCGCTATCAACACGTGCTGCGGGTAGTCGAAGTCACGTGGTTCTCTTATGCGTCCACGGGTGTTGAGCTTGTCCTTGGTGCGTGAAGCAGCTACCTAGGTACTGGGATTTTCGTCTGGAAAGATGAAGTGAAGACGGGATGATCGGGTCGGGATGCGGCGCTCCGGAAATCGGAATCCCGTCATCATTGGCCGAATGCAATTCCCCGCTATTTAACTCCGCTACGCCCAACTCCGCAAAGCACTCTCGGATAAGAAGTACATACGACATCAGATATTGACGCGGATATATAGCAACCGACATCCGGGACGAACTGAAAGACTGACTGTACTCGAGCATCATGTCTTCGCAGCTAAAGGGAAAGCACATTGTCGTCATCGGGTACGAGTCTCTCAATGGACTCATTCGTACGTGAAGATAAAGCTGACTAGCTGTACAGAGCTGGCGTCATTGGTTTGCAGACGGCAATCACGCTGCTTGAAGCCGGCGCCGCAGTCACCATCATCGCGAAGCACGTGCCCGGCGACAAGGCAAAGGACTACACCTCGCCTTGGTATGGCTGCATTGCATTTGGGAATCAAGCCAGTGCTGACACGCATGCAGGGCGGGTGCGCAATGGCGAACACACGCCACGGCAGAAGACAAGGAGATCCAGGAATGGGACATAGAGAGCTACAACACCTGGCTCGACATGGTCGAGAAAGAAAAGAGCCAGCCATCCTCGGCCCCAAAGTCCGGTCTTGAGGTAAGTATTGGAAATGAAGCCCCCCGTCTGATCAGTGCTCTCTCCGCTGACACGCCGTCCACGTACCAGAAATACCACAGCATCTTCTACTGGTGAGAGCCGTCCCGAAAGAAACGCGTCCAACCACCAAGGCTCATCTTCCCATTCCCAGGACCGCCGCAGACTCGGAAATCCCCTCCGGCCCCAGCAGCGCCTGGTGGGCCCCCCACATGCGCAACTTCCGCCAACTGCCGCCCTCCGAGCTGCCCGCCGGCGTCCACGCCGGCGCCACCTACGACTCCCTCACCATCGACCCGGACTTCTACCTGCCGTACCTGCTCTCGCGCGCCCGCACCCTCGGCGCCGCGCTCATCCAGGCCGCACTCCCCACGACACCAACAACCACCACCACCCCCACCAACAACCTCCCCCACGCCCTCACCACCGCCGCCCGCCTCCTCCCCGCCTTCCACCCGGCCCTCCCCCAAATCTCCGCCTTCGTCCTCGCCACCGGCATCGCCTCCGCCCGCCTCGTCCCGGACCCAGCCGTCCACCCCATCCGCGGCCAGACGGTCCTCGTGCGCGGGCTGCCGCGCGCCCTCACCACCGTGTGGCGGCCCGACGGCAGCCTGTCGTACGTCATCCCGCGCGCGACGAGCGGCGCGACGGTGCTGGGCGGCACGAAGCAGGCGGGCGACTGGCGGGCGGACGCGGACGCGGCGACGACGGCCGAGGTGGTGGGGCGGTGTGGGGGGTTGGCGCCGGAGTTGCTTGTGGGGGAGGTGATGCCGGTGCCGCTGGGGGAAGAGGGGGGGAAGAAGGGGGAGGGGAAGGGGGAGGGGAATGGGGGTGCGCGTGGTTTCGAGGTTTTGGGCGTGAATGTGGGGTTTAGGCCGGGGAGGACGGGCGGGCCGAGGGTCGAGGTCGAGGTGGTGGAGCTGGACGAGGGGTTGGGCCCGGTGCCGTGCTGTCATGAGTATGGGCATGCTGGGGCGGGGTATCAGAATTCGTTTGGGAGCGCGAGGAAGGTGGTGAGGCTGTTGGAGGGGTATTTCGGTCAGGAACGGGGGCGCCCGGTGGCTGGTGGTGGGAAGGCGAGGTTGTGATGATGGGGGCGGTCGAGTAGGGAAGCTAGCGTCGTTGATCCAATCAGGAGCATCTCATGCGGCAGGGATTGTGGCTGAGGGATCATGACTCCATTTCTAAACAGGTGGAAAACCCCTTGATGATGATGCAACATCCGAGCGCCGTCGTCCTGTAACCAACTCAATTCAGCTTTACCGGTGTGACTCTCATCCTCCGCGACACGAAAATGAAAACAAAACAAAAACACAGTCAACGCCGGTGCGCATGACCCTCAATGGAAAGTTTTGGAATCGGACCATAAGAGAAGCATAAGAGTCTTTAATCACCGCAATGCAGGCTGGATTGCATGGATCAAACGTTAAGTACGAAGAGAAGGGTGCAGGAAAAAAAAAAAAAAAACCAAAAGCCACTCCTTGGTGGTACACTTTAAAGCGGGGGAGGAGGAAGGGAGAACTTGTAATGCGTGCGTGTGAACAAAAAGAGTTTGCGAAAATACATCATCATGACAATCACGGCTACCTCCTCGAACTTGCCATCTCGCCGTACCGGCCACGTTCGCGTGTCGTGTCGTATGCCTGCAGCACTCTGGCTTGCGACTCGTCCGTCTGAGAGAAGGCGTAGCCGCGTTGCTTGCGCATGCGCTGCACTTGGCGCACCTTGCGGATGGCCTTCTGGAATTGCTCCATTCTGTTCGACTTCGTCAGCCTCTCCCTTCTTGTGGCTCGACAGACACGACGCTACTAACCTGGGCCGGTAATCCTGGATATTGTACTTCTGAATCTCCTGGATGTGGTGGTACGCTTGCGGATAGTACATGCGTTTCGCGCTGGCTCAGCTGTCAGTGACGACTCTCGTCCGAATCCACGCACAAGAACTTACTATTTCCATGCGAAATCTCTCAACAAACAGAGACAGGGCAGGACCAACCCCATCAGCCATACCACCGGACTTGGGAATAATCTGGGAATGACTCCCTCGAATTCCGAAGAAATGCCCGTCATCGGCGCCACGTACGCATACAGAGGCAGGAAGATCATCCAGATGATCAACGAGCCAGGGATGGCAACAACCGTGTACTTGGTCCATATGTTCGTGATCAAGGCCGCCTTGCCGATCACAGTGGCCAGCGCAGCCGTGTACAGAGCAGGTCCCCATACCCAATGGCTGGCAACCTTGCCGTCGCCCTGAGGAAGGTCCCACAAGAAGATGGCTTGCGACACGAAATACAGGATGAGCGAGTGGTAGAAGCCGTTGGCAACCCAACCCCAGAAAGAATGCATCTTGAAGAAGACGCCCTTCTGACTGAGCTGGTAGAGTTGCGGGTACCGGTCGAGCAGACGTGCGCTGACGAATTGGTCGAATATGCCAAGGACGAAGGGCGGCATTACAGTAAAGAAGACGTTGTAGAAAGAGAGCGTCCATGATTCGTAGATGACCTGACCCGAGAATGCGTTTTGGAAAGAATACCAGAACTGCGTCATGAAAAGGGCAATGTTCTTGTAAAACGAGTAGAGAATAACCTTGCTGACTCGCTGGTAGCTCCAGGATCCATGGACGAGTAGCAGTTTGCGTAGGTAACGGAATTGGCCGATGGCCACATCGGCACTTCGAGCGGCTTGGAGACCTTCCATACCGCTGATACCGACGCCGACGTGAGCAGCCTGGATCATAGAAACGTCGTTCGCGCCGTCTCCGATGGCCAGCAAAATGGCCTTCAGGTGACGTTTAACGAGCTTCACAACGAGCGCTTTCTGAAGAGGGGACACACGGCTACACGGTATGTCAGTCGAATCTCATTGTGCATGTGTCTTTAGTTCAACTTACCAGCAGATGACGGCCTTGCACACAACAGCCAGATCCAGGAACAGCTTCTCCATGTCTCTCTCGAGGGCAAAGGTCAATGACTTGCCATCGATGACCAGAGCAAGCGTCTCCAACTCTGCTGAACTCTCTGCTTGTGCTTTGATAGCATTGAGCTTTTTCGAGAGGTTGTCCCTTGTGGCAGCCGCATTTTCTTCGTTGACAATTAGCAGAGTCATATCCTCACTGATGAGTTTACAACTCATGCCAATGTTGATGGCTGTTTCCTGTCGATCACCAGTAAGGACCCAAATCTTGATGCCAGCAGTTTGCAGAGTGTGGATCGTATCAGGCACTCCATCCTGCAACTTATCCTCGATAGCAGTGGCTCCAAGAAGGACGAAGTCGTGCTCGATGAGCTCAGCGGCTTTGTCCAGTTCGTCCGCACGGTTACCGCCCACGGTTGTTGCAGCAGCATCATAGATAGACCTCCACTCCTGGTATTCCTGCTCCGGAACTTCGCGCATAGCCAAACAAAGGGTACGAAGACCTTCAGCGGCGTATTCCTCGAGATGCTGGAGAGTAGGCTCAACGACCGGGTTGGTTTCCTTGCAAAGCCGCTCAAGGATGACCGTATCGGCGCCCTTGGTGTAGCAAACAATCTTTCCTTCCGGAGTCCTGAAGATCGTTGACATTCTCTTACGTGTCGAATTGAACTCGCACACACATAGCAGTTCGTATTCCCTCGCCACACCATCAACTTGGATGATGACTGATCTGGGCTTTCTCGCGACGAACTTGTAATCCAGGATGACGGCACCCTCAACGAGAGCACCCTCATCAGGGGAAGCGGCCTGGTATTTGATGTGTCCGGTCTTGTCGTTCACCTCAGGAATGACGGTGTGACATGTAGATAGCAGCGTAAGAAAATTGTCGATGATCTCGCGGGATTGGTGGTTTGCTCGATTCTCCTTCAGCCTCTTGAAATCATGAATCCCAACCTCCATGCCATCCTCGGTCGTCGCTCTCCTGTCTTCTGGGACTTCGTCTGCATACTGAATACCTGCGATTGAGCACTGACGGAATTCCATCATGTTGCAGGTTAGAGTTCCTGTCTTGTCCGAGAAAATGTACTCAATCTGTCCAAGCTCTTCTACAAGCGATGATGTCCTGCAGTTTGCCGGGGTTCCGGTGGTGTCGTGATAGATGTCCAGATCCGAATCAATTAGGAATGCCTGGTAGTACTTGACGATTTCAATCGTGACGAAAAGGGAGATTGGTACCAAATTGGAGTAAAGGACCCAGTAGGTCAGCAGATCAAGGAAGAATTGCCCAACAAGTGCCGTCTCTTCGAGGGCCAGGTATGCAAGATGCTCCCTTTCCTTTGCCCGAATGACAACATCTCCAATGGAACTAATAATGCTGAGTGTGATGAGAATAGCGCCAAGCATCAGGATCTGATAGTTGACCAGTCGCTCGACGTTCGTCTTCTTGATCGGGGTGGCGGTGGCGTTCCGCATGAGCTTGGTCTCATGACCGGTGAAAACGACGATGCCGTGAATCCAAGGGGTATTCCGCAGAGTTGCGCCACGAAGAAGAAGCTGGTCGGGACCAAGAGGAAGTTCCTTCTCGCCTCCACCTGCCTGCATGGTTAGGGTGGCCTCGTAGGTATACAAGCTGCTGTTCGGCTGTTCCGATCGAACCCTGCCACCTAACCTGCCCAATTCACTCGGGCTGACAAGGTCAGCGGTCTCTGGAATGGCCTGCTTGATCTTCAAGTTCGTCTCTCCGTCAAGGTTGGCTGTCTCAATGTAGCAAAGACCTTCAGGCTCAGAACTGGCCAAGAGTACCAGATCTGCAGGGAACGGCTCCTCCGATTGCACGCGCACAATGTCTCCCACGGCAACGTCAACCCATTTTGTCTCCTGAAAACCCGATCCTTTCAGCGTGCGCGTCTTTGAGTTGTTCAATGCACTGTCCTGGCTTTTACGGCGAAAGTCCTCGATCTGTTCCTTGACGGCGGAGACAAGGAGGACGATAACGAGCGGGACAATGGTCGTCCATCGATTCGTGGGCGAGATGTTGGGAATCTGCTGCAGGATGGCAGTAAACAAGAAGAAGAGGTTGGCGTATTTCGAGAATTGTTCGTAAAGGAATTTCGGGAGGAAGGTGGCTACGTTGTACTTGGCTGTCGACACGTGATTGTCGACGTATTTGTTTGCGGCATTGGCGGGGGGGTTGTTGAGGTGTATGATTCGCGGTCCCAGAGTTGAGGGGTCTGGCTTTGAGCTCCCAAAGCCGAACTTGAAGCCGGATTGCTTCCTCTTGTGAGCTGCCGGTGGCGCCTGGCCAGCAGCGGCAGTCTGAGCATTGCGTGCGCCAGCCTCGGTGAGCGGCACGTCCATTTCAGAGTACTCGGGCTCCATTCCCAGCATGTTCTTCGCGCGTCCCACCAACCCGCCGCCCAGACTCATTATGCTATTGCGATTGCGCGCATGGGAACGCGTGGTGCCTGGCGCCTCATCGTTGCGATCGTCGTACAGGCCTCCGGCGGCGTAGGAACCTTGCATGGAACTGCCCTCGTCGTCTATGTCGGTGTAGCGCTGGTAGTTGTGCAGGTCGGAGGATTGGGAGTAGATGCGCTTGGAGCTGGTCGTCATGTAGGGTGACTGCAGAGACTCGCGCATGCCAGGCTGGTCGGTTGCGACGTGGGGTGGGCGGCTGCCACTGGCGCCGCCGCCGCCGACGAAGTCATCGTAGGACACCGAGGGGCGCGGCTGTGGCTGTGGCTGATCGGAGTCGTCGATGTCGTACCTATGCAGCAGATGGTCGTCGGTGGTCGGCGGGCGCTGGCCAGACGAGTAGGTGGGCGCTCCATCGTTCAGGTCGAGGAGAAGGTTCTCTTCACCGTGGGGGGCGTTGGCCGGACCTCCAGGAGGCCTGCCTGCCATTCCGGGCGGGAGGGTGGCTGCGGGTGAGGCTGGAGCTGGGAGAGATGTCGCGCGGCGGTATCGAAGCTTGCGGAAGCTAAAGACGGCGCATCCCAACAGTGCTGGGGCTGCGAGGCGCAAAGGCTAGGTGCTCAGGCTCCAGGCGCAGGGCGGGTGTGGAGGGAGACGGGCACGATCGCAGGGCGACTGTTCTCTCCGCAGCTGGCACAGCCCGGATCCGACTTGGCACGCGTTGCGGGCGGGCGAGCTCTCGTGTGTCGCGTTGGTGTGGCGGCGCAGGGCTGCAGAGGGTGGTTGCAGCGGGTCTGGAGAAGTTGCGAGCTGGGCTGTCAAGTGACAGATGATCTTAACGAGTCGTCGTGCCGGAGACCCTGACGGTTGCTTGACGCGCGCGATGTGCATCCGCCGCCAACTCAATCGGGAGATTGAGCGCTGGGCGCCGCGACAGGAGAGACAAAAATATCCGCGCGGCCGCTGCGGCCACCATCCCGCCAGTGCTGTGCTCGCAACTCCGCCAGCTCGCGTTCCGGAGCAGCATGGCTGTGTCCCAGCCAGCGCCGCCCTTGTCGCAGCCCCAATCGCGCTCGGACTGATAGGCGCGACAGTGCGTGCGTCTAGCGTATCGTCGCAATGCCAAAATCCACGCCAAAGAAAAGAGGCTTGTATATTACAGAAGCTACAGCGCCCGCACGTCTCCCTCACCGCGCCGCCAGCATGTCCTGCACCGCGCTCCAGTAGCGGGGCGTCACCACCGGCTGAATCTCCTCCTTTGCCAGCCACCTGAAATCGGCCAGCCCGTATTGGTTGTCCGCCAGGCTCGCCTGACCCGCCATGATACGAGCCTTCATGAAGAACACCTTCTCACCCAGCTCCTCCACGCCCTTGTCCGTGTCCTTGATAGTCTTCGGAAAGTCAAACTGGTAGTGCCCCACCGGGTGGTTACCAATGACCCAGGTGTTCATGTTGATGCCGCCACTCTGGACCAACACGCGTTCCGCCGCCTGCAGTCGTGTTAGTGCAAGTAATTGGGCCGGGCTCCAGCAAACTTACGTTGTGGAGGTTCTCGCGACCGATCAGACGGCCCTGTGGGAACTGCCATCTTCCGCTGCCATCCTTGACCAGCAGGTAGAGCGTCCTCTGCAACATTCTGTTCAAACTCTGTTGGTCGCCGTTCTTGTCCGCCTCGGTTACTCTTGACTGTGGCCGCTCGACAACGTCCACCTTCTTGCCGCCCCCCGCCGGCTCGCCCTCCTCGCCAGTGCGCTCCGTATCCTTCAGCAGAGCCTCCCGCTGGTGGTCGGGCTCGCTCTCCTGAGCGCCCAAGAGCAGCTCATCGTTCCAAGCATCCGAGCCGTGTCCGCGGTAAACGCCAATGTCGCGCGCAGGCGTAAGACGCTGCTTCTGCTTGCGCTTCCATTCAATGTCCGCAACAAGACCCTTCTTGTAGTAAAAGTATCTCGTGAACGAGAGGGCCAGGCGCTCGTTAAGACGACGTTGATAAAGGAAGAAAGCCTTCTCGAACGGATGAAGGTCGCGGGTGATGACCGGCGGTCTTGAGAGGAGGACTCCGGCGCGGACTTGGTATGCTCGCTGAGGAGCCAAGGCCGGGGAAACGGGCGGGACTGGATCCTGGTTGGTGGGGGATTGCTGCACGGCGGCGGCGGCGCTGGCGAAGTGTCTCCGGGAGATAGTCTCGCGGCACGAGATGCAGATGGAGTCCGCGGCTGGGGGGACGGGCGCATCAGTACGGGGAAGCCAATGGCTGAGGTGGTGGGCATACCGGACTTGGAGGCCAATTGCCTCGCACTCCTCTGACCGGCGTTCATATCACGGTACGGCCGCGGCGACTGACGTTGCGATGGGCGGGAGCTGGTGCCATGTCCAAAAAGTTCGGCGGAGAGGCAGCGCGCCCGAGCGGCAAGGCACGTGACAGGGGCTTGGCGGGCGCAACAAAAGTCGCCGCGTGCGCGCGACGCTGCCTTTTTCTCTCTCCACGGCATCAACCTTATCACCAGTGGCGTCTCTGCTCCATGAAACATTGGTCATTTACACGGTGCCCAGACGGAGTCGAGCAGTCTTTTCGCTAGCGGTACCTTCGTAACCTCACCAAGGCGTACTGTTAGATAGATACTGCCCACAAGCCTGCGCGCGCGCTGGAGCTCTGCTGGAGCTCTGCTGGAGCTCTGCCGGCTCGCGCGTGAAGCGCGTAGACGCGAAAAATTCGGCATGGCGCCCGCGCAGCGCTGAAGAGAACGAGCCCGGCCTTCTGTGCGTCTCGGACGATCTGATCTGTGAACCCTGAAGAGCATGCAGCTGGAGGGCAGTCTATTGCCGGATCGCGCAAGCCGGACGCGCGCGTCAGCCAACAGCAGGCGGCACGAGTCGGCCTCATGTGGCAGCTCCGGCTAGGTCACAAGCACGGCTTCGGTTACAGCCCAGGTGCCCAGCAACCGACGGCGACGGCCACTCGTACGTGACCCAGCCGTGGCTGCCTGCAGTGACAACGACGAGCCGCCAAGCTAAATTTGGGGCGTCTGAGCGCCTGCCAGATGCACATCAAAATTATGCCTGCCCTCGGCACGGGTGGTGTCATTGCTTCCATAAGACCATGGCTTCCTCCGCCCCTCTCCTCATCTTGTTCCTCGACCCGCGTGCGGCATCATGAACCTGATCTCGCGCTTCTTTAGTCCGCTCCGAGACGGCCCCAACAGTGCTCTAGGCGCCAACATCTTCGAGCCGCGGCCACCGGATGCTCCTCGCAGCAGCTTGGAGGAATTTCTGGCCGAGGCGGCCGAGTGTGTGAACAACGCAGCTGGCTGGGTGCCAGAGCCGAGATTCGCTGCCATGACGATGGCGGAGGCACCCTCTTCCCCACTTATCAAGCCCCTGGGCACCACTCTCTCCCTCCCGCCGACGCCTGAATCGCTGGCTTCGCGCCCGGCCTCAGCAACCTCCAGGCCCGGCTATGTCCAGCAGCACTCGCTGCCGAACATCGGCACTTGGAGGAGCACCACTCATTGTGCCCTGTCCAGGTCGAGCACTCCGTCGTCGCCAGAGTAAGGGGCCTGTCACGCCGAACCGTGGTTGCGAAGCCGCTGACAGATTGCAGCAAGAGTCTTGGCGGTCGATCGGGGCGCAAAGATCATGATGGTCAGGATGACAGGGAGCTCCTCTCCGACTACTACGAGAACCTTGCCAATCTGCACGAGAAGGAGGAGAACATAAATAACCTGGAAATCGACATGAAGGGGATGCAAGTTATGCAGAAGACCCGAGCATTGCTGGGCCAGCAACCGCTGTCCGTTGATTTTCAACTGTGGGACCACCATCGCCAATCGATGGACGATCAGCTGGGTAGCCTACAACGCCAGAACGACATCCTCCGAACCCACTGCATCAAGCGCGGCCTTCTTCTGCTCCCGAACCCGTCCGCGTTTAAGAGAAGCAACTCTGTGTCCACAGGGCAAGACAACGGCAGAGTGCTGCCCGAGCCCGGTGTACTCCTCACAAACAGGCATCGATCGACCACCCTGCCTGCTGCTGTCGTGGAGCAAGCCGTTTCCAACCATCGTTCGGAAAGGAAAAGAATTCCTCGCCCGGCTAAAGCTATCCTCGAATACCATTTCACCATGACCCCGCATCCATCTGATGCTGAGCTAGAAATTCTTGCTCTGAAAACGTCGTTGCCGATCAAGAGAGTCAAGACCTGGTTCATCACAAGAAGAGCCGTTTGTCAAGAACACAGTGCTTCCATTTGAGCGAACACACACAGAAACAGTTTACTCTTCAAGCAGCGTCCCACATGCGGCTTATGTGGCAAAGTCTATATAGACTGAGACAGTCGAATCCACCCCAATGGAAGCTTTCATCATCGTGGCTTAACCGACGGATTATGGAAGTCGGATCAACGAATTACGACCCACCTTTCCATGAAAAAAAAAAAAAAAACCACCAACAAACATAGCCTTCTGGCTTGACTGTAAGGACTGCAAAATTGTGTCCTACCCTGGATACAAGACTTGGAGAAATGACGGGTTTGTGGTGACATACGCTCGTTCTATTGCACCTTCAATGGTGGAACCCTGGTGTCAATCACCGCTCGAAATGGTTACACAGGCTGAGCTGAAGTGCCGAGTAGCCAGACTGGCCTGCATTCGACCAGAGCGCATTTAATGCGCTTTGTTGCCGCTCGAGGCCCCAACTTCACATCACCATGGCTGCACGATGACCCGATAGGCTTTGCTATATCTGGCAAAAGGAACTTGGCCCTTGCGCTGTAAGAATTATCTCTGAAGACTTTCTCGATGCGAAGCCGACAAACGATTTACCATGCCAAGTCATTCGCAACTTTTTAGGCATCTACAAGATGTATTTCTCGCACATATCCGCAATGTCCAGCAATCTTTCGAGCGTATGGCTACTGCGGCAAGCAATCCATGGAATGGCATTGGAACGTACCTGGGATCCATGTGGTCAACATTCTCCACTGTGGAAGAGGTTAGTAAAAAATGGGAGACGAAGAATGAGCATGGTGCGTCAGGACAATAGCCGCCAAGGCTGCATGTTTCTTGGAGCAGGTGCTTCATGAATTCGGTTCGGAGGGCTTGCGTAGGCGCCATTGAACAATCCGGACTACTATTGCGAAGCTCATGAAGGCAGAGAGAAAGGCCTTTCTACATGAGCACATGAGACCTTGCTTCACATAGAATTTCATTCCTGCCGGGCATTCGGGCCCCATCTTCTATTACTTGTACTATCTAGACATGTCGAATGATCAACACCTTATACTGCATCATCCAACAAAATGCTTGTCATGCAAAGGCTGCTGATAAACGGGAGTGTCGAGAGGGCCGACATCGCAACCCTGGCATGACGTTGCTGGGGGGTCTGTAGTGATACAAGGCCGTATGCTATGGAAGACTTAACCTGTGAGATGGTCAGAAATCAGACGGACTCAACGAGGATTGGTAATGAGCGGCCACGACTTCCATAGTCACGTGAAATGATGCCATTCAGCGGCCCATGGCGGCGGCGGGCAGCGGCGATTACAAAGGCGGCCGAACACCGGAGCATGGCGTCAGTGCTGGAGCGGGCGGACATTTTGTCTGCGCATCTCACGATATCTGCGAAGTTGTAGCTTTCTCTGCGTTCTTTGCACACCCCGAAAATGTCGGTCGCAAGGAGAGTCGCCGGACGCACCGGCGTCAGCCAGCAGCTGCTCCGCTTTGCCCGCCCGCGGCCCGCGCAATGCCGCGAGTCGCGTCTCGCCGCCGCGCCCGCATGGCCAGCTTCACGACGCCTTCACAGCCAACCGCCCCGCAACGCCCAAGCCGCCCACGCCGTGAAGCCTGAGGCCGAGCCCGCCGACTCGACGAATCCTGCGCTCGCCTTCCCGTGTCTCGACGCCCTCGAGAGCCGCTCCGCAACTCTGCAGAAGCGCTCGCTGCTTGGTCCCGAGCCCACCTACACCTCCGGCAACCATGAGAACTTCGTCTGCAAGGAGCCCATGCTGCTTGACTGGGGTGGAATCCTGCCCGAGTTCAACGTGGCCTACGAGACTTGGGGGAAGCTCAATGCCGATAAAAGCAATGCCGTTCTGCTGCACACCGGCCTGTCCGCATCCAGTCACGCTCACAGCACCGAGACCAATCCTCAGCCCGGCTGGTGGGAAAAATTCATAGGCTCCGGAAAACCTTTGGACACCGACAAGTATTTTGTCATCTGCACCAACGTCATTGGGGGCTGCTATGGCTCGACTGGCCCCTCTTCGACCGACCCGGCAAACGGCGAGCGCTATGCAACCAGGTTCCCCATACTGACAATGGAGGACATGGAGCGCGCTCAGTTCAAGCTGCTCGACCATCTCGGGATACACAAGCTCTATGCTAGCGTCGGCTCTAGCATGGGCGGCATGTTGAGCCTGGCAGCTGGAGTGCTCTTCCCCGAACGCGTTGGCCGGATTGTTTCCATCAGCGGCTGTGCTCGCAGCCATCCTTACAGCATTGCCATGCGTCACACCCAGAGACAAGGTGCGTTGTCCGAGTGCTGCCTCCCTGGCTTGTGCTAACCCCCTCCAGTGCTCATGATGGACCCCAACTGGAACCGCGGTTTCTACTACGACACTATCCCGCCTCACTCCGGCATGAAGCTTGCTCGCGAGATTGCTACAGTCACATACCGCAGCGGACCCGAGTGGGAACAGCGCTTCGGAAGGAGAAGGGCTGACTCTTCCAAGCCGCCTGCGCTGTGTGCCGACTTTCTGATCGAGACCTACCTCGACCATGCTGGAGAAAAGTGGTGTCTGCAGTATGACGCCAACAGCATGCTCTACGTTTCAAAGGCAATGGACTTGTTCGACCTTGGCTTAGAGCACCGTGTTCGCATTAACGCCTTAAGGGCTCAGAACGAAGGCAAGCTAGCAGCTTTTGCCGCCGGAAACAAGGTTCAGGCGGCGGCGACTGCCGATGCGTGCAATCTAACCCTTCCAGAGCAGCCGTATGAGGAGCAAGAGCAGTCCAATGGTTCATCGGCATCTCAGGCCCCCAGTGACACTCAGGCAACTGGGCCGCCGGAACCTCCCGCAGACCTGGTAGCCGGCCTGAAGCCCTTGGCGAATACACCTACGTTGGTCCTGGGTGTGGCGAGCGATATTCTTTTCCCTGCATGGCAGCAAAGAGAAATAGCCGAGACTCTGCGCCGTACCGGCAACAGGAACGTCACACATGTGGAATTGGGAGAAGAAAAGAGCTTGTTCGGCCACGACACATTCCTTCTGGACCTGGAACATGTGGGAGGAGCGGTCAAGGATTTCTTGGGATGAACGGCAATTACCTTGATGATGTGGTGGACGGCAATTTCCTTGAACAAGCGTGCATGGGTTGGAGTTTATGGCAAGGTTTCTCAGTTTTCGGAATGGTCAGGGGGATGGCTGGTCTGCGCATGCCTGCCACCCATCTATTCAGTATTCAAAAAGGATCACGATTCTCCCTTCAGTCTGACTTGCCTCTCAGCAGCCTTCGCACCTTGCCTCTATTAATCTTACGTGGACCCCAGCTATCACTCTCCGTTGGCTCAACCTTTCGCCTTCCCGCCAAGCATATTCAGCATCGGCTTCCGACTTGGTCACGCAAATTCATTGTTATCTGTACCAAGACACTGAGAGGGGTAACGAGCACCGGTTTCGAGTGGTGTCGCTTGCGGCTCTCCGTCTGATCGCTATCTCCTCTGAACCAAGTTACCGCTCTCTAGATTCTACGTTGACGAGGATTCTTAGGTAGCAAAAGTTTTTCCATCGATATGCGAACGCGAGGAAGCCCTCCAACGGGTTACGGCATATTTGAGACGGAATGCGGGGCACCTAGGCCTCCACAGTTCGGGCCATTAACCCGCGGTGCTGGCCCCTTCCCATTCCGTTGCTGCCTGCCTACGCCACAAACGGTCCCCTTGATGGGTCACGAACCACTGTTACAACTGGATTGGCGGTCTCCAAGCGGCCCGACCAACGTCTAAGTTTGCCGGGCCGAGTATATTTCGATTTCGAACTGACATGATCTTCTGATTTTTACTCTTTCCAATCCGTCGTTATGGTCCGAACAAGACTATGACTCTAGGATAGCGAAGGAAAGACCGCCTATCACCCTTCCCAGTGGAACGATCGTGTTACGAAGGGTTGGCTCCCTGGCACCGAGTTCGAGACACGACGTCTCTTTCGTAACCTTGAACCAGAAATCTTCGATCACACCTCGTCTTCCTGCATGACGTTTGCCATAATCGGTCGATCTGGACTGCTGCCTGGAGTCTCGAGCTATGGCCGATATTTCCACCGGGCTTCGCTACTGACCTTATCAACTAGCGTCCATTCTCAGGTAAACCAAGACACTCATGGCCAAGGCGCGAGTATGCTCCCCAGAAAAACTGGGGTCAAGATCACGAATCACAGGTGGTTTCAGGATCCAATGGCGCTCTAGACTGATACTTGCCAGTCAAAATATCTCTTCCGTCTCGTAGGATCAGCGTCCATGGTACATGACTATCAACCTTGACACAAAACCAGCCTCACCGTGACGAACCATGGACTGTCACATTTACAGGCTGTTGGTTGTTTCAGGGTGCAGCACGCCCGTCCTCCTGACCGCTGTTTAGCTAATCACGAGAATACCCAGACTTGTCATCACTGTGCATGAGAGATGCCTCGGTGGGCACGACGTCTCCAGAACCCAGTTTCCTGATCTCAAAAAGGGATGAAGGTATTTTGTCTAACCGAATACAGGTTCGCGTTAGGCTCGAATCCAGCGTACAGCACTTAGACCTCACTTGGCCAGGACGGATGTAACATGTGGTCGCCGACGATGAGTCTGAGAATGACCCCTGGGGACCTATGATGATGACCCTGCTCTGCGAAGGCAACCCGATACTCGGATCGGGCCCCTCCATCGCGGCCGCGAACCAATAGGACGCTTGGGCTTCACCTTGCTGCACCTTCAGCGATAGACGGGAGAATGGATCAAACTATCGGACGCGAGGCCGGAATCTATTGGGAGATTCGTTAGGACTGGTCTCGAAGGGCAACCACATTTTGGATCATGACGACTGTAATCCAAGGCCGGGTCATCACACGCCGTCTTCAGCCGGTTGAGCGCATAATTTGCTGATACGTAAAAGCTCTCGTCTTCCACAGCAAAGTGTCTTCAAGTCTAAGACTCCAAGAGCGCACGTCCTCACTCTATTTCTACCAAGACAATCACCTTGACACCAATCACTGAAGCTCTGCGCCACCACCAGCGCCACAGCGGTCCGAGCGCCATGGGTTACCTTGTCAAGGACTACACTTTGCAAGAATACATGTGCATGGTATTCTACTGCATCGTTGGCAGCGGTGTCCTCTTCCACTGGGTGCATGTGTGGCTCGGCAAGCCAGACTGCCGCGTCAAGGCACTCGAATCCCGAATGCGGCGGGTCGAAGAGGGCGTGGCTTCGAGTGAGGTAAACCCACACCTGCGCCAGTTATACAATGTCGTCTATTGCGCCTTGTTGCAGAACGGGGTCGCTCATTGCGCACCACAGCAAAAATCACTACCCTGCCATGGATATCCGCCCGTGGATCCGCTTGGAAGGCGAGACTCAGGCTTTTGTTCGTCAGCGACGCCCCCGCACGCTCTTGGACCCGGAAATCTTTTTTCAAACGTCAACGATGGGCCCAACTCGCTCTTTCATGCACCACCACCGTCGCAATGTCAACACGTTGATCCGTATTTCAACAACACATGCTACAACGATAGCATCGCTCCACACGACGTCTCAATCCCACCGGCAGTGCGCAATGACTCTGGTTGCTTCGACACTACATGCTGCTCTCCGATGTCCCCTCCAATGCCTGATACCCCTTATCGGCATCATAGGTGACTATATGGTAGTGCCGTCGATCCGAAGAAGCAGGCCACCGCGGAAGTCCCGAAAAGGGACCTGCCGATCTGCATCACTACTTGTGAACTCACGAAGGAGATGGCTCCGCAAAGCCCGTCTCCGCGACCAAAGAAACATCGCCGCCCGCATATGCCTCGCCTACCTCTACTTCCAACGTACCATCACCCCGCACGCCATTGGGGTGCATACGCCGCGCCTCACACTGATTGAGAAATGGATGAACCCAATTCAACAAAGACAGCTGCACCCTCAGAAGGCAAAGTGTAGGCAACGATAGGGTTGCCAAACCAAGCGAAAGTGCCGGCCGCTCCTTTCCCAAATGCCTCTCGACGCAAAAGACGCCTTTCCATCTTCTTTCCCTTTTCGGCTACTCTCAAAGTTTGCCGTTCGAACTACACTCCGACCTATCCACCTGCACGCCAGTTGCTGTCTTTCAGCTTTCTCCAAAGGGCTCCATTTGGTCTTGCCTCTCGTTAAAGCCACTATCAGCTTGCACCGTACACTGCTAGAGCGCTGTCCAGTGCTTGATCTGCAAGGAATCTCAATGGAGCGAATCCAACTTTCCATCCATTACCAGCCGACGCAGGCATTTTATTCCAGCGTTACTCAGTTCCACCTTGTCGGTCTGCGTTTGCACCCACAGCGCTCCTTTCCGCAATATACGGGTCCGACCTCCCCCCACCAGGCTTGGGCGGAATTTCAGTACGACACTCTTCAATCCAACAACCCGAGACGTGGTAACACATCATTCCTCGTACTGGCGACGCGTTGCCGTCATATCTCTCCAACACCAGCCTCTGTTCCATACCAACCGTCACTTCAGAGCCACTCTTCGACCCATACCGAGGCACATTTGCCTTCGCATTGTCGATCAGCAATTGAAATGCCTATCCAATTCTTAGTTCTACACCTCACTGTTACTTCACGCACCAAGTGATGCATCTGATCGGGCTCTACTCGTCATCTGGCCATCTTTTCCTATAGATCCAGAGTGATCATTTGCTCAACATATCCTTACCGTAGCGAATAGATGCACCTTGTGTCCATACCGTTTCTTTTTTCTCAAGATATGACCAAGAGGTCATCACCATACGGCTTTCTTACTTTTATACCCATGAAAAGCTTTGTCTTTTCGCGTTTGCATCTCTTCATCTCGAATATCACATGCTCGTTTGCTTCATGCAAAAATGTACTTTTTTTTTTGTAACAGATCATTAATATTAGAACGGGGCTCTTTGTGTTTCTCTTGGCCCATGCATGTCTCTTTCATCTAAACATTTTCCCCGTCTCCATCAATCGTTTCTGATGCCATGGTGCCTTCCTTTGAACATTCTGGCCAACGACACCCGTGATCATTCCTCCCCTTCTCCGACAATCAAGAAAACTAATGCGGTGCTTTCTCTCATCGATTAGAATCGCTCCCGCCCCGAGCGCCACTTCCCACGTCCCATACCCTCACAAAAAAGAAAAGTCAATCATTCTTCTTCTACTTCCTTCTTCCTTCCTCCCCCTCCTCCTCCTCATTCTTCTTCTCCCTCTTCCTCCCCCTCATCAAATTCACCTCGCCCCACCCGTCGGCGTCGCACCCACAGGCGGATACACACCGGCCGGCGTCCCCACGGGCGTCCCCACGGGCGTCCCCACGGGCGTCGCTACGGGCGTCCCCGCCGCACCGCCACCGCCACCCACGGACAGCACGCCGTCGGCGCACGAGAAGATGTCCGGGTCGTAGCACTGGGCGCCGCAGGCGGGCAGGGCGCGGCCGTTCTGGATGGGGCACAGCACGTTGGCGCTGCTGTCGGCGTTCACGTTGGCGACGGCGTCGCCGGGAGTGTAGGGCGCCGGGTTGTTGCAGTAGAAGGCGGCGGGGTCGTAGGCGTGGGCGCCGCAGGTGGGGAGGTTGGAGGTGGAGCCGGGGGTGGCGTAGGGTGTGGCGTAGGGAGTGGCGGGTGGGGTGTTGGCCGAGGGGGGTGTGGCGACGAGGGGCGTGCTCGCGACGGCGGGTGGGGTGTTGATGGGGGTGCCTTGCTGGGCGATGGGGGAGGCGTAGGCCGCGGTGGAGAGGAGGGCGAGGGCGAGCTGGAGTTGCATTGTGGGGTTTGGTTTTTTGTTGTTGTTGTTGTTGGATTCGGTTGTGGTTGGTGGTTGGATGGAATGGTCGACGGGGAGGAATCAGAAGCGACTGGTTGCTTTTAGGTGATTATTATGTTGGATGGAGAGATGAGGATGGATTGGCTGATGATGAGAGGATGTTGGGTCTGGTTGGGACGCAAGAGCAGCTGCCTATATACCAGTCTCCCTAGCGGCCTGAGGTCAGAAAAGCTGCCATTGTGCGGAACCCCAACAGCATTGCCCCCAAGCTCGTCGTCATCATTCAACCACGCAAGGACAGCCATCGGCCGAGCACTGCCGGGTCCAGAACGAGCAATGCGGGCTTATTGGTCGCGCATTCGTCCATAGTTTCCTTGTACTGCAAGGCGAAGAAAGGTAGGCAGGGCGATTTCCCAAAGTTGACTGACAACCCTTGACAGGTCCCCAGTATTCGGTTTTACAGGTACAGCTGTTCGGATCGCCTTACCGAAAGTTCCATGGCAGGACCAATCAGGCGCAGGCACATGCTGGCGGCTTCCTTGCTCGCCGCTGAGGCTGTGGGCACCTGGGCGGGCGGCCTTGCGTGCAGGGAACGCAGGGGAATGACGTCGGTCGCCCTTGGAGCTGGGGGGCCGCGCCTCTCGTCTTCACGTGGCGAGACAGGCCGACAGCTGTTGACGCGTCCACCCGGTACCAGAATGCTGGCGGGCGGCGAGGGCGGGAGGTAGTCGGGAAACAGTGGGTCGGCGGAGGGTGGAGGGGACTGATCGGCCAGTCGGATCGCTATTTTTAGGACCCCACCCGTTGCAAGCTCGCCGACCCGACGGGTGGCTGTGCTGGGTGTGGCATGGACTGGCATGGCATGGCGTTTTGCCATCTCGCTCGGCCGCTGTGCCTCTCTTGCCTCTCTCGTGGTGTCGGTGGCTGGGTGGCCGATGCGGCTGTTGCACGCTGCAGGCACGCAGCTGCTGCTGCGCGCGCGCCGTGGGGGCGGCTCTCGGGTGCGGCTTTTTTGCAGCCTGGTCTGCAGCTGTGACGTGCGCAATAGGGGTCCGGGAATGCCGTGCAGGCTCGCAAGGCTGTGAGGCTCTTCAAGGCTGAAAAGCCTGCGGCGTCGCCTGGCTGCGCTTGCCCCAGCATCTCTAATATGCCCCGTTCCGGCCTAGCGCTGCATTGCCGCCCCCAGCCCTCCGCCCTCCAGCGACTGCAACTCTCTCTCTTTGACCACGCGCATTGCGACCCCCTCCTCGGGCCTTCTATATCACGGCCAATACAGCATTGCGGCGCGCAGCGTCGGCGCCGCCACATTGGCCCATTCTCGCCGCACCGGCCGTATCCCGCCAGCGCCGGCCGCTGCTCACAAACACAAGCTAAATATGTCGCTGGGCGCTGGAGCAATGCGTCATCACGGTGCGTGCTGCGGGGTAGCCCAAGGACACACTGGTACTTTCGTCGGCCAGAACGCTCCCGTTCGCTGTGCTTTGCAACCGTTCCCTGGCCGTGGTCTGGCCACGCACGGCGGCGGGCTGCAGTGAGATGGGATTTGCTGGCCGAGGGCCTGCTGCAGTATGGAGTCTGACGCCCCACGAGCACATTCCGGTCTGGGGGCACGGCTGACGAGGGGCATTTGTGGAGGTGCCAGCAGCGCCGCCGTGACTGGCCATGGTGCGGCGCAAACAGGCGGCGGGGAGTCGCGCGGCAGCAGCCTGGCGAGACGAGCGAGACGAGCGGCGGCGATCGGCGCACCAAAGCCACACGAGAGGGCAAACCGACACGTGAAGATGGAGCTCGAGGACGGCCGCCGGCTACCTGGGCGGTGAGCAGTGCGACGTGCGACGCCAGCGCTGCGTGCCGCCTGGAGCTGACTGCTCGGTGTTGCCGCCGCCGCGAGCATTCGGCGGAAGCGGGCAGCTGTGCGAATGCCACCGCTGGCAAGCTGGCAAGCCGGCAGCACCTTGACGTCTGGACTACTGAGTGCTGGACGCAGCTCGGGCTCCAGTGGACCATCACGTGGCGCAGTGCGCGGAGGACGTCCAATGGCCGCTGGGGCGGGAAATCTCATCGCGGCGGCCCCTTGCAAGGCGGTACGACGATTACAACACACCCAGCTTCACCACGAGCCCCTAGCACAAGCACGACGGCGCGGATCCGGCGCGCCCGCTGGCCACGAGTTTGTCGCGCCCGCTGCCACGTAGCTGCGCCGTCGCCCAACGCCTCTCGTCTGACGGGCCCGCGCAAGCAGCAGCGGCAGCAGCAGCAGCAGCAGCTTGGAGTCGCATGGACATGGACATGGACCTGGAAGCAGCTCGCCGCACGCACGCGCGCGCACGCCCGCGAGCAGCCTCCGCATCCGCATCGAACACGCCGGGTCCCGATGCGCAGCTCTGCCGCACCAGGCCATAGCGCCGCCGCCGCGCTTAGTGCTCAGCTCGACCGCGTCCGTCCCGCCTGAGGCGCATGCGACGCCCGAGTATTTATATCATTTCCGCGCAGACCTCCCCAAGCCCGCCTGTCTCAGCCAGCGCGCCCTGTCCCTCAGACCCCAGCACTAGCAGCGGCACCGCGGTAAGCTTATACACACCCACCCCCGGCCCAGCGCACCCAGACATCTGTCAGCACTAGGGAAAGGCGCCCGCGCATTGACACCGTCTGCCAGGGCATTCCCTACGAAACATCCCATATAGGCCGACTGCGATCCCGATCCACTCGCCATTGCCCTTCTGACCCGCGCCCGAAGCCCAGCTAGACGCCCGCCCGCCTCGCCCTTCCCGCCGCCGCCCCGGAGCGAATCGCGCGTCAGCTTATCCCGCCCACTCCGAGTGACGGCTTGCCTGCCCGTCCGCAAGCTTCCCCTTCCACGGCGCGCGTCTGCGAGCGGCAAGGCAGGGTTGGAAAGCAAATAAACACCTGCGAAGCCCGGCGAGACGAGCCGCCGAGGATCTGCGGTACACTGACCTCTGAATTCTCCGGCTTCACCAGAGGCAATGCCGCCCGACAGCTCCTCGTTTACCGCGCTGAACGTCTCGAGCTCTGCCGTGCCGGAATGGATGGGCTCCTTCTCCCTGTCGGCGCCGCCGAACACCGATCTCTGGCGCAAGCCGCCCAGCAGTGATACCTCGACCGCCCCCATTCTCTACACCGCCCTGCGCAACCCCTTCGTGGCCGCCGAGGTCACCGTTTCCGCCGACTGGGAGCTCGAGTGGGATCAGGCCGGCTTGGTGATATTCGCAGGCGCGCCCCCGGGCCGCATCGGGGGCTCGCAGCAATCACCACCTCCAGCAACAGTTGCGCCCACTGGCCCGACGCCTGCCCAGTCACAGCCGCCCGCTCAGCCGCAGCCGCAGCCGCAGCAGCACGACGCCCCTCCGCCCGCCTACACGCCGCCTGCGCCTGCCTCGAAATGGGTCAAGGTCGGCCTGGAATTCAGCAACAACGAGTGCCATGCCACATCCGTGTGCGCCACATGTGATGGCGCCGACTGGGCGCTCACCTCCCTGCCCTCGCACCGCGGCCGCCGGTCGGATCTGCGTGTGAAGATGGAGCGCATCGGATACGCCTTGTGGGTGTGGTACGAGGACGACGTCAGTGGGTGGAAGAAGCTGCGCGAAGTGACGTGGTTTTTCTGGGGCGTCGAAGACAAGGCGGTGCGCGTGGGTGTTTATGCGTCCCGACCCGCCAACCTTGGTGCAACGCATTACGAACGCCGGCACGGCGGTCCTCGTGTGACACAACGAAACCTGCTCGTGGAGTTTGAGGGTTTGGAGATCTTCTAAGGCACCGTCGCCCGTTTTTTTATTATTTTTATACCGATAATCTTTCCTCTCGCGGATCTGGTCATCTGTAACACCACTCCGCCCTCTTTCGTCTTGTAAAAAGGGTCCGGAACCGTCGGCAGCGCCGCAAAATATCCCTCCCAAAATCTTTTTTTTTCTTTTGGCCGTCAACTGCCCTTTTCAACTTTTCTTGGTTTATTGCATTAGCAGATATCCCGGAGAGCGATTGACATCCATCTTTCTCAGTCAGGAGTCATCTCTATTTCTTCATATTCGGCTTCGCAAAAAGGAAAGTTGTATTCCCTTGGGGTTGTGCTCGATGCAGTCGGATGGCACTGCATCATCAGTCACAGCAAGGCGCACTGGCCGTTTTTTTTTTTGGATTTTTTCTTTCGGAGTTCATTTCGTTTCATAGTCAAAAATTTTCAGGTCTCGGTATTGGGAATCCGCAGCATAAAGATTGAAGGTCTCGAGTTGTTAATATGACGCAAACTGTAATTTCGGGCTGTCTTTCTTTTTTTTGGGGGGGATCATTATCTGCGCCGTCTTATACCTATGAGGCGACATGGTATCAGCGACGGCTTAATAATTTGGTGAGTACTGGGTGTTCGGAACTTCATCCAATGTATATTTATTATAAGGAGCTGGTTGCGTTCGCAGCAGCTCCTTGCTATTTTCTATTGACACTCATTCGAGCTTTTCGTGTCATGTCAAATGTTGCATCTTTCGAGACTGGTCACTCTCAAGGCCAATTTCGATGGTGATATGTGCAAGTTCACGTACTAAGGAAGGCGGGAACTGCTGGGAATTCGGTCAGCAGAACTTGGAGGTGTTCTATCAGCTGAGATAAGCTTGAGCGTGCATATGGTCCTACAATTTCTGATGGGCACGGTCTAGCAAGACTATCGTCAAAGCGGGAGATTTCGTCTCAGTCGACTAGCTAAACCACGATGTTCACTGCAGCACTTTACGAATGCGGTACCATCTTGGGCCGCCTGCCATCGTCCTCCTGCCTCATGATGGCACAAAATTACAAACGGCATTCTTCCAATTATTCTCACCCCGGAGGGGTTTTTTTTTTCTTTCTACAAGCTCTTCGATATAGATTCTCGTCAAGCGCCGCTAGTGCATTCCGAACGGCTTGCGCACCCACCGCTAAAGCTAACGGCACCAAAAGTAGCACAATCAATAACTTCAATCCCCGCGCTAGCGTCTCCATGGTCACTATCAACGATATCACACTGGGGTAATTAGAACCTTGGCTCCTCAGCAGCGTTGAGGTGCTTGGAGTGCTTGTCTAGATGACCTTCCCTTTACATTGTTCATTCATTGGTGGTAGGAGCCCGTCGTCTGCATATTTATGTATGACCCTCAACTGCATCGACGTCTGGGTAATTGGTCGCTTTAATCACTCATGGAGGAAATTCTAGGCTTGAGCGAAGCTTTAATTGGAGGTATGAGGTCTTGGTAACTCAACGTATTTTCATAAATAAAGCCGTGAACTGTCGACGCATGTGACCATTATGTACCCCGTCCGACCGTCCGACGATCGTCAGTCGTGCTCCTCGAAATAGCCAATTTCTCCATCCATTCTAAACCCCTAAACCCCTAGTGTTACATTCAAAGATACCCTCCGCTCTTCGTCGGCGCAAGCAAATGCAACACCAAGCCCCCCCAGACCACATTTCGAAACAATGCTGGGTTGTTTAGCGCCTTTTCTTCGTCCATGCCTTCACAAAATCCGACTTTTCCCTCACGCCCAGACCCAGCCGCTTCACCCTGCCCAAACGAGCCAGATCCTCTCCCACGCGATCAAGCACCTTCTTCTCCTCTGGGCTAAGCTCAGCGTACTCTGAAATCCCCTCGCCAAGTGGAGTTCCCTCAAAGGCGTTCGCTGAAATGCGACTGTTTGGCAGGGGCGAGTGATCGCGGCCGGTTGAAGAAGCTGGCATCTCGAGCTTGAAGCCGGCGGTGTTGAAGACGGCCTCAGCAATCCGCACTCGTATGCAGTGGGTAGGCTTCGAGCACAAATTCCACAGGAACTTGAGGTATTTCCCGGGAATGGGAGTGGCAACATCGGTTGGGGTGTAGCGCAGGCTGACGGGGAAGATCTTCGTCCTTGCTGGAACCGTCAGGAGACTCGGGCTGAATGGCAGAATGCCGCGGCCATTGGTGGTCGTGCACTCAGGGAAGACTACGATCGAAGCGTCTGGATTTTGTGCAATGAGCTTGGCGATGGGGACGAGCGTAGCGTTGGGCGGCGGAACGTCAGCAGGCGAGGATAGGGCATGCAGGATGGCTCCGAAGCAAGTAACGCGTTGGACGAGTCGTGTGGAGGGGTACGAGACGGTAAAAATCGGATCGAAAATGGCGGCGAGATAGAGAGCATCGAGGGGCGAGGTGAAGGAGGAGGCGATGATTGTGCCTCCGTGAGGTAGGCGCTTCTTATCCTGCTTCGCCAAAGACCTGCCGTGGTACACGTTAGCAGCGTCCCGATGTGACTTCTTGGCTCACGCACCCTCTCTTGACACCGTCGATCTGTAAATCTATCCACCAGATGCCGGGTATGCCCAACATCAGCCATAGCGCAGCTTTGCGGACTAGCGAGCCGACCGGAAGCCAGCTGAGCAGCAAGAAGTACACTGCGGCAGCGGTGAAGAGCAGCGGCACGCGACAGGCGAAGAGGAAGAGGTGGAGGGGTAGCGCAAGCTTGGAGGACTCGGTGGTGACGGGAAAAAAGGGGGCAACCCCGGTGCCTGCAGCAAAGGTCAGACAAGCATCAATGGTGAGAGCCCAAGGCCAGCGCACCTCTGTCGCGGTACTGCGAATACTTCTCCATTGCGAGGGTTGAGCTGGAGGAGAAGCCGGGAGTGCGAGGCGCTGTCCAGAAATCAGGCTGCTCGAGAGCTTCACGCAACTCCGTTCGGTGCCCGAAGCACACAGAGCGGGCGTTGGCAGCGCGCGAGGTGAGAGAACGTGGCCGACGGCAGTGACGTTCATGTGAAAGCCGCAGGGCTGGCCAGCTCAAGCCAGCTCCAGCTGCAGCTTGGCTGAGTCAGCGGCACCGGGGCCGGGAGCGTGGTTGCGGGCTTGGCAGCGCGTTGGGGGGAAGGAGCGACGGCCCGTGCGCATTGTTTACAAGCAAGCGACGCAAGAAGCAGCAGCTCTTCAACGCCGCAGAGCTCCACTCCACCCGCCCGCGCCGATAACAACACCCCGTTGCCCCGCTGCCCACCCCCGGCCTGCGATGAGGAGCTTATAGCTCTCGCTGTTTGTCCGCGCTTCTGTTATTCCTTCTCTCCGTCACGCCCGCCTCGTCGTCATGGACTCCCGCGAGAATTCGGTATGCTGCATGATGCGCTCGCATTCCAGCCTGTCCCAAGGTCCATTGACTCTGACCGTTACCTTTGCAGAGGCCCACCGGCATCAAGCCGCCTAGCAAGCTGCCCGCGCTGTCTACCGCTGGCCGCGGTCTGTCGGAGCTGTCCGCGGCGGACAACAACTCACGCGCTATGCCGTCGACCCTCGTTCCCACCAAGCACAAGGTTACTGGCCGTACGTCGTCGCCACAGCGCATTGTTTCCATTTTCCCGCTGATCTCAGACTCAGTTCCTGAACCCGCACACAAGCTGCCCCGGAAGACCTTGGCAGAGAAGGCTGGCGAGACCAAGTCCAAGGTTCCTGCTCCGCCGAGCTCGAAGCCCGTCAATGGCATCGTCAAGGCCACCACAGCGGCAGGTATCCGCAACGGCCCATACTCATCTTCAGTCTCAGCAGCCTCGACACGTCCTACTCGCGCCAACTCCAACACGACTTATTCCAACAGCTACAGCCAGCCACCCCGCACTGTCCGACCGCAGACGTCCATGGCACATACGCGGAGCCAGTCCCATCAGACCCCCGCGGCTCGGCCACGCACGGCCGTAGAAAGCGATGACAGCGATCCGCCATCGCTCAGTAAGCGCAAGGGTACGGCTCCTATTTCTATTACAGCTTGCGTTCCAGCAGAGGAGGTCAGGCCTAGACGGGTACGCGGGAGCTCAAGCACTCAGAGCGAGAACTTCTCGTGTCGCAAAAGATCTCGCGCTACCCAGGTGACTCCGCACGCTGCGACCGAATTTCTCTCTCAGCCTGAGCAGCATTTTCAATTTCAGCCTTATGTTCAGCCCCCTCAGCCCGAGCAAGCGGGACGCCGGAAGTCTGCCCGGGATGTATCGCTTTCAACACGATTCCAGTCCCTGACACTCACGGACGGAATCAAAGAATGCATCCCGGAAGATGAGGAACCGCCTGCTACACCATCTCTCATACCCCGTCCTGTACTTGCTCAGCTTCAGCCTCTGCCGCCTCCACCGCCCCCAGCAACCCCCACACAGTTTCGCTATCGTGCTGCGTCACCTTCCAAAGAGCCAGTCACACCTTTTTTGAGTAAAGATTCTAACACGCGTGCGCCTTTTGTAGCATGGGATACCAAGGGTCGCCTCGAGGATATGGAGGCCCTCTATACCGAGCTCAGGCATCAAATGCAGAGCACTACGACCGAGCGTGAGAACATGAAGGAAAATGTCGAGAGCTACAAGACGAAAAGTATGTCAGCTACGCTTGCGCAAATCAGCTACTCCCTTCAGGAGCTCGTCATCGCGCGCTACATCACACAACCAAAGATCTTGAAGTTAACCATTGCTCTTGCCACCGCAGTTCACGAACTCGATGCGATGCGAGTACAACTGTCAACGAAAGTTGACTCTTACAGATCCGACCTAGAGAACACAAGGCTGAAACTAACCCAATCCGAAGTCGCCCTGGACGCCGCCAAGAGAGCGCATGCGTTCGAATTGAAGGACCTTCAGAGACAGAGTGAGCATGAGTTGAAAGACATGCAATTTCAACACGAGAGGGAATCCATGAGGCTCAAGCAAGACGCCGAGCGGAAAGCGGATGAGCTGCAAAGGAAGCTGGAGGCCCAAGCCAGCGATTTGAAAAGGGAGTACGAGCAAAAGCACGCAGACTTAAAAAAGGAGCTGGAGGCAGAGTTGGAGAAGGAGAGGCAGCTCCGCGTCAAGGAGGTCTCGGAGCTGAAGACGGAGACTGAGCTTCATCGCCAGAATGCCGGAGTCGACCTGGAGCGCAGGGATCGTGAAATGAGAGAGCTCAAACGCGAGAACGAGCAGTTGCAGGCCGATCTCGAACGGAAGACTACGCTCGAGAAAAACCTCCGCGACAAGCTTTCCGAGGCCTCTACTAACACCCTGACCCTTGAGAGCGCCAACAGCGCCATGAAAGCCAAAATCAACTTCCTCGAATCAGACAGCCAAGCGCAGTCTTCGGCTTTTGGCGAGCTCCAGAAGCAGATGCAGGAAGCGATTGATGCAGCTGAGGAAGCGAAATCCAAGCTCCGTGCCGAGGAGACGCTTCGCCGCAAGCTCCACAACCAAGTCCAGGAGCTAAAGGGCAACATTCGTGTCTTCTGTCGTGTGCGTCCACCGGCGGAGACGGAGGCCCCCCAAGCTGCGGAAATTGCCTATCCGGATGCCGGGAAAGACAGCAAAGAAGTGGTCATCCAAGGTCCGCAGCAAAAGAGCGCAATGGGTACTGTCACCCAGTCTACGAATCCTTTCACCTTCGATCGTGTCTTCGGCCCCGGTTCCCAGAATGCCGAAGTTTTCGAGGAGATCTCCCAGCTGGTGCAATCTGCTCTCGACGGCTACAATGTCTGCATCTTCTGTTACGGACAGACTGGCTCGGGCAAGACCTTTACCATGTCTTCAGTCGATGGCATGATCCCTCGCGCCGTCAAGCAGATCTACGAGACGGCGCAGGGTCTGGAGGAGAAGGGCTGGAAATACAAGATGGAGGGCCAGTTCGTCGAAGTCTACAATGAAAACCTGAACGACCTGCTTGGTAAGACGGAGGAGCTCGACAAGAAGAAGCTGGAAATCAGGCACGATCCGGCCAAGAAGCAGACGACGATTACCGACGTCACCACGGTTGCTCTCGACAGCCCGGACAGAGTGCAGGAGATGCTTTCGAGCGCTTCGCGCAACCGCAGTGTCGCGGCAACCATGGCGAACAGTCGTTCGTCTCGGTCCCACTCGGTCTTCATCCTCAAGCTCAAGGGCGAGAACTCCATCACTGGCGAACGTAGCGAAGGCACGTTGAATCTTGTCGATCTTGCCGGTAGTGAGCGTTTGAGCCACTCGGGCGCCACAGGTGACCGTCTCAAGGAGACGCAGAACATCAACCGCAGCTTGAGCTGTCTTGGCGATGTTATTGGAGCACTGGGCTCTGGAAAGGAGGGAGCTCATGTGCCGTACAGGAACAGCAAGGTAAGGCCCGGTTTCGCTTCATGCGTTAGGAAAGTCACTGATGATTGCTCATAGTTGACTTATCTGCTGCAATACTCTCTTGGCGGCAACTCCAAGACGCTCATGTTCGTCATGATCAGCCCGCTGCAGCCTCATCTGCATGAGACCATTACGAGCTTGAAGTTCGCGACCAAGGTACGCCGCATCAAGTCAAGACATTGTATGAGACGGCCACGAGTCATGTGCTAACTCAGGTTTCACAGGTGCACAACACGCACATTGGCACCGCCAAGAGGCAGGCTAAGATCAAGGAATAAACCTCATCCTCGTCCAAACCCTCACCTCAGCCTCTGTTAGGGTCAATGAAGCGACCTTTGTGCCTGATGCCCGTGACGACATCGAGCATCAGGCCACTGTATATAGAGGGTCGAGGTGGACAGTTGTTCTCTTCCGTTGTTTTTCATGCTTTATATCACATCGGCCGGACCAAGCCTACCCTCGCCTTTGGCTGGGGCCGTGCCGACGCTTTTTTTTTTAACTGGAGACGACAACGGCTCGTGGGCGTTTTGGGAATTTTACTTTTGGCGGCCGTACGTCGCTCACCAGACGACGAGCTTTACCTCTGGTTCATAGCTTGAAGGTCTTGCTCCGCTCCTGTCGAATGGTAGGGAACATCTTCTGGCCTGCAAGGCTTACGGGTGTTTCTTTTTTGTTTTGTTTTCTTGGTTCCAATAGAAAGGGTGTTGTCACTGGATCACGAATGGTGGTGGGTTGGGGGTAGAAGGGTTGGTTGATGGAGGAATGAGAGATGGTTTTCTTTTTGGATGGATGAATGGTCGGATGGACGAAAGGGGATGTGGTTCTTTAAGCTTATGTCTACGTACATCATCTCTTTGATTTGGACCTAGCAAGCTCTTTCCTCCCTCCCTCCCGAATGTCTCGTGTTCAACAAAAAAGCAAGCTATCTGTTGGGATGTGTGCCAGGGGCGTTGGTGTGTGGCGTGGTAAGAGCGAGAGCGAGGCTGAGGCCTTCTACTGTGGTCGTAGAGGTGGTGGTGGAGGGCTTGTCGGGTGACTTGACCTTTGCTGAGTAGGCATGTTTATGCACGGTGGATGGTGTGTAAGCCCGGGGGTAAGAGCGAGTCTTGAGCGTGGACAGATTTGGCCACCCACGTGGTGCGAGATACGTAGATGCATCCGCTTCATTGGGCCAGCATAGTGGTATTGATGGGAAGACAGGTATGGAAACCCCCCCCTGGACGACGACGAGGTGATGCCGACTCCGAGAGATCCAAACACGACTGACTACTGGAGAATGCGGAGGAGGGAGGTGGAAGGTGGAATGATGGGGCAGCCTTGCACGTCGAGACGAATCCCATGGCGCCACATGCCCGGCCGGCGGGCGCAATGCGGCGCGACGGAAGCTCATCCACCACCCCGGGCTTACATTAAAAGTCGCACTCGTGGACGTCTAAAAGACCATTCATCAGTTGGATCCATGTTCCGGGGCGGGCAGGTGTGATCATCAATGCTCGGTACGGTTCCATGAGGCCGCATTCCGTTGCGCCATGGATGATGCCTCACTGCTCCTGACGGGGAAGCCCAATTAGGCCGCACTCTGACGCCAGTTGCCTCCCAACCGTGATGTCGAAGGGCGGTTCGTACAGCGTCGTGACTTTGAAGCGAGCGGTGCGCGGCGGTCGTTTGCGTTTCAGTCCTCCCCTTCGGCCGGGGATGCTCCATTCGAGGTCGACGAATCCTTGGACATGAAGCACGTTTCCTTCCAGGATCAGTGTCGTGTCGTCGTCTTGGGCTTGCTGTATTTCCATCGAAAGGACTTCGATGACGAGCTTTGGCGAGATCATGTTGATGTCTTCGTTGTCGTGTACCGCTTAGGACATGACTGCCAGCTTCTGGGTCACAGTGCCAGAAGGCTGGTGGAGGTGGATGGCCGCCATGGTGGTGTTGGAGTCCTGAAGCGCGAGACATGTTTCTCCTAGTCAGCATGGCTCTGGTCAGCTGGGCCCAGAGGAGTCTGCTTGCCTGGGTGGGCATTGAGGGATTGTGGCCAAAGCACATGCTTGAAGATACCGTGCGTGGTCTTGAGAAGTTTCAGGGAGATGGCGATGACGTCCGAGAAGGCTGGTTCTCACTTGGCTGTGCGTCTGCTCTCTGACATGCTTCGTAGCTACGAACACAACTGAAGTCTCGTGAATAAAAGATTAAACTTGTAATATGGCATGCATGCGTGGCAATGTATTTCACGAGCATTCGGACCAATGGTCTGGGCCAGAGTTCAGCTGTCAAAGAGAGTGCTGCGTATATACGGGAGTGAACTGTCAATGTGAATCAAATGCGTTATCAGGACAAGACTTCATTGACCAAAGCTCCGCTCAATGTGACTGACTATCAGTCTCTAACTGCTAGAGATGATGAGACGGGAGTGGTGAAGCCCATGTTGACCGGTTCACCCTGTTCTGTTTTGGAGTTGCAGCCTCTTTCGCCGCTTTCTTCTCTGCCTCTCTCTTCTCTCTCTTTGTGTCTTTCTCAATCTCCCTTTGATCCTTCACATTTTTCTTTTTGGCTTTCTTGAACCCCAGTATCTAGAATGCCGGTAATTAGCGTCTTGCTATATGGGCCTGGTCAGAAAGACACACCGTTGGAAGCTTTGCGCCGAGCACGTTCGAGGCGATGTACAAATTGAGTCGTCGACAGACCAAATACAACGTCCGCACGCAAACCATCAATCACCAGGAACTCGTTATATGGCGCATCTCTGATGAAGTTGTCTGGGCACTTTATCAATTGCCCAGGGATGTCCTCATCCAAGTTGATACCTCGCCAGCATGTATTCTTGAGAAGCCCAAGCACATTAAGGCGCCGGCCGTCCGATGTCTCATAATACGTTCCAGGCTCCGTTCCTGTCGGCAATGGGTCGGGCTTGCGGCCCCAGAATTTGAGTGACCTCCAGAACGATCGTTCTCCATCGCTTCCTCGCGACGCATAAGGCTCAAAGTCACCCAACTTGCCCCTAGACTTATTCAGAGCAAAATTCTTCGACATACACTGACAGTCGGTGCCAAATCTTGCAATAGCACTATCGAGGGATGAGCCTTTGACTGCTTGGCCGTCCTGCAGCGCGAAATCAACGTATCGGTGGTAGTCATCCTGCAACGACCGAGAATTAGATATACGATCACATGTAAGGTGGCTTTTACCTCGCGCGCATACTTTCAATGTCCCGCACTTGTAGAATTGTAACCAGGACGGTCGACCACGATCTGACATTGTCACACCAAAGGCAGCGAGCGGCAAGACCGCACGTGTAGCCTGGTCAGGTGGCACGTAGAGTTCGTTCGTGAAGCTGGTGGCCCGGCTGCTCAAGGGACGATCGGTCGGAGGAAGTGGCGCGGTAAGCTGAGATTGATTCAGGGCTGAACGGTTGCAGAAACCAACGAGGGAACCCGAGCTTTTGAAGGCGGAGTGGAGGCTCAACATATAAGGCTAGGGGCCCAGGGATGCGAGCACAGTGCACTGCTAAGGTGATTTCGGGTGCTGACGTTGGGACGGTACCTTGTTGTGAAATCAGGACCGAAAATTGAGATATTATAAACCGCGCTGCCCCGGGGTTTTAGGGCGGTTTTGACCAACAAGGAAAGTGTTTCGAGCCTTTGGCCTTGTATGACCAAGTGTCTGTCGAATGGCAGCTCGGCTCATCTGCAAGGCCAGCAGATGGGTTGACGCCCCGATACACTGCATCCCGATGATCCCATACATGAGTTTGTTGAGGGACCTTTGTTCCCCCTCTTTGAGCGCTTCATTTTCCCAACGCGTTCCCAAATGGCCGGCCCTGTACTGTACGATGCTCAGACCGGCTAACGGGCGTTCCAAGTTTTGCCCATCCTTGTCTATTGAAAGCCAACAACAACGATGATTAGCCAAAGCAGTCCGTGTTGATCCAAAAGAGGTTTAGCGCGTATATATTGAGAGGGACACATACACGGTTTCCTCTGTTGATAGAACCCCTTTGAGGGTCGTCAGTGGGTCATCTTGGCCCATTGTTGCCAGTAGTACGTCAGTTGAGAGTTGAGAGCAGCTTCTCAGGAAATCCGACGAATCGACCGAGTTTCAAGAACCAAAAGCATAGTATCTCTCTCCCTGTGCAATTCCCTGTGGCATCTCCAGCTCCGATATCAGGGTAGCACTGCGCCTTGTTCCATGTACGTCAATCGTTCCACGGCGAGTAACATCCCGCGAGGCAAAAAGAAAGCAAGACACCAAAGGTTGTGGTCACACTTGCTCGAGCTGTGAATAAAAAGAACATAGACATGTGTAGTACCATAATTTAAGCGGAGATTGCCTTATCCTGATGGACATTGAGCCAAACTTTGCAAGGAGAAGGCAAGCTTTAGACAGTGGAAGCTAGATCGAGCGTAGCCGGGATTCCGGGAAGACCAACAAGTCTTGATCAGCATGACCACTCGAACCACAAGTTAATTATAAAGCGACGGCGTAGTTTCTTTTTTTTATTTTCATTTTCCTGTGGAGCTCTTTCACTCCCGGCTGGGTGTGGGCTTGCTTTTTTTTTGGTGTTGGAAGTGGGGTCAGGGTGTGATGAATTGACAGGGCTAAAACCAAAGGGAAAGAGACGGAAAGACAACATCCAGCCTACTGCAGAGTCAAGGGTAATGACACGATTGTGCCACTCGATTCTAGGGACTTCCAAAATCGACAGATTCACCGCCGGTGGCAAGCATCATCGCTTATATGAAACTGGAGCTAGAGTGCCAAAGATAGATAGCATCATCCAACCAGTCCGGCTGACCACTGTACATGTAGCCAGTCTTTGCCTATTGTCAACCTCAACTTCCTTTCACGCCGGTGGCTTGCATTCATTCGTTTATCCTCAATTACTACCATGCAAAAACCTGGCACGTATCGAATGCTTGAGGCAACGGTGTCGTACCTCAGCATCTACCAGCCCTTTCAGTCCGTCGACAGCACCATGCAAGCACTTTCAATCCACACACAATCTGCAATCTCACGGCTTATCCGTCGAGCCTGAGGTGCAGGTGATTGCCTCATCCCGCGTCGGAAAATTCGTCCTCTTTACAGCCTCAGAACCAGTTGTAGGCCCTTCTGCCTTCACAGCCCGCCCGTCACCGCCAGGATGCATCATGTCCGAGGGAAGGAAAGGCTTACGAAGGCTGGATTGCGCAGTGGTCGGCAGGTGCTCGACCATCCGATGGTCTCCGTGGCGGTCATTGAGGGCCCGGAATAGGAATTGTCGCGTGCGCAGCCCTGAACCTATACATTTGAATGGGACCGGACGTCAGAGCTGTCACCCAGATCCGACCGTCGTTCAGGAACCACCTCGTAGCAACGAGCCGACTCGAAAGGTATGGTGTTGGCGTGCGATTGCGTGGGTCGGCGGTAGCGATCAGGGTGCGCGATGAACTGGTGAAGGGGTCATGTCAATATGGCAGCAGGCTTGCGACATGTTGGGCGGCCGTTGTGGCGACAGCGTCTTGCGTGTTGCGAAGCGACTGTCGGCGGGCGGAGAGTGACGGACGGAGAGCGAGAGCGAGCGGGTCAGGTAGCGGGCAATCAGCAGAGAAGGCACGGCCAATGAGGGCACGGGCGATGAGCTTAGTCAGGAGTGCTTGCCCCCATTGAGGTTTCGAGAGCGTGCACAAAGCGCGGGTGGCCAACAAGGTGCTCAAAACTTCGTGCCTGCACCTTCCCCTTCTTCTGCTAGCGCTGCCTCGTCCGCTCGTCGCCGTCATCAGCCTCCCAGCCTTCACCCGCAACCCTCAATCCCGCAGTCGCCGACCCTCACCACGCCCGCCGAAAAAAACCGACGGGCCAAACATGGCGCTCGACAACGACACCCGCGGCTGGATCATGACCGCCATGAGCGGCATAGGTGAGTGCCCGCTGTCCCATCCGCGTCGGCGGCCAACTGCTAACTGGGCTGTTTTGTGGGGGAAAAGCATGCGTGCTCGGAGGTAAGTGCCGACTCAACCCAACTTGCCGCGCCGCTCAGCACTGATTCAGCCCGGCAGCCTCCGTCATCTGCATCGACATCGTCGTTAGGATGTTCCCCGGGAAGAAGAACTTCAGGGTCCAAGACAGCAACACCTTCCTTTCCGCCTCTCTGAGCCTGAGCTTCGGCGTCATGGTAAGACTTTTCCCGCCCAGCCTACATCATGCCACGCTGACCATGCGAAGCTGTTTTCCTCGCTGTATAGCATGCTTCCCTCTGCCAAGAACTCGCTGCAGAAGGGCGGCCACTCACCCAAGGCTGCAGCATGGATCCTCATCGCCTGCTTCCTCGGCGGCGTCATTGGCATCCAACTGGTCTCGCGAGTCATCCATCACTTCATACCCTCCCACATCGTCGACTGTGACCATACTCATGGCGACGAGGAGTCGCCAGAGCATGACCATGACTTCGACAAGGCCTCGCCAGCTCATGAAGATGACGAAGATGAACACAATGCCCACCAACACCCTGTGCTGCCCAACAGTGCCGCAGTCAGCTTTGACGCTTCCGCGAACAGCGACATGGTGAACAGCACCGACTCTTTCCAGCCCCACAGAGACTACCCTTCCGCTCGGAGGCCGTCTTTCCCAGCCCAGTTAGCCCGCAAAGCTTCGAAAATTGTGCTGAGGGCAAAATCCCATTGCGATGAGGTCGGTCCCTGCCACGGCTTCACTGACCCCTGCGGCTCCGAATGTTTCAAGATCGTCCAAGCCAGAGGAGGCACCCGAGCTCCCATCCATACATGGCCGCGCCAGCCCGGCGTGGCCAGGAGCGTCACCGCACCGCACACCAGCAGCACGTTGCACTCTGAGCGCCAGCCCTTGCTTTCGCACACCCAGGAGAACGAGGGGCCAGACTATAGGACCCTGTCATCGACCGCCTCCCACGGACGCACAAACGGCTTCTCGAAACCACGGAGCACTCGTTCGACACACTCAACTCACGATCATCACGATCATGACGACCATCACCATCACCCTGGCCACCACGATGACGACCATCACCATGATTCGCACGAGCAAAGCCATCACCACCACCACGTTCCAACCAATGCCTTCATGTCCATCGGTCTCCAGACATCCCTCGCCATTGCCCTCCATAAGCTTCCTGAAGGTTTCATCACCTACGCCACCAACCACGCAAACCCACGGCTTGGTTTCGCCGTTTTCTTGGCTCTCTTCATCCACAACATCACCGAAGGTTTCGCCATGGCTTTGCCCCTCTATCTTGCCATCAACAGCAGATGGAAAGCCATGGTGATCAGCAGTATCCTCGGTGGCGCAAGCCAGCCTCTTGGCGCGGGTGTAGCTGCTCTGTGGTTTAGGATCGCGGGCCACACCGGCATCGGGGAGCCCGGCGAATCGGTGTATGGAGGCATGTTCGCTGTCACTGGTAAGTCTCATTCATCACAATCGTCCTTCCCCCTGCATCTTTGTAGCTGACTCTTATGTTCTCGTGTAGCTGGCGTCATGACGTCTGTAGCGCTACAACTGTTTCAAGAGAGCATAGCCTTGACCCATAGCCGCAACCTTTGTATGATATTTGCATTCGTGGGAATGGGAATCCTGGGCATCAGTTCTGCTTTGACGGCATAGTGTGGTGCGTCGGTCAGTCTTTGCATTGAGCTAGCGCGCTGTACGTTGTTAGCGGCGTATAAATGGGAGGCTGGCGATCTGGGCTATGTATTTCTTCGCTTTTGGAATTGAGGTGTCCATTTCGAGTTTATCATTACTCACTTTTGCGCCTTTGGATATGGTGGTTGTTACGCCGTGGCGGTTCTTGCCGGGCACATGGCCCTTGCATGCTTCTCCTGCATATAAACCCGCTCCTCGTTCGTCCCAGACCACGGCAATCAACTTGACTTCGGCGTTCGCCTGGGCCTTGGGTCTGGGTCTGGGTCTGTATTCACTGGGGCCCTCGGGGGATCTTTCAACACGAGGTTTCCGATGCGACTTTCGTTCCTTCGTCATACGTTGCACACATTCCGCGAAATGACAATCGATGTTGATAGTGATGTTGATGAAGTGCATCACTCTTCCCTTTCAATGTGCCTTTTTTCATACACGGTTCAGCGGAGTTGGACTTCAACAACATCACTGTCGAATGCTGAGGTTCAACTTCAGCGTGTGCGTGTGTGCGTGTGTGGAACTGACGTATCCACTGCCGACCGACAGGCACACCGAACGCAGGAATAGACTGGGTAGGTTTCCACTTCAAAAGCGAGTGTAATTCACTCTTTCATTCCAGGCAGGAAGTAAGCCTCCACGAAAGTGTGTGTTGTTCCTTCAGGAGGCAGTGCGGTAGGGTTGTGGCCGTTTATTGTGATGGGCGGTGATTGGATGGTTATTATGAGTCGTGGTTTAATTGCAGGTGAGCCCGTGGGGTCACATGGATGGTCGTGGGAGTGAATGAGCGTGGCATATGTGTGTGTCTCGTGGGGTGCGGAACTGCAAAGGGCAATGCAGGGGCACCGTTGCTGCGCGTGGGGCAGGTGGTCTGGTGCGGGGAGGCCGGGTCATGGCGGCGGCGGCGGCAGCTGTTGTGGAAGTGGGAGGTGGTGCGTAGGTGGTTTTAAAAAGTGGGGGGGAGGGGGTTTGGACAAAGGGATGGTTTGTGGAAGTCGGACGATAGTGGTTTGTCGATTTAAGACAGCAGGTTCAGAGTCTTGACTTTGGCTCGTTTAGGGTGACAGGCACTTCGAGATGATTACTTCCGGGTGGTTGGTTGCGAAGCTCAGTCTCAATAGCTCATCACTTTCAGGAAATGCTGGCGCTCGGTATCTCACTGTAATGAGGATCCGCATGGTTGGTTGCTCCGCGTCCATCAGCGTCTGATTGACGAGTGACAGGTCATTTAACTTCATACAAAATGGCTGTTGAGCGGATTCGAGATCACCCGTCAGGGATATCAGCTTCCTTCTTCACACACTGCGCAGAGTATAGCTTACGGTAGTGTGTTTTACTATCAGATTTCTTGGTGTAACAGACCGAATCGCTTGAGTAAAAGAAGGGCGGGAGGCTACGGGGGACAGGCTATATATACAAAACAAACGGGAGGAGGTGTGTTGGCTAGGCATATCGAGAAAAACGCACGTCTCTAGTCATGTGCGAGCTGTGATGGTAGTATCACGTCCAAAAGTGTCTTCAACTTCCCACGTGAGTAAGTAAGTCTGCGTTTCTGGGGTTACAAATCTGTACATGTCACATTCTTTTTGGACCTGCCGGATGGTATTTTAGCATTTATACATGGCCCAGCTTGTATCTACCTGGGCTGGGAACCTGGATCCAAGAAACTTGTCACTCTCCTCGGCGTATCTAATCGTGACTTGAAGCTGGCATCTGGCACGGCCCAATTCGCTGTTGTTCACTTACAATAACTGGTTTCCAAGCTCATTATCATGGGGATACGCTGATGGTCAGAGAGTATGGACGAGAAGTCAAACTGGAATTGTAGAGGATCCACTTCCGTACAGCTTAGGCTTCACAAATACGGCGCAGCTGATGGGTTCGTAAAGGCTCCTTTGTATTCACTCCAAGGATACCAGCGGCTGTTCTTCGTTCGGCGAGCCTGAAAAATCACGAAGTCTGTAGAACTAGGTAATGATATGGTCAGCTATGATTGTGTGACCTCAATATTCCGTACAGATTACTGTTGCTCAGGATTTGCCAATGTTCAGAGTTAGGTTCCTCAGAGACCGGATGTATTCGAACAAGACTATTCACGGGACCCCGGACCACTGGCCATCAAGTCGACCACGTGCCTCAATTGCACTTTCGAAATGGCAGACTCCGTAGCATAAACGATTATCGAATTTTTATAATTCATCCAACGCACAAGCTGGTTGCCGTTGAATTGCACACAACGGAGGACCCGGTGCCAAATCTCGAAGGAAAGCACCTTCCGCCAGCACCGATACAGCCTTTCATCATCATAAAACAGCGCTGTCCATTATCAATAAGCCATGAAAATAGTGCCGTGCATTCCTTTTAAAGGCTCTTACACCACAAGCGCTAGCCCATGTAAACTGGCAGAAAGCCGACGCCGAAGCCGCCGCAGTTCTAGGAAGTTTAATTATGGAAAGAAGTGCATTGTTTACCTAGCGTTGAAAATAAAATACACAGTGGGCACTTGTCCTATTGGGAGCCGGGTTGATTCCCTGGAAACCGCCACTGCGTTGAAGGGTTTATAAGGACTGGTAGAGATCTAAGAAGACAGTTGGGCACGAGTGAGGGAGATATGTTTCATACGTGGGAAAGTATGCACGTGTATGAAGATGGCAGTTCACATGACTGGTGATCTGGGTCTGTGCGGTACTGTTCTTTGGATGACGGATCTGACACCGTCTAGCAAAAGCGCACTCTTTCCCTTTTGAGGTATCGTAGCAGACATGACCTAAAATGGTAAGTGATGTTGGCTGCAGCACGACCTAGTGAGACCTGTTCAGGACGGTCAAGATCCTTTTGCAGCCATGGTGCGATGCTCTTACACGAAGGATCTGCACCACCTCCAGCGAGCAACGTTTCTCGATGTTCTACATTGAGTGGTTGGCCTTTGTCCGCTGCCTCATGCAGCCCTTCGGCAAAGCCACTCTCTGACAGAACACGACAGCCTACAGCTCCACCCAAAGTCCAAGCGCCCCTACATCCAGGCGAGCTTCAGGACCTCACAGCACCAGTGTCTCGAAACCCGACGCACTTCATCTGCAACGGTATTCCCCGCCGCCCGCAGACATCGAAGGCACGTCGAACAACTCACCTTCCCCTCCATCCTTGCATCCCCGTTGCAGAAAAGGGAAAAAGCGCAAAGCGCCGCATCAGCAGCAGCAGCAACAGCAGCAGCAGCATTGCCAGCGAGACGCGCTTCCACCCACCTTCTAGTCCCCTCCTCCGCCCACCCCTGCCACCGCTCCTCTTCCTCCACGTCGCCCTGCAGATCCACCGCCCTTCGACAGCTGCATATGCCCGCCTCAGAAGTTCGTTTCATCACTCACCGCGAAAACCACCCATCCACACAATCCCCAGTTCTTCAGCGCAACGCAACCCCACTTCATCACACCACACCCACATCACCCGAACAAAACCCACACCTGCACACTGCAAAGTAGTCTCAAAGCATGTATGTAGGCAAAAGAAAAAGGAAAGGAAAAAAAAGAAAACCAGCGAACAACAACGACAAACACCCCTCCTCCCACACACCAGCAAAAAAAAAAACCGGCCCGCTGGCATGGAGGGGCCCAAGGCGCGGCTCACCTTCCCGTTGCGGCAACAGATCGCTGCGGGTTTTGGGAAGAGACAGCTGGTTGCTGCGTTTCGGCCATCGGTGGTCGGAAGATCGCCTGTACAGCGCCGATGCGCATATCGAGGTTAGGGGAGCCAATAGGGGTTGAGGCCGGATTGCTGGGTTGTCGTTTGCTGCAGGTGCATGGGTTGTCGAGCTGAGCTGGCGATGCAGGCAGCTTTTGTCTCTTTTTTTTCTTTTTTTTTTGCCTGCGCGCAGCGGCGGTTGCCCGGCGCCGGAGGGAGGGAGCTGGGAGGGGGGGGCTCGGATGAATCGAAGGGCAGCATGATGGAAGCGAGAGAGCGTGGGTAAAATGCGTTGTACCCACAAAAGCCCGGTGCCTCAGGCTGCCTGCGGCCGGCGGGCGGCGGAAGTTTAGGTAAAGAGAGCAAAGAAAAAAAAAATAGACCGGATGGCGGGCTCGACGAGAGGGTGCAGAAAGCAGCAGTGGGGGAGGGGAAAAAAGGAAACATAGGGGAATGGATGGTCAATGGGCAAAAAAAGAAATCATAGTGTGGTTGTAGTCCCACTGGGCTGGTTCTTTTGTTAGATTGGGTTCTCTTCACGATGCTTGCTGTACATGTTGGCAGCTGGAGAACTTACGATCGAACCCAGGACCTTTCGCGCTCCAAGAAGTCGCTCTGGGAACCAGAGAAATTGCTGTGAAGCGAACGTCATGCCGCTAGACCATAGGACTTGAGATGATGATGTAAGCATTGACCGGTCGCCATTATCATGACAAAGTTGTTGCGTTTGGGCTGGCGGCGAACATCACGACCGAAACGAAAGGGGTTGACTGACGACACATCAATTTGGCGTTAAATTCCGGGGTCAACGAACATCACCGCGACGGATTTAGAAACGACTGAGTCGCGGCTGGCGCACAGATGGGCTGCAGCCGGGGACGTTGCGGTCGAGGTAAAACAACTGCTTCGGTCTGGTGGGTTAGGGTTCCGGATTAAAGCAGCCGTTGCGACAAGCGGCGTCATGGAGCATGGCACTCCAGCCTCGGGCTGCTGACTGATTGGCTTGCATGAGAAGGATCCGGCGGGGTGGGTGGTTATTGCATGCAAATTTCTAGTAAATTGAGGCGTCTAAGCTCTCCCATCCGCCGTGCGCAGAACGAGGCGGGTGTGTTCCCAACGCCGCGGTCGTTGCTGCATCGTCTCGCGCTCGGGACAGCCTGCGCAGGGACAGAGGGGCCCGCGGTCCGAGGACGCCAAGCTGGTGAAGGATGCTGGACGCCGCGGACATGCCCATGGCTGTTTCAAAGGCTGAGGGTCTGGGGTCGTTGTATAACGATGGCGCTGGCAGCTTTGGGACGATTCGAGTCCGTAGCGCGTACCTGGCGGAGAGGAGCGCCGGGTACCTGGAAATGAATGATTGGACCAATGCTGGATCTCGCGGCAAGCAAATAGCCGAGAGCGTGTCGCGAGCCTATCTGCGAAGCGGTGCAGGCGGATGCGGCGCGCGCACTGTGGCACGGCGGCCCCCAGGCCTGCGTAGCTTATCGACGCGAGCCTCGCTCGCCGCGCTCGTCACGGCTGCTGGCTGCTGGCTGCTGGCCACTGGCGCGCGCATTCAGGAGTTTTGATGACGGGCTGCGCGACCCCTGCTCGAATACGGCAGATTGCCCAGATGCAGGCGCGTGGCGCCGGCGCTCCGTGTGACTTGCGGGCGCGCGGCCGGCTCGTTATTGGCTTCGTGCCGCCCAGGCCTTAAAATACAGCCGCCAACGCTGATCAGCCTCTGGCCCAGCTGCAGTGCGCCGCGACGATCACGGCGCGTCCTGACTCTGCCTGCGCAGACGCAACGGCGCAACGGCGAGCGCGCTGGACGGCCAGGCGGACAGCTGGGCGCTGCAGGCGTGCAGGCGTGCAGGCGTGCTGGCGTGCTGGCGGCGCGCGCTGCGAAGGCCGAAGGCGGCCGGCTGCACGCTGGCCGGCTCGCGCGTGTCCAAACCGCGGCCGCCAAAGCGGCCGGGGCGCTCATTCGCCGGGGCGATCCAATAGCGTCGCGCATGGCAGCTCGTCGTCGCTCAATCCACAAGCTCCCCGGGCCCGCAACTTACCAGATGCCAGCCTGCGTGTGCCCGCCCTGATTGCTGCGCACCTCACTTCCGCAGAGAGGCCGCTCCCAGCCTAGACTCTCCAGCGGCAGTTGCCCCGAAGCCGCCCGTGGCCCACGCCCAAGAGTCAGCCTCTCGCCCTGCCCTGCACTCACGCTGCTGCACCCTCCCCTACCTTGCCGCTCCTAGCTGCCACCGCCGTGCTGCCCTCGCCCATCCCACGAGACCGAACGAAAGCTCACCGTTTCGTCATCGCTCGCTGCCCGCCCAGGCCCGCGCGAAGACCCAGCCGCCCGTGACTGGCGGCGACTCTCATTTCGGTTAGCGAACGACTCACGGAGTATCCCAGCCAGCCTCCCAACCCATCTAGCCTGCGCAGCGACTGCCATCACTCTTCCTCCCCCGGCTCCCCTCGACGCTCTGAAGCGAGACCATACACAAACGCCCGGCCGAAGCTGCAGCGCAGGACAGCACCCGCAGCGCGCGCGACGACAAGCCTCCGCTCCCACCGTCCTCGTCCGAAACGCCCACCGCTCCGCCCGGCTTGCTGCTTTTGGAAGCTCGCAACTCGCCCATTCACGCCTTGACGCGCCAGCCCCAAGGAGAGCGCCATCGCTCCTCCTCGTCCTCGTCCTCGTCCGCTCACGCGCCTGACAATACCGCGAGGCCTCCTCACCTAGAGGCGTCCGTTGCCCCACATGAGCCAAGACGCCGTGCGGTCGTCCGCAGATCCGTCGACTGCTGTGCAGAAGCCGGCAGCGAACGACAATGGCGAGGCGATAGCGCCGCACTCGAACGGTAACAGTACGACTCCCGCTCTCACCTCTCCGCCCATCAAGGCCCCCGGCCTCGCACGTCCCGCCCGTCGCAGCACGCTAACCGTCGTCTCAGCGACCGCAGGCGCCGCCCCTACCTCGTCGTCGAACAACGCTGCTGGATCAACGTCGGAACAAGCCGCTGGTGCCGGAAACGAGCCCAAGAGAAAGCCTTCCTTCCTCGACGTGCCACACTCGAATTCGCAGACCGGCGAGGAGGCTGCGGCAAGCGGATCGGGACTGAGCGGAGCGACCGCAAGTGAGGGGGCTGAGAGCGTAGGACGGGGCTCGAAGCGTAGCTTTTTGGGCAAGAGGCGTGCTGGGAGCACTGCGAGCAGCAAGCGCTCCCATAAGGCGCGTGCCGCGGCAAGCGAGAAGGCTCCTGAGAATGCGCAAGCAGTTGGCGCGGCTGGTTCTGCCCCTCAGGCCCAGCCCAAGAAAAAGAGCGGTGTTTCGAGGATTTTGCTGATACTCAACTGCTGCGGCGTGCCGGAGAAGGGCAATGTGGTCGGACAGGAGGAGTCCCCCGAGGCACCCAAGAAGGCTACCAAGCTACGCTCGGTTCGCAAGCAATCTGCGCCGGCCACCCCGGCAAAGAAGGACGGGAGCGCCGCAGAGTCGAGCAACGCCGACTTGAAGGAACCCATTGAAGAGAAGGCTGGCAAATCTACGGAGGCAGGAGGGCCTGTGAAGGACTTTGAGAAGCAACCGTTGTCAGGAGACGCGTCGGCGGATAAGCCCATTCTGGACGCTCCCGCGGCCTCGTCTCAAGAAAAGAGCACTCTGGATCAACCGCTTCCTCCTGTTCCCCAGGCTGACCGGCTGGATACCTCGGCCGCTGCTGAGAACGGCCCCCAAGTCAATGTCCAGGCCCCCACGCCGGTTGCGCCCTCGGAGGAACAAGCGATTACCGACAGGACTCCTGAACAAGAGGCGCGGGATGCGGATATCGAGATGACGGACGCAGGCCCATCGATACCAATCGCCGCCAACGAGGTCCCCATGACCGAGGAGAGCGGTGAGCCCGTGCAGCAGGATGCAGCTCCGACTAAGATTGACCTCCCGCCGCCCCCGCCGCTCGTGGATCGCCAGGCTCAGACTGCTCCTCCTGCTGCAACCACCCCTCAGAGCCAGGATAGCTCTCTTGCCGTTACTCCCGCAGAGCCCCCGCAAAAGTGGCTCCTGCCACCCATCAGGCCCGAGTTCAAGGGAAAGAAGTGCTTGGTCCTGGACCTGGACGAGACTCTTGTCCACAGCAGCTTCAAGGTAAACTGGCTTCTCCTTTTCGCTGCGCCGCATATGCTGACTCGGTACAGATCTTGCACCAGGCCGACTTCACGATTCCAGTGGAGATTGAGGGACAGTACCACAACGTTTACGTCATCAAGCGCCCCGGTGTCGATGCCTTTATGAAACGTGTCGGTGAGCTATACGAGGTCGTTGTTTTCACTGCTTCAGTATCAAAGGTAAGTCTGTGCATTTCCCCCCCTCTTGCCCCACCATGCTGATGCAGGCTAGTATGGCGATCCGCTCCTTGATCAACTCGATATCCACGGCGTGGTCCACCACCGTCTGTTCCGAGAGAGCTGTTATAACCACCAGGGCAACTATGTGAAGGCAAGTATCATGCGTCATTCGAGCGTCACTGCGGACTGACTTGTGCGGCAGGATCTTTCTCAAGTGGGCCGCGACCTGAAGGAGACGATCATCATTGACAACTCGCCGACTTCGTACATCTTCCACCCCCAACACGCCGTCCCGATTAGCAGTTGGTTTTCTGATGCACATGACAATGAGCTCTTGGATCTCATCCCTGTACTGGAGGACCTCGCTGGCCAACAAGTCAGCGATGTCAGCTTAGTGCTGGATGTGGCCTTGTGAGTTGTATAAAAAATGTTAGCATCAGATGCTACTGAGAGTGGCATAGGTTTGCCCAAGCGGGCGAGATACACAAGGGCTGGGTCAAGGCCCAACGCGCAAAGAAAGCGGCGCGTTGGATTCAAGATGTGCCTGTGGAGGGCCTGCCCGCTCTCGCAGAGCTTGCCTAAGCCCTCGTGGCCAGTGTCTCTCGACGAGTTCTCAGCAGTGAAACTCAGCGTCGCTCTGGTGTCCATCCTTTCCACCACCTTCCCGATACACCCTCTGGTGCACCTTATGCGGACGCATCGGCGCTTAGACTTGTACTGTTTAATCCCTGTAATCGGCATGACTGGAGAACGGCTTTGGTTCCTGGAGAACGATTTCTACGCCTTCAAAACTGCGGTCCGACACGATTGACGGCCTGCCCAGCAACCAGCTCCGCGGACACCTGTCGATACAGAATGGCCATTTGAGACCGGACACAAAAGTTTTGGAGGACGGCACAGAGCAAAACGGGCGTTACTGTTTCTTTCTTTCTGCGTTGCCTTTTTCGCTTTCGCGCGTTTCGCTGTCCTGGAAGGGGCCTTGCATACACTGATTCTCTTTTCTTTCTTGGCTAGCATTGCGGAGCATTGACCTTGGCAGACTCACAATTTTCTTACATTTCGATCCCCACTCTTCTTTTCATCGTGGCGCCTTTTACGGAAGGCCGCACACCTTCATCTTTTCTTGAAACCCGCCTTTTTCGATTCCTCCAAGCGAGAGAAAGAGATAGCCATCACCACCCGACCAACACCACTTTCCTTTGTTGCTCACTCTTTTTCTTCTTGCACACTTACAATACTTCTCGACACCAGATCGTTTTCCTTTCCTCCGTTTCTCGGCCTTGCCATCGTTCCCTGCTTTTTTTTTTTCTTTTCCTTTTATTCCCTGCTGCAGTTGTTGTTTCCTTGAACTTTTGATACCACAGGCTGTGTTGGCTTATTTGAGTGCTGCGACACCACCACATCCATCCGAAATTATAAAAAAGCTTCATTCCCTGGTTTTTTTTTCGTTTTCGTTCTACGTCAGCAAAAGAGAAGCTTTCTTTTCGCGTGCAAGCGGAGGGAGAGTGAGCAGACAAGAGGCAAATGAAGTCGTAGTAATGCACATGCATGTCACTGGGCGCAGCACGCGTGTACGCGCACACATACGCAAACGCAGAAGCCGAGAAAAGAAAGTATGCATGCACCTGTCGCCCGTTTGTCTGGCGCTTGTGCGCTCTCCAGCGGCTTGTTGGGACGTGAGGCTCGCATGGCGCATGTGTCTAGACGTAGACGGAAATGTTGCGCGTGTTGCTGCTTGTAGGACAATAGCGTAGGCATGGGGAACAGTGGCTGGACCATGATTGCATTGTTTTATACCGGGCGAATGGAATAATCAAAGAATTGATTCTACAAATGCATGCGTGCCCCGTTGCCCGGGCGGAGTGAGTGTTTGGTGTAAGACAGGCTTTCCTTGGCCGACGACAAGGTTTTACCGCATATGCAGGCACCCACGTCCAGAAATTTGGGGACGGCGGAGCTGGCAGTGGTGAGTGGGCAGGAACGCGGTCTGAAACAGACTCAAGCTATGCATGCATTTGTGCGATGCGGGAGAGCTTAATGTGCAGGGGGCGGGCCGCACGTTTGACGCATGTGCGGAGAGTGGGGATCTGGAAAAGAAGCTCTCCTGACGCTTTGCTGGCAAGGGATTGGCGGGCACTTTGTTCTGGCTCGGTCGCGGCCAACGTCATCTCCCGCGCGACCGGGGGTGGGGTGTGGCGTTGGTGGTGGTGGTGGTTGTGCTCCAAACAGCGGAGACGGAACTCGGAAAGTTACTCGTCACTTTCCTCGTGCAGTGCGGATGCCGGCCAGCCCTACGCGTGCCTTGCCGTGCCTTGCCTTGCCTTGCCTTGGGTCCCGGTTCTGCCTGGCTCGGTCTGTTCGGCTGCTGCCCTTCTGACACGGCGCATCTTCACTACTGCTTCGTGTCGTGTTGCCTGTTTGCTTGCGTTGCGATACGTGCTGTCGTCGCACATCCCGTACCCAACGATCTCCCCCACGTCACCGGTCACCACACACCCTGCACCCCGCCGTCCGTCGCGTACCCTGGTACAGCATAGCTCTTGCTTGCACTTCTTCACCGACCTCGCCCCTCGTCCCCCCCCCCTCCTCTCCCCCTCCCCCTCACAAGCCCCACGGCAACCTGCACGAAACCCCCGCCGACAAACATGACCGACGACACGCCGCCCAACGCCGCACACGACGCGCCGCACGCCATGGTCATCGACAACAACTCGGAGCGCGACGACGCGCACGACCAGCCCAGCAGCCCAGCCCGCAGCAGCAAGAGCGGCTGGGACGGCAAGCTGCGCGTCACCAAACCCTCGAAGCCCTCTCCCGTCGTCGTCAACCCCAACGTCTTCAGCGACCCGGAGCTCTCCGACGACGACGCCCCGCCGCCGGACACGATCGAGGCGGATGAAGACCTGCTGGAGGACTACGAGGAGGACGTCGACCAGATCGACCTGATCCACTGCCGCATCACGTCGATAGCGGCGCTGCGGCTGGAGCGCTTCCCGCGCGTGGAGCGCCTGTCGCTGCGCCAGAACCAGATCTCGGCGATCGACCAGTTCCCCGAGCAGCTGGGCCGGACGGTGACGGAGCTGGACCTGTACGACAATCTGATTGCGCACATCAAGGGCTTGGAGGCGTTTGTGGAGGTGGAGAATCTGGACCTGAGCTTCAACAAGATCAAGCATATCAAGAGGGTGAATCACATGAAGAAGCTGAAGGATCTGTACTTTGTGCAGAATAAGATTTCGGCGATTGAGAATCTGGAGGGGCTGGCGCAGTTGAGGAATCTGGAGCTCGGGGCGAACAGGATAAGGGTATGGTTGCGTTCCGGTCCGGTCGTGCCTCGTTGCGGTTGGTTGTTGTGTGGGTTGAGTTGTTGGGGCTGACTTGGTGTGCGCGCCGTGTAGACCATTGAGAACCTGGAGACGCTCACGAGCCTTGAGGAGCTGTGGCTGGGCAAGAACAAGATCACTGAGATCAAGGTTTGCTCTCTCCGTTCTAACCACTCCCTCCGGTTTGGACACACGTCTGACCCGCTTTCCGGCAGGGTCTCGACACGCTATCGAACCTCAAGATCCTCTCGATCCAATCCAACCGCCTCACCTCCATCACCGGGCTCGAGCAGCTCGCCAACCTCGAGGAGCTGCACATCTCGCACAACGCCCTCACGTCGACGGAGGGCGTCGAGAACAACAAGAACCTGCGCATCATCGACATCACCGGCAACCCGATCGAGCACCTGACGAACCTGGCCGGGCTGACGCTGCTCGAGGAGTTCTGGGCCAGCTACTGCCAGCTCGCCGACTTCGCCGAGATCGAGCGCGAGCTGCGCGACAAGGAGAACCTGGAGACGGTCTACTTTGAGGGCAACCCGCTGCAGACGAGGCAGCCGGCCCTGTACCGGAACAAGGTGCGCTTGGCCCTGCCGCAGGTCAAGCAGATCGACGCGAGTAAGTACTCCGATGTCTTCTGGAGGAGGGAGGCGACCGGGACGAGGAGTTTGGCGTTCATGTGATGCCTGATTTGCTTGCTCTTTGGCGTCGTTTTTCCTTTCCGTTCCTCTTTTTTTTTTTTTTTTGGTTGTCTACATTGAAAAGAGGCTTACAACACGATTTCTTTCTTCTCCGTGTCGGAAACAGCTTTCGTGAGGGTGTGATGATATATCTCTATTTTATCATACTCCGAGCAAAACGCGCACGCGTGTACGATCGACGACGACGACGACGACGACGACGACGACGGGACGACGACGATGACGATATCGGGAACGGGCGAGCCACGGCGACGGCGGGGGGCGTGGGGATTCCTACCACCACCACTACCAATGGGGCGGCGGCATTTGTTTGCAAGGAATGGGAGCTAAGTATCGAGGGATTTTTTTTGTGTTTTTTTTTTCTTCGTTCCTTGCTGATGAGTGGCTGGGTTTCGTAACGCTGGAACTGTCTTCTTCTCCTGTTTCTTTTCGGTGGCCTCCTTCGCTTGCCAAGATGATGCATTGATGGGCGTTTTCTGGGGTTCTTCACGGGCTTGCAAGGGGGTGCGGGGGAGGAGTGATGGCTGGGTCGGCGTGGGCTGGCTGGCTGGCTAGCTGGCTGGCTGGCTAGCTGGCTGGCTGGCTGGGCTTCTTGTGCGGAGCGGCGGCCCAACGTCTAGCTGAGCTTTCATATCGGTATAACCCGCGCGACGTCTTGCGGTGGGCGCGCGTAGCTAAGAAGAAGAAGGTGGGTCAGGGTCAGGGGAGGAAGGGAGAGATGAATCGCATGTCACGGCGTCTTGGGGTCATTCGCGCTCTAGAATACTCGTCATGTGTGCGATCCGTGAGGTGGGGGCCACATGCGTAGGAGTGAATGCATATAAATGAGCCTTTTTTTTTCTTCTTCTCTTTTTTCTTCGTCTTGAGAGGATCGATGTTTCCGTATCAATGCCGACAAAAAGTTGATCAGGCGCGCTGGCAACTGTAGAAGAGCCTGGAACTGTGTTGCTTCGATCGGTGCGTGGCGGAAGTCTTTCAATCGTCTTCGCTTTACTTTCCTTGCTTCCCTCTTCATTGTCGTCTCCCCTGTCTCGCAGCATCTGGAGTAGGTGTTGATGCGCTGCCTTGAGCGGTTGATGCAGGACGTCCGTTTTTTGAGCAAAGGATGCTTACCCATTTTTCGATGAGCTAGCCTTACTCACTTTTGTTTGCTTGGAGTGACCTCAACCTAAGGTTGGGGCTGCAGTCACTGAGTCTTCACGTTCTCCCTTTTCTTTTCGGCCAGTGTTGGTCATCATTGCCGTGCACCGCTAAATGCCCTCGAGAAGATCCATGGACATCATCATCATCATCGTCATCATCGTCATTCAAACATCCTGATCGTCTGTGAATGGGAGGCTATTCACAGTCACTCTTTCCTCGAGAGAACATGCACACAGAGAGAGACAAGTGCCTCACAGTCGAGTTTTTTGATGCTAGTGCCCAGGAACGCTGTCCACAAATCATAGAGTCCATCGCTCAATGTACGGCATATGAGTAATGCCGACCTTGGACTTATCCCGTGCTGTTCCTGAAAAGCGAAGCCCGGTGCATCAACTGTGCATATGCATTAGCTGTGGATGATTGCATGGTCGGCATGTCGGGCACTCTGCTGATCACACGTCTGGAACTTGCAAATGCCTAGAAGCACGTCCATATCTTCGGTCTCTTATTCTTCATTGTCGATGACATTTGATTTGGTGCATGCACTGACATCACTGCAGATTGAGTGGCGGTGTTTTCACGGCCAATGCTGGAGAACCACGACACAACTGCTCTAGGTATCGTCCTCACGCCTCAGCCGAGAGCAGATCAACACCTGAATTGCTTCATCTGTTTCAATGAATGGTTTTCAGATATGCTTCGGTCCTTGGACTGCTGCTTTATGAGATGATGTTGGTCCTCATCATGAACGGAAGTTGATGCAGTCGAGGTCCAGATTACGAACTATTGTGTGCACGGATACCAAACGAGAGGAGCGACAGTCTGTCTATCTTGTTCATATATTTCTGTGGCCACCAGTCACCACCCTCGCCATCACAAAGACTGCGACTCATGTATCTGTTCCTGGAGATCCAAGGAATTGATCTGCTTAAATGACTTCTCGGTGGGACCGACCGTGGATCCCGCCTGAACCGCTGCACGTGTATTGCGCCACTGTGAGATGGCGTGTGGCACGCTTGCGGTATGTACTTTTAAGGCGGTAGCTGTGCATGTGCATGGGATGTGAATGATCACATGGCTTCCCGTTGAAAATCGGTCAACTTGCTGTATTTTGGTTGAACTCTTTTGAATTCTCAGTCACTCCGTTCACGTTACCGGGAGTTCGGGATGATGAGTTCATGGGGAGTTTCCACTCAAGTCCCATACATTCTACAACTCGAATCCAACGTTAAAAAACACCTCGGCAGCTGGAGCACTGGATCGCGGTCTGTGGGAAGTGTATATCCTTTGCTATTCGCACCGATTGACCTCCATAATTCCATCCGCCACAGCCCCATTCGAAGCTTGAAGCCTGACAACGTACAACACTTTGGCTCCCCGGTCGAGTTAGGGCGGAAACGAACAAACAGACAGGGCCGTCAACGCTTCTGGTGGATTCTATCCCACAGCTTTGACGAATGCTGACGACCGGCGATTGCAGAAGTGAAACAGAATTACGACCCTGAAAGTGGTCCGTCGCCACTCATCGCCAGTGCAGCACGCCATCAAGCAGAGCAATCGGTGAAACCCACCATTCCCTTCCATGCTGCAGGGGTTTGGACATACCACTTCCAATCTGCAGCGCACTGTAGAATTTCCAAGGCACAGGGGAGGCCCAGTGGAGAGCTTCTTCCGAAGATGCCGTTGAGGCAAATGGACTGAACAGCCACCTGAACAAAGGGATGGAGGCGCGGGATGAGTACAACATTTAAACCCAGGGTCAGATCTGCATGCGGAGACAGTCATGCACGAGGCTTGCCAGATGCAGCGCGCGTAGCACCTGACCTGTTTGCCCAGCAGAACTTTGGCAGGCGGGACCTTCGAAAGCCATGTCACCGTGAACGTCGGGCTTTGTTACCGTAAACACAGCCACTGCAAAGTAAACAAACCGATTACGTTAGAAACAAGGAACTGAAATCTGCCTGTATTATTCATATCCGATCTATCACCCGAAGAAGGAAGACCTCGTGTGATTGAGTATTATTAATGCATACGAATTCTCAACAGCAGGAGCTGTGACTGACGCCTTGCATCAAAACACGAAAATGAGGAGGTTATATCCCGGGCAGATGTTTCACAGAGGGCAGAGGTATTGGCTCCGCACAAACAGTAGTAATGAGTCTCAATTGGTCTGGTACGTTCTTAGTACCTTTTCAACCTTCCACTATCTTCCGCAGAAGGTGGTGCGGTCAAGTAGACAACGGGAAGCAGTTAATTTATACTGAATCGGAAGGACAATGGAGATGCAGGTGTCAAAAGCAGCCGAAAGTGTGCAGTGAGAATATTGAGAAAGCAAGTGCTTCATCGAAACTTGAGGTCTCGACGAAAGAGAGGAGCGCGTTCTCACAGCAGTCAAGCTACCGTTGGTTCCTCAAGGGTGATTATCAAAATCATCACTGGAAACAAACGAGCTCAAAACATTGGGTAATGGTAAAATCTTTTTTGGAAGCAAAAGACCTCTATATCTACCTCCAAGAAGCGCCGCTTTGCTCATCATGAGGGTGAAAAAAACAAACAACAAGCCATCCCAGATAACTTAACAAGAAAAGGGGGAACAGTATTTGTACACAGACAAAGCGACTCCGTGTCAATCCAACCACGTAAATTCATGACACGCTCAACCGCTTTCGAGAGGGGAGTTTTTGTCGACACCGGCGTTTTTGACTCCATGGGAATGCATCCAGAGACCCTAAAAAAATAGAACAGTGAGAGGGAAAATAAAAAGCCCCGCTTACGTGACCGTCCAGAAACTTTATGATATGCCCCTGCTTCCTTGCGCGCGCGCGCAGCTGTCGCGTTCACCTCGTCCTTACACCATAGCATACACACATGTTTTGTTCACGGGGCCGGCCATCGGTCGTGTACTGTCGTCCTCGGATGGGTGGGGATCGGAGGGAGATGGATATTACTGGAGATCTGGGTGGTATGGCCATGGGAGCGATTCGGAGGATCAAGGATTCCGCCTCTTCCTTTACTCGAAGACAACCTTACGGACGAGCTGTCGGCGCACCCCGTTAGCAATCGACGCAAGCGGCGATTCGAAAAAAAAAAAAAGTGGAAATGAACATACCGCCCAGGTGCCGGCAGCGCCGGCGACCAGGCCGCTGGAGATGGCCATGGGCTTGAGGCCGCGGGTGCTCTTGAAGAGGGCGCCGCTCAGGGCGCCGGCGATGACGCTGTTGGTGGCGTCGTGCTTGCCGCGGTAGTAGCCGATGGTGGAGTTGAAGATGTTGTAGACCATGGCGACGATGCCGGCCGAGTTGCCGAGGAAGGGCCCGCGGCGGGTGACGGAGTTGAGGACGGCGTTGAGGCGCAGGCGCGGGGCCATCTGGGGGGTGGTCTTGTTCAGGCCTTCGGCCAGCCCCCAGGCGCCACCGAGCGTCAGGCCCGTCAGGTAGGTGGTGCCGGTGCCGTAGCACAGGTCGTCGGACCAGCCGCGCGAGGGCAGGGCGGAGCGGGCGCCGGGGAGGTCTGACAGGGCGCCCTCCTCGAGCGTCAGGTAGTCGAGCGTGTCCTTGTCCAGGCCGGCCAGCGGGTGCAGCTGCGAGGGGTCGAAGGCGGTCGACTCGTTGAGGAAGGACGACACGTCGGTGGCGGACGACGGGTCGAAGGCGGGCGGCTGCGAGTCGGCGGGCGGCGAGCCGGAGGCGGTGGTGGTGGATGCGGCCTTGCGGCCGGTCAGAGAGTCCCAGATGGTCATTGCGGCGGCGACGGTGGTGGTGATGTATGACGCGGACGAGCGATGGGGGCGGCGGAGGGCGCGCGGGGCGGGCAATGGCGCGGCGAGATGGAGCGGGGCGGGCTGGGGTCGCTCAGAGGGCCTCTGGATGGAGAGAAGGTGATGGTCTGGAGTCGCGCGCTGTCGAAGGTCGCAGCCGGGCGTCGGGGCCCCAAAATTTACTTCATCACCGCGCCAAGCCCGACCTAGCAGCCCCGGCGACAGGGATCCGCCGCCCGTTGCCGCACCAGTCCCGTGACTCCCAATTTTGCGTCCCTGCGCCCGACTCCACACCTTCGCGTTCGGCTCTCTCTGCCGCTGGCTTCACTCTCGAGCACCGCCGGCCGCAGGAACAACAGAATTGCCCCGACAGGACGTGGCGCTGAGGCTCGGCAGCAGTCGAAGGAGGCAAGGAAAAAAAAAACCTGCCGCCGGGATTGCCCGATATGGCGGAAGATACGCCTCTGCAGGCGCCCGTCTCCGTCGACTTTCTCCGCAAGCTAAGCAAAGACTTGCACAGCTACATTCCTACCGATGGAGCCATCTCGGGAGAGAGCATAGAGTAAGAAATCGGACACCCGGCGAAGCATCCACTGTACAGCCTCCCGAGATGCTGACCTGCCAAAAGCAAACTCTCTGACCTGCTAAATGCTCTTGTTGGGACCGCCTCGATCCCCTACATCCCGGCTTCCCAAAGGGCCGGCGCTTGCAATCCGCTGTGTTCTCTTCTCGAGAAGTGTCAAGCGTCGCCCGACCAAAGGATCCGCTCGCTGATTTGGACCAATCACATCTGGACTGATCTTTTTGACATCTTCCTCGAGAGATATGACAATGCGAAGCCCAAGTCCATGAGACAGGTCTTGCTACTGCTGTGCACCATTCTCCAGAAAGACCAGACCACTACCGCACACTCGGTCAAAGACGAGTCCGTCATCCGCCTATTCGACGTCCTGTTCCAGGAGGACGACACCTCCAAGGTCAAGCCTGCGCTCATCGCCCTCTCGCATTTTGTCCAGAAGGATGTCATCACCGTCGACTACACCATCGCTGCGTTTGAGCAGTGGAGTGCTGTCCGGGGGAAGTCGCTGCAACTGTTCCCTGGGCCGGGAAGCGTCCCCAAGACTTTCCTTTACGGCATCATGAGTTGGGCCAATCATCAAGACACTACTCCCACAGCTGGAAATGCAGTTTGTACCATCATGGACCATGGTCGCCGTCAGCAAGCCGCGCACTTTGCTCAGGACGATGCAAACTCGCCTCCAATCTGGGTGGACCCCCTGGAGAGCACCATCCGGAGAAACCCAGATGCCATGCTGAACTTCAAGAGCCACGTCTTCCCTGACTTGTTCAGGCCCATTCTGACCGACTACCTCCGCTTTCTGGAGCACCTGCATCTTGATAATCACATCCGGCTGAAACCAAGCCCCGATGGTGCTTCCAAGTCATCCGATGACTTGGAAGCATCTTTGCTCTTCACTTCTTTGCAAGTCGGAAAGGACATGGGCTTTGTGCAGGAAGTTGGTGCGTCGCTACTCCCTTTCGCTCCGATGATGCACAGCAAGACTAACACAAATAGACCATCGCATTTCAAAGAAGATTGAAATCCGGGGCGGCGTGGTTCTGATCCCGGACAGGCTGCTTGGAAGACTTCTTGCGCACGAACGCGCAGAGACCAGATTGGCTGCTTTCTCATTGCTTACCACTTCGGCGGCCGTGACCCGACCTCTGACCCTCGGCACTTTTGCCATTCTGAAGCGCAATCTGTCATATCTGCACGCCGACACCGATGCCAACTTCCGCGGAGAGATCATGAGCCTGACCATGTCGCTATTCGAGCGTCTGCGAGGATCTACCGGCGTCATGAGTAGGAACCTGGCCAAGGGACAAAAGACTGGAGAACAGAGTGATACCTTCGAATTGTACCACGCCCACGTCGAATTCATCCAATGGTACTTGCGATTCATTGCATCCGAGCTTCATCCCATAGCAGCGTACCAGAGGCACATCTCCGCGCTCAAGGCCTTGACTGTCGTCATGAAATCCGGGCTGGATCCATCCGTGCCTCACCAAGCATTGTCAAGGACCGCACAGGGCGAGGTCCGGTTTCCTTTCCAGATGAACGTCCTCACGCCTTTGCTTGTGCGCGAGCTCTTTGACCTCGTCATGGATCCATTCGATGACGTGCGACATGCAGCCGCATTCTTGCTCAAACTAGGAACAAACAAAACCTCGGAACTGCCCCAAAAGCCGGCCAAGGGACCGAAGATGGTACCTGTGCTCATTGGCAAGCCAGTAGACTCTACTGCTCTTGTCGAGCATGCCTTTGCTGCTTTCCTAGACAGAGCGGAGAAGGCCATGCTCCGTAGTGGCAGAGCCGATCATGCCGACGGTGTTGCTCGTGCTTATGACTTGCTCTTTGAGAGGAGAGCGGAGCCCTTGAGCCCCAACTCTCCTGCTAACAGCGTACTTTCCGAGTGGATGAAGAGCCGTCAGGGTATCGTGGAACACCTCATTTCCCTGCTGGATGAGACTATCGGCGTTGCAAGCAGCAATCTTTCTGTGGCTGTGAACACTTACCCCATGCATGGCACGCTCTCCGCTCTCAGATACATCTTCGACCAGCCTGCCTTCTATGCTTCGATGGCGACAATGGAAGGGGTGGAGTTGGAGCATTGGAAGCAACTACATAACCATGTCCTTGACAGCCTGCGCTCAGTCTGGAGCTGCGTCAGGAACATTCTCTGTGTCGATGCTCCCGAAGGCCATGTGCCAGAGGATATGGAGGAGGAGCCAGATCTGACGACAAAAGATATTCTAAGCTATTCCTGGAGGGGTCTGAAAGAAGCAAGGTGAGCCGATCCGCAGAACCAAAATAAGCCGGCTTCGCAACTGACTTTTGTTAGCACCTTGTTGCGTGTGATCGTCACCAAAGCGCCGTTCCAGTTGCCCAGCGGAAGCTCGATTCTTGAAACTACAGAATTTGAGGGCTTGGGCAAGCTCTGCTTTCTGCAACTGGCTGAACTTCGACACCGTGGCGCCTTTGCGACTGTCGCCCAGACTTTTGCCGCTTTCTGCCTTCGTTGCAGCCGGTCTTCAGATCCCGGGATCAAAAAGCTACTTGACGTGTGGTACGAGGTAAGGGATGTTCCTTATGGCGCTTCCCATATTCATGACGCTGAAGGTGCTGTAGGAAACTCTTCGCTGCATTCGTGACAAGGGCTCTATGATCACTCGTCGATCAGCGGGCTTGCCGTCTCTCATCACTGGCATTCTATCCGCAGCCCCCGAAAGCACGCTCTTTGCGCGCGTCATTGGCGACCTAAAAGCAGAGGCCGTGCAGGAAGAGCAAGACAAGAACATTGAAGGCAGCCACCTTCCGCAAGTTCACGCTCTGAACTGTTTGAAGGACGTGTTTACGAACACCAAGCTCGCGTTTGTCTCGGAGCCCTATGTCGCCGAAGGTCTCTCCCTCGCTGCAAGCAGGCTTGAGTCCAAGGTGTAAGTACTCAGGACATGTTATTCCATCCGGCAGGACTGACAAATTACCGCAGATGGGCCATTCGTAACTGCGGCCTGATGCTCTTCCGTGCTCTCATCGACCGCCTCCTCGGCAGCGGCACCACGCAGCACTGGAAGGACACCGACCGCCTCAAGATCACGCGTCTGTCATACGCAAAGTATCCGAACCTGCTCGACATCATCGTGCAGCTGCTCACGCCTAAGCGTCAAGGTGGCGCAACGGAGCTAACGAACACGGCGCTCGAGGGCGTGTTCCCCGCTTTCCAGATCCTGCAGCGAGCGAGACCGCCAGTGGAGAGGAGGACCGAGATCCAGCAGCTGGTTTTTGGTTTGACGGCGAGCTCGCACTGGCACGTCAGAGACATGGCTGCGAGGACGCTGGCGGCGTTGCTGGGCCCTGAGGAGAGGGTCGAATGGGTGCTTGCGTTGATTGAGATGCCGTTCCAGAGGCAAAACGCGTTGCATGGTTTACTATCGGCTGCGAAGTATCTTGTCAAGGATATGTGTGACGGTGATAGCAAGGGGCTTCGGGGTAAGTGTTTGGTATTAGAGCTCGGTTGGATCCACGCGCTGACGGCTTTGTAGACGATCTGGACCTGCTGGCATTTGCGCTGTTTGAACAGTACGAGCGCCTCTACGAGCGGAACATCTGCCCACTAACCAAATCCGCTTACCTTGATATCGTCACCACGATACAAAAACACCACATTGTCAACGGTGACCGAAAAGGTAAGTCCAATATCGCGTTTCATTTCCTCAAAGCCGTTCTGACAGCTTCTTCAGCCCCTCTGCCCCTCATCTGCGAAACCTTCGGCGAGGGCGGCGACATGCTCGACCACATCGCCTCCGGGGCATTCCTCCTCTTCGACCGCTTCGCCGCCGACCACAGCCACAAAAATAGCGGCAAGTCCGCCGGCGAAGCCCTCCTCCGCGGCGCCATCTCCCTCGCCGCCGCCCAGCACCTCCTGCTCCTCAGCACCCGCGTCACCGGCGAGCAGCAGCCACCCCAGGCCGCCCATGCCCTCGTCACCGACCTCTTCAAACACATCGCCGGCCGGGACCCGGACACCTGCCGCTCCACGCTCGAGTCGCTCACGTCGACCCTCTCCGCACCCGTCCTCGCCGCAACTCATGCGGGTTCGGCCGCGCACGCCTGCATCGCCGCCCTCCTCTCCGCCGCAGCTACGACGTCTTCCGACGTCGAGGTCGCCGCCGCCGTCCGCCACGCTTTCGCCGAGCTGCTGGACCGCGGCCTCGGCCTCGTTCTCCTGCCGCACGGAGGCACTGGCACCGCCCGTGCTGCTGTCATGCACCACCTCGCCCCGCTCATGCTGGGCGGCGAGTCGACCGGCCGCTTGGGCGCGGGCTCGCCCTCGCTGCACGAAGCCGCGTTGCGGCTGCTGGGTCGGTACATCGACGCCGCCTCGGGCTCGTCCTCGGGCTCGTCCTCGTCCTCGTCCTCGTCACCGACGCCCACCGCGACAGCGACGGAAGCGCAGCGCGCAGGAGACGGAGACATCGACGTGGCAAACCACCTCGACCCCGACCTGAACTTCCTCCTCCCCCTCTTCACCACCACCCTCCGCTCCGACCTCACCGAACACCAACCCTTCCCCACCCGCCGCGCCGCCATCGCCGCCTTGGATTCCCTCCGGGGGTTTTGGCGGCGACCACGACCACGCCAACGCCAGCAAACGGGAGGAGGAGGAGGAGGAGGAGCAGATGACGATGACGACGACGAACCGCAACAACAACAACAACGACAGCGTCTCGCCCTCGCCCTCGTCGCCTACGACGCCCTCAACGACGACGACGACGAGATCCGCGACGCCGCCGCGCGCGTCGCGACGCGGGTCGTCGTGCTCGGAGGGCAGCAGCAGCAGCGGCGGCGGCGCGATAATACCGACGCGTCTGCGTCTGCGTCGAATGGTGATGATGGCGATGATGAGGAGGACGATGATGACGATGACTGCGCGGACGGCGTCCCGGCCGTGGTGCCGCTCGCGGCTAGTGCGAAGGTGGCGGCGTGGCTGGGGCGGGTGGTGTGTTTGGGGGGGCAGGGGGAGGAGGAAGAGGAGGAAGGGGGGGAGAGGTCGTTTTTGTGCGGGGAGGCGGTGTGGCGGTTGTTGGAGAAGGAGAGTGGGAGTGGGAGCGGGAGGGGGGACGGGCGCGATGATTTCTGCGGTGGTGGTGGTGGTGGTTCGGCAGCTGGGAAGGGGGTGGTGGGGCGGATTGGAGGGGGTGGTGGTGGTGGTGGTGGGTTTGCCGCGAGGTTGGAGGAGGCCCGCACGGAGACGGCGGCGCTGTTTGCGCGGGAGAAGCAGAATTTGTTTTTGGATCCGGTGAGGGAGGTGGGTGTTTGGGGGGACGTGCTGGCGGGGTTGGGTTTGGCGGGCGGTGCGGTGGGGGAGGAGGTGGTGAGGGCGTTGGAGGGGTGGTGTGTGGATGGCTTGAGGGAGTTGAAGGCGTTGGCGGAGAGGGAGAGGGACGGGGCGATGGGGTGGGCGGGGAGGGGGGAGGTGTTTTTGCTGGGGTGGAGGGTCGTGGGTGCGGTGAGGGTGGTGTTGGGGTGGAAGAGGAGGGGGAGGGGGAAGGGAGAAGCGGGTGGGCGGTTGGAGAGGAAGAAGAGGGTGGGTCGGTACAGGAGTTCGGAGATTAGGAGGGTGTTGAGGGAGACGGTGGATGCGTGGGTGGAGGCGGACGTGCACGGGTTGTGGGTGATGGAGGCGGAGGAGGTGCTGAGTGAAAGTGTGGTGGCAAAGTTGGTGGATGTGAGGAGTGTTGTGGGAGCGGTTGTGGGGGAAGAGCTTACTGTTAGGTGATGGGCTGGATTGATCAGCACTGGTGGTTGTGAAAAAGAGCAGCTGTAAATCAAGTTCTGCACTTCAGACCGATCGATTGGTGCTGTTGGGTATAACTTTGTGAGGTTTCAACCATTACCCATAAATGTCACACTCGTGCTGACGAGCTTATGATAAAGTCCCGAACCCCCGATGGGGACAGTTGGTCCGCCGTCCACAATCCACGGAGCGGCGGGCTAGAACACCTCCGATTTGGCATCCCGCCACAGCCCATCACCCTTGCAGCCGAGTGGCTAGCGCGAAGCTTGACAGTGTCTCAGAGCAGGGGGTGACAGCGGGGAGGCGTCTTGATACAAGATGCAGGCCAGCTATCTGTCGTAGGAAGTACGAGTCATGACGGGAGGATCGCCAAAGGGAGCCGGCTCCTGATCAGGATCTGCGCGGAAAAAAACGTTCCTGCATGCACGACATCCATTCTTTTTTTTGATGCCCCACTTGCTTATTTGCTGCTCATGCAAGGCGGGAAACCTGATCTTCTGGTAGAGCTTCTTGCTCTATCTGGAAGGAGTAAGCGCTCGCATCTGAGTCGACATACACAAAGGACGCGGGTGTCACACTGATAAGCATTGGAGTACACGCTTGGTGGAATGCTTGGTGACGAGTGTTGGAACTCTGCATTGCGACCTCGTCGTGGACTTGGGCCGGGTCTTGGATGTTGGGCGACGAGGAAGTTGTGAAAATGACGAGCCCTCCAGTCTGCGCCATGGCTGCCTGTTGCGCGTCGAGGTGGACCGAGGGCCGTTCGTTCCTGCCTCGTGGTGAAGGAACGGGGACAGGCAACAACACCCACAGCCAGATGGCCTCCCACATCCTCACCTCACAGCTCCGCGCCCCGGGGAAGACGGCAGTGCCCACAACACACCCCACACGGCACGCCCGTGCTTATCCGAGGAGCACGCATGATGTGGAGAGCCGGTCAGCAACCTCTGGCCACGTCGGTGCCGCGAGCAATGTCCGCTCCCGAGCAGACGTTCGAAGTTTGTCTCGCCTGGCCACGACGCAGCGCCTCGGCCTGGCCTGCGGACCAAGCGAACCGACAGCGGCAGCCGCCCTCGGCGAGCTCCAACAACATCGAACGTAGTCGGTTGACCGCGGGATTTCGACCGCGGCAGTTCGGGCGACCCCCCCTTCTGCCCGAGAACGACGGCCAGGAAAGGATATGCCGGGGCGCGCGGGGAGCATCGCGCTCATGCCACGGTGGTTTCATCAAAACATCACGGCTAGGGCTGAGAGGCCAACTTCGAACGTCGCATCAAAAACATTTCCCGAACCAGAGAAAAAGACACTTCCCTCTGCCTCGCTGCCCTCTGACAAACGCTACAGGCGCGGAAGAATGTTCCCTCTCCGAAGATCGAGGGAGGCTAAGCCAAGGATCCACAGACGGATACAGTCACAAACCTCCGGAATGCATTCTCCCCCGCGGGAGATGGACACGGCATTCGAGGGGCAGAGCAAGAGCCGACATGGTACGATGCAGGAGGAACACGGAACGCGACGGCGGGTTTGACCTTTTCCTTCCGCCTCTGGCCGTGTGCCGCGGAATGAAGGAAAATAGGGGGCGGCGAATTAGAGCGTCGGAGATTCGGGAATGGAAGGCGACAGGTTGCGACGGGTTGCGACGGGTGCGGCTCTGCAGGCGGGGCCCGACCGACGACGATGTGCTGGCGGGCCGAACCGTAGGCGCGCTCGCGTGAGCGTCTCGTGAGATGTGGTGTGAGTCGATGGGGCACCGCTTTTGCGGGGTTGCCGGCTGCTTCTTCCGGGTTGCAGGTGCTGGTGCTGGTGGTGCCATGGCCTGACAGACAGACCCGGAGTGCCGACCGACCACACCATCGCCACCCCACAAGGAAAGCAGAACCCGACGGAAGCCGCAAAACGGGCGGGACGACGAGTGCCGGACGGAACAGAATGTAGTGACGGCGAAACGGAGCCGTCGTGCGGCCGGCAATGGGACCCGGCGGCGGCGGCGGGCGGTACCGGCGAGCGGTACCGGTGTCGGCCGGAAGCGGACCCGATCCTGCTGCGTCGAAACAACATGACCTGATCACGACGTGATCATTCCTTCACACACAATCCCGTCGAAAACCCGCCGGAATGCCGTCGTCGCTCGGAACTGTGTTTTCGCCCATCGCGCACCGCCCGGGACAGTCTTTCTCCTCCGGTCAGCGTTGCTGGCAAGACAAGTCCCGACCAGGGAGAATGTGTGAGCGGGAGAATGCGAAACCATCATCACGCCCCCATGACGTCAACTGCGGCCTAGCCTTCTCTGCGGTGCCGCTTCAGATGTTCGACCTCCAACTTTGCATTCCGCTCCTCGGCGCCGCTTGTGGGGGTTCCCATGTTCCCATCTGCCATCCCTTCCGAGTCTTGCCTCTAGCCGCCGTTTTCCTCCGCCCACGAGAATATGGCAATGTCTTCCGACCATCGTCTTGTCCATGTTCGCAGCAAACCCGTGTCGACTTCGCTCCAGACAGAAAGATGCAGTTCGATTTGGTCTGAAGCGGGTTCTGAGGACATTGTGGCTCTTGATGAATGAATTCAATGTCGGTTCGCGCAAAGGATTGCAATAAGTAGGGTGCTCCATGGGCTCTGAGAGGTTTGACGTGACCCTTCATAGCCCAATCCCGAAACCATAAACGCTCTTTCTAGACGTGACTCGAGCGCAGTTCCTCGTTCTCGCTTGCGTGCTCGCATTTGCGGAACCGGAAGCTCTAACACTTCTTTGTAGACAGACCGTCCAAGTCCCAACGCCAAAGGCCGACAAGCGATTAAGAAATCTACCGCTTCCCCCATGTCTGGTCGGGGTAGCTTAAAAGAAGATGTGTGAAGAAGAAAGCAAAAGCGAGCATTGCCGACTTTGAAGGCGAGTGTTTCCACCATTTCGTTAACTCAGCAAGAGGGACTCGGTGCGAATTGTGAAGTCGAAGTTCAAGCAACACATCATCTCCAAGTCGCACGAAAGGTTCGCCGACATATTCAGAGGCCTGAACTATGGATAACGTATCGATACGTGAGGGACAGAACTCCACATACCGAAGGGTGTTGGTGGAGGTGGAGACAACTCAACATCACTGACTTGGGGATGGTGGTGCGAGAATGCCATGGGGTAGACTGATCTGTTAGGGGATCACTCCAGGGCTTTGCTCGAGGGCTTGTCAAGCGGGAGGTCCTGTTAGGCAACAACTACATCATTTCAGGTACGAATGTTATCCCGAATGACTCAAACGGACGACGACGTCAACTTTGCGGCTCAGCTAACACCCAACAGAGAGAGCTTGGACGGAAGATGGAGCATCTCCCGAACACGATCATCGCATTCTCTCCAATCTGGTGAAAAAAAGACGGCAGTTGATGCCACGTGCATCGCCTCAAGCTTGATTTTTCCGATATGCAGAAGTGGATCAGATATAAAAGTCCGCTTTATCTCCGCTGCGCATTAACATCTGCAGAACACCGGCCCGAGATAACCGCTGCGGCAGTGGCGCTGATCGTCGCGCCGGCTCCACGCTCCACGATGCTGATGTCAATCTCTGACTAGTTGCCTGTGGACCACTGGACCCAACCTTTTCGCTCCACTGCCTCACCAGACGGTTTTACAACGGGCGCGACATGTCGAAGACAACAAGCTGAAAAAAGGTAAGAAAGTAATATACATGAGAGATGGAACATGCAGACAGACCGCATCTTCTTGCTGATCGCAAGCAACCACTTGTGCTTCAAGGTATTATTCGACATAGAATTTCTGCAACTGGTCCCGGCGAGCGAGATGGTGCAATGTTTTCCGGTCTTGCTAATCAATGAACGTCATTGAAGCATATCACTCCAGCAGCTCTGCAGGTTTTTCATGCTTGCCGTCCCTGGAGGTATGGGTATCTTTGGGGCTACTAAACATTTTTCTTGACCACCTGCTTCCGTTCCATTGCTCCCCCGCCATCCCCTTTGATACCCTCTTCTACTGTGTACGACGGCTGTTGCACGCATTGCATAACGCACTCGCCATGTCAAATCGAAGCGGCTCTTTGCATCTGGAGACTACCGAGGAGAAGCGCAATGTCCGAGACAAGGAAGACTTTGAGCGTGTACAGTCATCCACTGCAGAATCACGACAAAAAGCATCCGATGTAGAAATTGTGGATTGGGACGGCCCGGATGACGCTGAGAACCCGTGGGTTATCACAGCCTCCGCCGTGGGCAGCTGTCCCGTACTGACTTGAGCAGTTTCAACTGGTCAAAGAGGCGGAAGTGGTTACTCACCATCACCACATGCTTCATGTAAGTCTTTATCCACCCAAGCGGTGACCATACGAGAAGCTAATTACAAAAGTTCTATCCTCACCGGTCTGTCGGCAGGGGCGTATGGTGGAGGCAACGAGCAGATGGAAACGAGATTCAACATCAGCCAAGACACTTTTCCAACTCTTTTTTGGGCTACTACATCGTGGAATGTGGCGCTGCGTTGATGCCTCTGTTATTCGTTCCCCTCACGGAGCAGGTCGGCCGTATGCCGGGGTACTTTGTGCGTGACTCCATATCCCTCCCCAAGACCGGCTCTTCTCATGCATTACTCAGGGCTCCTACATCATGTTCTTGATCTGGATGGTTCCCTCGGCCGTCGCAAAGAACTTCGCCACGCTCATCATAACGCGCTTCTTCGACGGCGGCTTCAGCTCCGTCTCCATCAACATCGTCGGCGGCACCATCACGGACATCTGGAAGGGCGACCGGGACCGCAGCCTGCCCATGTCCATCTTCGGCCTCACGTCCGTCGTCGGCATCGCGCTGGGGGGCCCTTCATCGGCTCCGCCATCGCCGCCAACATGTACTGGCGCTGGATCTGCTACATCCAACCGATCTTCGACGCCGGCTGCCTCCCGCTCTTCTGGTTCATCCTCAACGAGACCCGCGCCGACGTCATCCTGGCCAGACGCGCCAGGAGGCTGCGGAAATCCGGCAACCGTCCGAATGCTTACGCAAAGGCCGAGCTCGAGAAAACGGACGTCCTGACGTCGCTCAAGATCTCCTTCACGCGGCCGGTGAAGATGCTGGCGACCGAGTGGGTCGTCTTCTTGTTCACGCTGTGGATCTCGTTCGCGTGGGGCATACTCTTCCTCTTCCAGTCGTCCATCGTGCAGACGCTCCAGACCAACTACGGCTTCGGCGTCATGTCGACCGGCCTCATCCAACTCGCACTAGTAAGTTCTCTTCCTTCCTCGCTTCCTCTTCTCCGCCAGTCTTCCTAACCCAACCCCTTCCCCCCCCCCCCCAAACACACAGTCCGCCGGCGCCCTCCTCGGTACCATCCTCAACCCCCTCCAAGACGCCCTCTACCTCCGTTCCGCCTCCGCGCCCCGCAACCGCAACCGCCACCGCCCCGGCCGCCCCGGCCGCCCCGGCCGCCGCCCCATCCCCTCGCGCGCCTCTACTCGTCCGTGCCCGGCTCCCTCCCTCCTCTTCGCCGCCAGCCTCTTCTGGTACGGCTGGTCTTTATCGTCCCCGACCGTCGTCCACTTCCTCGTCCCCGCCGCCGCCGTCGGCCTCCTCGGCATCTACAGCATCTACCTCGCACCTCGCCGTCGTCGTCAACTACTACCTCGCCTCGCCGACAGCGTACGAGCGGTTCGCGGCGTGCGTCGGCCCCCTCACCTCAGCTCAGCGCCCGCCAGCCTGGGCCGGAAAGTTGTTCGGCGCGTTCTTGCCCCGCGAGCGAGCGGGGCAGAGGTTGTTTGGTGGGGAGTTGGGGTTGAGCGTGGGCGGGGGGGCTTGTTGGGGTTTGTGGGGTTGGGGTTGAGCGTGGCGCCGGCGGTGTTGGTGTTGTTGTGGAAGGGGGAGGAGGTTGGGAGGAGGAGTCCGTTTGTGAGGGTGGCGGCGTTTGATGGTGGTGGTGGTGGTGGTGGTGATGATGATGATGGAGGCGATGGAAAGGGGGAGGGGGAGGGGGAGGGGAGGGGGAAGGAGTGAAAGAGACTGGGTTGTTCTTGATGATGACGATGATGATGATGATGGAAATATTAGGAGAGAGAGAGAGAGAGAGAGAGAGAGAGAGGAGATTGGTGGGTGGGTCGACGAGATGGAAAAGTAGCTTTGATGTAGAATGATACCGAGTGACCCAAACGTAATCGGTTCCACTGATTACAAGTATGTGAATATGATTCTCAGCGACCTATCGCCAAGAAATACTATGTATCCTTTTTCCAGTGAGAAAGCCAGAAGAAACAAACTCCCAAAAAACGCCCCGCTAAGCTTGGCTCTCTCTGGTACGAAGGTTACAACCAAAACACGCACTCAGCGCTGGTTAATAATAAAAAAAGAAACAGACCCTACCCGCCTCAGCATGACCTCGTCCTGTCCAAAAGAATCATCACCAATGCGACGACCCCTATCATCCGCATGGTCTCTCCCTCCCTCTCTCCCTCTCTTCCTCCTTCAATACGCCGACCGCACCCTCCTCACATCCCCCCTATACGTATCCGTCGGTCCCCCCGGCCCGTACCCCGACCCCACCACCATCCCATTACTCGCATTCCACCCCGCGGCATCCGCATCGCCCAGCCCATACCTCAACCCCGCATACCCCCCTCCGCCGCCGCCACCGCCACCGCCCGTCCTGCTCCCCAAGCTCCCCCCACCACCAGCAACCCCTACACCCGGCCCTCTGGTCCTCCCCATACTCCCCACACTCCCCATCCCCATCCCGACCCCCCTCCTCGCCTCGACATCATCACAACCGCCGACGAACCCCGCACTCCCTCCCTTACCCCCAGAACCCGCCAATGATAATCCTCCTCCTTGTTGCTGCTGCCGATTCAGCTCCTGCACCTCGTCCCAGCGCGCGCCGCCGTGGAGCACGTTCTCCGAGTAGACGAAGGGCTTGGGCCCGCCGGGGGGCCGGCCCTTGCGCACGCGCCGGCGCCGGGAAAAGTAGACGCAGCTGAGGTAGAAGGCGTGGACGTGGGAGGGGAGGATGGCGGCGAGGAAGAGGATGCTGTGGGGGGGTTTTTTTTTTTTAGCCTTAGGTTTTGCGGTTTTGGTTGGCTGCGGGATGAGTGGTTGATTGATTGGGGGAGGTTTCGTTTCGATGGCGTGGAGGATGTGGCTGGCTGGGTGGGGGCGGTATTTGCGGTCGGGGAGGGGGAGGGAGGAATGCGCAGTTGGAATTGGGGTGGGGGAGGAGAGGGGAGGAGGGGGAGGAGGAGAGGACGAAAAAGAAAAAGAAAAACTTACGCGTTTATCAAGGTGTCCATGCCGAAGCCGGTCAGGAAGATGACGGCGAGCGGGGGGAAGAAGATGTTGACGATTGTTATGAAGAGGCGGTAGCAGATGGCCATGATGGGCGATCCGGTCGATTGGGTGGGTGGGTGGGTGGGAAGATCTACGATGCGGGCGACGCGCGGGTGTGCAGGGCGATTGATGATTGACGAACGACGGGATCACGGGCGGGCGTGCGGGCGGATCTTGGCGTCTTCGTGACGGGAAAAGAAAAAAAGGTTCGAGACCGAGCCGCGACCGGGAAAGACCATGGAAACAAAATGAGCGGAGAGGTGTTGGAGAGATGGGGAAGGGGAAGACGGAGGACGGGTGCCTGGGGCAGGCAACTCGGGCCCGACGACGACTGCTCAGCTCGCGCCCGATCCCAGAACATTTTTCTGCACGGCTGCCAGGATTGTTGCGAGCTGGGCCCCTGGGAGCTTGGTCGGGCCCTGGCTGGTGACGTCAGTTGCGACTCGTGGGTTCGGGCGTTTCTCCGCCTCAGCCCTACCCTATCGATAACGAAAGTGGGATGGACTACTGGCCGTGGCTCTGTCGTTGACGGTCTGGCATTGGGTGTTGGCAGAACGGGTAAGACAAATGCTGGTTATGATTAGAGAGACACGCACCTGTTGCCATATGTAGTAATAGTATTCAACCATCTAAAGACCTGTTACAGGCTTGTCTACTGTTAACTCTAAGGGAAATCTACGCGTGTCTTAGATGCTTGGGAAAGAAAGCATTACTACTTGGTGGTTGGAACAAGTAGAGAGATTATCCATCGTCATGACCTTTAGTCACAATGAAGAGCTTCGTGTCTTAGCCGAGCCCATCTTTTCATTCTGGACCTTTTTTTTTTTTTAATAATATCAGCAGGTGCAACTGTGAGTGTGTCAAGCGTATACGCAACGTATGATGCAGAAACTAATGACTGCTGCGCTACTCACCTCTTCCCCTCGGCCCCCTCAACACAACAACAGTATTGGTACACTGCGCTTTGCCTCCCGCCGCCTTCTTCCTGCCTAAACAAAGCCGTTTCAAGAACATTCACCCGGCAGAGCTGCTAGCAGGAAACCGCTCACGGCTGCTAATTGGTCTTTCATTTTCGTTTTCCCTTTGCTCCCTTTTTCCTCGAAAAAAGCGAAGTTTTTATCTTTCTTTCTCACACAGTCACATCACATCTCCCTGACCAACCTCCTCCCACTATTTCTCCCCCACCCCCATCAACGACGTCCCTTTGCCTGCCGAGGTTTCGCTTTCGATTGGAACATCATTTCTCCATCCATCCCTTATACGCCCGCCCGGCTACCTAGGTAGGTAGGTGGACAACGTCGTCCCTATCAAATAACGCATCCACCTATCAACCCTCACATTCCAACACCCCTTCATCCCTTCACCTCTTCCCCTTCTTCTTTTTCTTATTGGCACCGCCGCCTCCACCACCAGTCTGCTGCTGCTGCTGTCCTGCCCCACCAGCTTGCTGCTTCTCCTCCGCCACCACGCCGCCCTGCGTCAGGCCCGCCTGCCTCAGCTTGCCCTTGCGGCCCTTGGGCTTGTAGTAGCTGCGGTCGCGCATCGGCAGCCACCTCTCCGCATCCACCTTCTTGCCCGGGTCAAAGTCCTTGGGCAGCCTGCTCTTGCGCACCTTCTTGTTCTTCCGTGCACCACCATCATCCTTCGGCGCCGACCGCTTCGAGCCAGCAGTGGTGGTCTGCGGGACGACCGCCGCCGTCGCCACGCCGGCGCCCTCGAGCGCGTCGACGTCGACGTCGGCGACGAGGCGCGCCACGGGCGTCAGCGCGTCGAGCTGCGCGGCCTCGATCCGGTCCGGATGCGTCGACGCGTACGAGGCGACGAGGCCGGCCGCCGCGGCGCGGTCGGCCGGGTCGGCGGCGAGGAGCGCCGAGAAGATGGTGCCGGCCTGCTCGAGGTCCGCGGGCTGCGACGACTCGAGCAGGGCGGCGCCGGCGGCGCGGAGGAGCGAGGCCGGCGGGGGCGTCGTCGCGTCGCTGTTTTTGCTTTTGCTGGCCTGCAGCCAGTAGGTTGCGGCCTTGGTGAGCTCGGTGCGGACGGAGCTGCGGCGGCCGGCGTGCGCGTAGAGGGCTGCGAGGGTGCCGACGACGCCGGGCGCGAAGCGCGTGGGGAGGACGTCTGAGTTGCCGCTGTTCTCGAGGCGGACCAGGAAGTTCTCGAGGAGGGGTGTGGCTGCGCCGTAGTTGCCCTCGTCGACGTAGATTTGTACGATGGTGAGGGCGAGGCCGATGTCGTGAGGACGCTTGTTGATGAGCGGGAGGAGCTGCTTGATGCCTGCCCTACCACGCGCGCCCTTGGCGTGCGCTGCGGCGTTCACCACGGAGAGGCTCGCAGTGAGCGGGTGGGTGGAGGCGACGGGGTCGGCGGCAATCTTGTGCAGGGTGGTGCTGGCGACGCCCTTGTGCTTGTGGGACGAGAGGTCCATGACGTAGGTATTGTGGTCGAGGATGTTGGATTGAAAGGCGAACGGCTTGTCGCTGACGGGAAGATTCGCCGACTGCTGCATGCTGCGCGAGCTCAGGTAGGGATTGGTGTCCTCGGCGGCCCTGGCCATGCCGTTGACGTGGGCGATGTGTCTCGTCGAGGGGTCCGGGATACTTTCAGATCAATCAGCGAAAACAGTCCCGCACCAAGTCTACACTGACCATACTCCTGTGATGAGACCTCTTCGGCCAGCTTCGCCGCCTCGTCGAACTTGCGTAGCTTGTGCAGCACGTAGATCTGCTGGATGATGATGGGCATGATCTCGGCCTTCTTGTCCTCCTCGGTCAGGTCCTCCGAGGCCAGACACAGGTCCTTCGCGCGCTTCAGCAGCATCTCGCCCTGCCCGAACTCGCCGCACGCGATGCTGCTGCACGCCGCGTTGTACGCCGTCTCGAATGCCTCCAGGTCTTCCCGGCCGACCTTGCCGCTGCTCCACTTCTCCGCCAGCTTGCCATGCTTGGGCTGCCACTGCAATTGCGCGTCGACGGCCAGACGATTGATGCGCAGGTCGTTGTAGTGCTCGTAGCCCTCGCCGTCCTGCGGCCGCGTCGCCAGCTCCTTGTACACATCAGCTGCGCGCGCAAAGTTCTCGCCGCGGTAGGTCGCCTGGGCGAGGACGTGCTGCGCGCCGCGTCCGGCGTTGTTGCTGGCGGCATCGGCGGCGACCTGCTCGGCTTCGGCGAGCTTGCCCGTCTTGTACAGGGCGTAGGCGTGCTCCAATGGCACTCTCTTCTTCAGAGCATCGCCGCCTTGCTCGATCTGGCGCAGGGCATCGTCGAAGCGGTCGAGCTTGAGCAGGGCAACGGCACGGACGTGCTGCGCGTCGACGTCGCTTTTCGACTTGGCGAGCTGGGCGTTCGCGGCCTTGAGAATTTCGTCGTGATCGTCGAGGTGTGTCTGGGACAGCAGGGCGGCAAGCGAGTTGCCGGTGCTGGCGGCCATTGTCGGGGAAAGGGCGAGTGGGGGTTGGAGGTTCGACGGAGGTTCAGCGGGCGGCCATGGGCGGCGTCGAAGTCGGTGATGGAGCTGTCCATGCCCGTCGGGAGATCACCGGCGACTTGGGTGGTGGGGTCCGGCCGCCGCCTGTGTGGGGTGCGCGAGGGCAGCTTCGCTAAATTTCAAGACCAGACGTCAGAGCTCGATTACTTTGGATTCTTCTATGGCATCTGTTCGGGTCTGAGAGCAAGCCAGGCTCCAGCCACGTCCCCTTTTCTAGTGCAAATCTCCGCACCATAAAGTCAAGTTCCTCATCCATCCAACGCCTGCAAATGCTGAGACGCCCATCTTTGCCTGCGCAAACCCCGAAACTCCAGACACAAACAATATCAATTACAGAGCGTCTTCAAACTCGTCTGCATCCGACTCCTCGCCTGCAGAGGGCTGAGCAGAGGACGCTGCCGGAACAGACGATATGGGAGGCGTAGGAGCTGCTGATTCATCCACTTTCACCCGCTTCGCCTCTGGAGCCCCATCACCGCTGGTGGTGGCCGTAGGTGTGCCCATGACGTCCTCAAACTCGTCGTCCTCGTCCTCCTCTTCCTCTTCATCCCGTGCGTCCTCCAGTGCCTTTCTGCCCTGCTCCTCATGCAGTCTGTCCTTCTCCTCTTGCAGTGCAATGAAGTAGGCATCGATCTCGGCCGAGTTGCCCGACTTTTCCTCCGCTGGCTCAAGCCCATTGCCCGAATCAGCCAGGGCTCCAGCATCTCCGTTTGCCTTAGCCCCGCTTGCCTCACCACCAACGGTCGAATGAGTGGCCCACACAGGGAGCTCGTTCGATGCCGCGATCTTGGCCTTGTGGGCCGCGACTCTTGCCTGCTCTGCGGCCGTGTTCTCCTCCTCGGTGGAGATGGTGATCTCCACCTTCTCCGGTCCGGTTGTGAGACCCTTGACAGCGGTCGGGCGGAGCTTCTCGTCGACCATGACCTCAGTCTTCTGCGCCGGGTTGATGTATTCGTCGCGTGGCACGGGCTTCGCGTTGGCGACGGCTTCCTCGCCAGTGACAGCGGGCACAGTCGTCATGTCAATCTGCTGCAAAATGTCCAGCAAGGGCTTGAACTGCTTGTTGAACTTGGCGGGGGTGTCATCGGCCTCGGGTTCGGCGTCTTCTTCCGTGTTGCGCGACTTTAGGGGAAAGTCGCAGCGCTTGCACAGAAAGCCACCGCGGCGCATGTCGACGTGGTCCAAAGCCTCCATGGTCGTCCATTGCGAATTGCAACGCGGGCAGAGGTAGTCTTTCTTCTCCTGGGTGGGCTTCGATATGGCCTTGATCTTCTCATCCAGCATGTGAATTCGGTACTTGACGCAGTCGACGGCGCGGCGGTAGTCGATGTAGTAGTATTCTTTGTTCGTCGGCTTCTGGGCGCCTTCGCGTGTCTCGGAACGGACGTAACTGCAGCACTGTGAGCGCGAGCTTTGGGACGCAACAAGCGACAAAGCGTAGGAGCATACACTGAAACAAGACCGCCCTCCCTCAGCTTAGCAGCGTACTTCTGGACCTTCTTATGGTTCTTGCCCTCGTCCATGACGAGCGACAAGTCGGCGGCGGAGATGCTGCGTGCTTGTCAGCGTGGCGGCGACGCGACAGACATGGGGAGGCAGGCACGTACGCGCCATGGTTGACCAGAGCGTCAATGACGATGATCTGCTCGGTGTCGTAGAAGATGCGGGTGACGGTGCGGACGAGCACTTTGGCGATCTCCATGGCCACTGGTTCAGCGGAAGGTCGGGGGAGTGAGCATCGGGCGGAGGAGGATGCACGATGCAGGCGGCAGGCGGCAGGCAGCGGGCAGCGGGCAGAAGAGCTGCTATTGTGCAGGCAGACAAAGTAATGGCCGTGGAAGCTGGGCGTGGAGAGCTTGCCCACCCGCGCCGCGGTTCAGCCGGCGGGATCTGCGCTAAATCAACACTGTCCGCTGCAGCCCTCACTACTTTTTATGTCCCAAGCCCGTCCACCCCGCCTCATGCTCTGCCGACCTCCAATATGGATTCCGAGCCCACCAAGCCTGCGGCGCAGTCTTCCGACTCTGCAAAGCCTCCAATGGACCCCAAACCTGCCGACAGCACGCCCGCATCCGCCAGCGAAACCACCGATGCTCCGTCGGGCAATGGCGACAGAAAGCAATGGCGCGACAAAGGCACCCGCGGTAACAAGCGCAAATGGCAGCAGGGCGGCAACCTCCAGCATGGTTCGCGCGGTAAGAGAAAGGATATTGGCCGAGGCGAATATATGTACGGCGCCCGCTATCCGCCGCTCTATGTCGCAGCTAATTAATCTCCAGTCGCTCCCAACCAGACAAGCGCGCTCGCAATGAGGACGAGAAAGCCAAGCGTCGCCGTTTAGAAGCCGAGGGCATCCAGTCTGTCCTCCCCAAGGCCTTCTCCAAGGAGGAGGTTGACGCCGAGGAGCGTCGTCCCAAGCGCAAGGTCGTCGTCATGATCGGATACTCGGGCAGTGGCTACAAGGGCATGCAGATGTGAGTACGACTGCTGCGTTGGAGAAGCATACATTCTAAGCCTACCGTAGCATGCCAAACCACCGAACCATCGAAGGAGACCTTTTCACCGCATTCGTCAAGGCCGGCGCCATCTCGAAAGCCAACGCCGACGACCCCAAGAAGTCTGCCCTCGTCCGCTGCGCAAGAACCGACAAGGGCGTGCATGCCGCTGGAAATGTCATTTCGCTCAAACTGATCATCGAGGACCCGGACGTCGTCGAGAAAATCAACAGCCATCTCTCTCCGCAGATCAGAGTTTGGGGCATCGAACGGACTACTGGCAGTTTCAGCGCCTACCAGGCCGTTGACTCGCGCTGGTACGAATACCTGATTCCCACCTACTCTTTGCTCCCACCCCACCCCAACAGCTACCTCGGAAGGAAGCTTGTCGAGTTGTCAGATGAGGTGGGCGATCGCGAAGGGTACGAGTCCAGGCAAGAGGAGGTTGCGGGCTGGTGGAAGGAGACTGATGAGAAACACATCAAGCCTGCTCTGGCAAAGTTGCAACCCTGGGTTAGAGAGCTTGTCGAGAAGGCACTCTGGGAGTCGGAAACTGACCCCGAGGCTCCTAACGAGAAGACCAACGAGGTCGCTGCCGAAGATGCTGCAGACATGGCCCAGCCTGTTCGTGTTGGCGGTGACAATGCACCCGATCCCATGCATATTGATGCCAGCGAAAAGACTGAAGAAGCCGCCATCATCATAAACGAGCCAGGCATCACCAAAGAAGCCGAGCCGGAGCCAATGGATAGTGATGCGACAAAGCCTGAGTCGGCCACAGCTGGGGACGACTCAGTTCAGACGACAAACGATATCCCGAACCCATCTGCCGAGGACGACATGCCCCCAACCGATCCCACGAAGCTTTCTTTGGGCCAGAAGCGCACGATAGAAGCAGCCATTAAGCAAATTAAAGGCATCTACATGGACGCCAAGAAAGCTTACCGTGTGCCCTCGAAACGCGTCGATCGCCTCCGCGATGCTCTCAATGCCTACGTCGGCACCAAGAACTACCACAACTATACCGTGAACAAGAAGTTCAAGGACCCTTCGGCCAAACGTTTGATCAAGAGTTTCAAGGCTGCTGAGGAGCCCATCATCATCAATGGAACCGAGTGGATCAGTCTCAAGGTCCATGGACAAAGTTTCATGATGCATCAGATCAGGAAAATGGTTGGTATGGCGGCGCTGATTACCCGCTGTGGCTGTCCAGTCGAGCGTATTGCGGAGACGTTTGCCGACGTCGACGTCGCGATCCCGAAAGTGCCGGGTCTAGGCCTGTTGCTTGAGCGGCCGGTGTTCGACTCGTACAACGCAAAGGCCGCGGACAAGTTTCAACGCGAGAAGGTCGAGTTCACCAAGTACGAAGCGGCTATGGAGGAGTTCAAGCAGAGGGAGATCTACGAGAGGATATTCCGTGAGGAAGAGGACAGCAACCAGTTCAACCAGTTTTTCGCACACATTGACGGTTACAGAGAGCCGTTCTTCCTCTACCTCACCTCCAAGGGCATCAAGGCATCTACTGGACCGGAGATGGAAAAGGCGAAGGACAAGAGCAGGGCCAACAAGCCGAAGGAGTTCAACGGAGACTCTGAGAGCGATGCCGAGGCTGGCGATGGCTGAACGGGACGGATGTCTCACTGCAAGCTCTGACGCCTACTGGCACAAGTTGGTCCATACATGGGCTCTATGATATTATATTTCATTTGATATAGCCTATCTGATCCTCGGGCGTGTGCCGAATAGCGACCTTTCCGGAAGCCCTCATTGACCACATCAAGTGCATATCAACTGTGAACAGCAATTACACACCATCCGTACCCGACACAAACGGTAGCTCAAGAACGTGCGCAAGTATGTACATAAGACGAGCGAGTCAATCTTCGGAAACTTCAGGACCCGCAGGTACACCCGGTACCCCTTAGAGCGCGCGTGCTGGGAAAAGGTTACCGGTTCGTCGGAAGAGGGATAGGAAGACGTGATAGGATATTGCTGGTACGTGTGTTGAGTAAGTTTCGCATTTTGGCTTTTCGGCTACGAGATCCCTACTTTGAGATCTTTGGTCATAGCAGATGCGATGACTGGTCGTTTGCCAGGGATTGATGAAAGTTTGCTGGCACAGATCGGTGACTATCAATCAATGCTTTGTCCCTCTTTTTTTTTTTGTCTCCATGTCGTGTCTGGTATCTTTTACTTTGAGTCGCTGAAGCTTGGCGCTGACGATACACCTCTCCGTCCAGCTGGGTCGAAAGAAAAAGTGGCGTTTGAATTAGCCCGTAGGGTTAATGGACAGGTGAGAAGTTTTAAAGAACAATGAACACACATCTTTCACAACAATCGAAGGTTGCGTTTGAAAAAAAAAAAAATACGGAGTTCCAAATGAGGGCTGTTATCAATCTCGGGTCGGCAAGACTTACAACAAACGTGCAGGCGGTTCCAGATGTGGGAACAAGCTTCCGAAAAGGTAAAAGCAAAAAGCAAAAATCAAGGACCGGGGGTAGGGGAAAGGAAAAGGCGCCGTCTGGCCCAGCCAGCCGCGTCAGCCTCTCATGCGTGGGAAAAAGAGAGGGTCCTGCAGCCATGGGAGAGCGACGGGTACGGAGCATCCTCCCGAAGTCCCCGGCAGCCAACGGTTGTGTCTTTTCTTGCCCTTGCGCTGCTTTCTCTCTCGTCCCGGATCAGGCCCCCTTGTCCCGCCGCGGGCGCGCGCACGCAGCAAGCCAAGCAGCCCCGCTCCACAGTCTCCCCCCACCCGATTCCACACCCGATGTGCTCCTCTCTGCCTCAAACAGATGGCATGGCAAAGAGTTGAACCGAACCCGACACCCACACACATGCAGCCGCGCGTTGCCATAACTGACTGAAAAAGACACCAACCACGACGCCGTAACATTACATCATCAGCTCATGGATCCACCCCTACCAACAACGACCGCCAGCCAACCAGCCCGCCCCATCCGCCCGACCGACTCCCGTTTCCCCTCCCCCTCCCCCCCACCACCAAGAACTGGCGGGTGTGCTGTGTGCCCGGCCGACGGTAGAAGGATCGATAAGCTTGCCGCGCACCCGCACCGGCAGCCCAGACGCTCGCCCCACCTGTTCCCTACACAGTAGTGCCCATCTCTGCTTCTTCTCTCTCTCACACTCTCTCCCCTTTTCGCCTCCCACCCACATCCCGGCCTTTCTCCGTCGAACATCCTCATCGCATTCGGTGCATGTTGATGTCACCGGCTAGCAGCGGGCAGTATGTAGACGACTCGTTACATTTTCTTCTCTATTTCAAATTCTCCAATGACGACGCGCGCGGCGCTCGCCGCCGCTGCATGTGTTGTGCTTTTTTGCTTCTTGACGGAGTCTGCTCGTCATCTTAGCGATAATTACGTGTGCTCTTGGCTTTGCTTTGCTCGAATTCCTGAACGCCTCTCGTCGCGCGCTCGTGGCGCCAGAGGGAACGACGAACGTGTATGTGTGCATGTGCGTATGTGTGCCTTCCGCACTCTATCCCATACAACTCTCCTCCTCGTCCTCCTTCGCCCTTCGCCGTCGCTCCCCTCCCCTCCCCATCCGATCGCGACCAAAACCCCTC